>NW_027315801.1:6937694-7122694 GCF_026437365.1 Eucyclogobius newberryi
AGAGAGAAGAGAGAGAAAAGGAGAGAGAGAAGAGAGAGAAAAGGACAGAGAGAAGAGAGAGAGAAGGAGAGAGAAAAGAGACTGAAAAAGCTTTAATAAATATTTCAGTCAAAGGATCTTTGCTTAGCTTAAAGTAGGTATGGACGATTTTTCGGCGATTTGAGAACGCCCGTGTGGACTGATACAACACACACGTGCGTTTGTTTATTAGCGCAATGGAGCGCATCGCATCTCTCGTCTCCCGTAGATTTCTGTCCACTTCTGCGTCAGCTCGAACTGTCTTTCTCAGTCTTCATTTTGCCCCGTACACTGAGGGAACTATATTATGATAGATCCATGCGCTTATGCACGCGGAAACTTGGGGACGAGCCTGACGCAGCTGCAGGTGAGCGATAGGTGCGTTTTATGATTGATACGTGGCAGGACAAATGATTTATCCACGCCACGAGGAAATATGATAAAAAAATTGCTGAAAAAAATCGTCTATACCACCTTTAATTTCTTGGTTGTAATATATTCATTCATTCATTTTCTACCGCCTGTTCTCATTAGGGCTCGCGGGTGACTGGAGCCTATCCCAGCGACTTTGGGCCTTAGGCGGGGCTCACCCTGGTTGTAATATACTTTCATAGATTTGTAAATACCTCTTAAAGTCAATAGATTCTGCATGTGATTCCCACAATTTGGTAAAACACTTTTATACTTTTCGTGATTCAGACTTTAAATCTCAACTCTGCTGTACGTTAAGTTTGTACGTCTTTCCAAGTCGTAAGCACAGATCTTTTTAGGGAGAGAGAGGAGGAGAGAGAGGAGGAAGAGAGGAGGAGGAGAGAGAGAAGAGGAGGGAGAGGAGAGGAGGAGAGAGGAGGAGGGAGGGAGGAGGAGGGAGAGAAGAGGAGGGAGAGGAGAGGAGGAGAGAGGAGGAGAGAGTGGAGGAAGGAGAGATAAAGGAGGATGAGAGAGAGGAGGAGGAGGGAGAGAGGGGAAGAGGGAGAGAGGAGGAGAGAGAGGAGGAGGGATAGAAGAGGAGGAAGAGAGAGGAGGAAGAGAGGAGAGGAGGAGAGAGAGGAGGAGGAAGAGAGGAGGAGGGAGAGAGAGAGGAGGAGGGAGAGAGAGAAGGGAGAGAGGAGGAGAGAGAGAGGAGAGGAGGGAGAGAGGAGGAGGGAGAGAGAGAGAAAGGAGAGAGGAGGAGAGAGAGAGGAGAGGAGGGAGAGAGGAGGAGGGAGAGGAGGAGGGATAGAAGAGGAGGGAGAGAGAGGAGGAAGAGAGGAGAGGAGGAGAGAGAGGAGGAGGAAGAGAGGAGGAGGGAGAGAGAGAGGAGGAGGGAGAGAGAAGGGAGAGAGGAGGAGAGAGAGAGGAGAGGAGGGAGAGAGGAGGAGGGAGAGAGAGAGAAAGGAGAGAGGAGGAGAGAGAGAGGAGAGGAGGGAGAGAGGAGGAGAGAGAGAGGAGAGGAGGGAGAGAGGAGAGGAGGGAGAGAGGAGGAGGGAGAGAGAGAGAAAGGAGAGAGGAGGAGAGAGAGAGGAGAGGAGGGAGAGAGGAGGAGAGAGAGAGGAGAGGAGGGAGAGAGGAGAGGAGGGAGAGAGGAGGAGGGAGAGAGAGAGAAAGGAGAGAGGAGGAGAGAGAGAGGAGAGGAGGGAGAGAGGAGGAGGGAGAGAGAGAGAGAGAAGGGAGAGAGGAGGAGAGAGAGAGGAGAGGAGGGAGAGAGGAGGAGCGAGAGAAGGGAGAGAGGAGGAGAGAGATAGAGAGAGGGAGGCTGCCTGTTGCTCTTCTCAACCCGACGATGAGCGCCTCTGAGTCAGTGCAGCGAGCGCTCCTCAGAGTGAAGGACAAACGCGTCGTCGCTCTGAAGTAACAGCCGCTCGGACATGATTCACTCCGTCTGTGAGTACTATTTACACCATCCACCGCACGCATATCACGCACCGCACGCACAACACTCACAACACGCACATCACGCACAACACTTACAACACTTACATCACGCACATCACGCACAACACTTACAACACACACAACATTCACAACACGCACCGCACGCACCGCACACACAACACGCACAACATTCACAACACGCACCGCACGCACCGCACACACAACACGCACAACACTCACAACACGCACAACATTCACAACACGCACCGCACGCACAACACTTACAACACACACAACATTCACAACACGCACCGCACGCACCGCACACAACACGCACAACACGCACAACATTCACAACACGCACCGCACGCACAACACTCACAACGCGCACTTCGCTCTAGCCCTTTCCTCTTTGTGAATGGACGTGGAAATTACCCTCGGATTGCAATTATTTTACAGTGACAAATGACAAATCCCCCATTTTTTCTGTGGCCAAAACTATTTTTGATTTGCTTTATGTGTTATGGTTTTGACTAATCGTGACGCAAAATAATAATCGTTAGTTTGATAATTGTACAGACTCTAAAACATGAAAAGAAAAGACTTTTATAACAAAGACAGTGGCATTACTGAAACAAAATGTCACAAACGGAATAATCCATTTTGGTTTTTATATTCTCTTATAACCTTTCATTTTCCATATTTCAACCTTTATTTGGTTTATATTTGTATTTTTGGTACTACAGAAATTCTCATTTTACTTGTCGACTATAAAATAACAGCCTTAGTTATTTATGGCTCTGATTTAGATTGGACGAGAAAAAAAGATCAATAATATACAGCGTGAAATGGTCTGTTTTTGTCGTGCCGCGGGCGAAAAATGTCACTATATTTTTCGCCCGTGACACGGTTTGGCTAGAGCTATTTTCCACGTTAATTTAAGAATAATCTTAATGAAGGTGCCTCGGTGCAGCTTGTGTTTGTGTGAGAGGAAAGTGAAGTCCTGTGTCATTAAAGGAGCGCTATCGTTTCACAAATACTCTGGATACGTTCAGCTCAAACTGGCAACCGCTTTCTCTTGTCCAATATCAGGCACGTGTCAAAGGTCAAAGACAACTTTGAGAAGGCATTTATTTACTTTCCTGTTGATTTCCATTATTTTGAGTCCAGTTCTGTTCCCAGTCCCATTTCCAGTCCTGTTTCCAGTCCCGTTCCCAGTCCCGTTTCCAGTCCCGTTCCCAGTCCCGTTTCCAGTCCCGTTTCAAGTCCCGTTTCCAGTCCCGTTTCCAGTCCCGTTTCCAGTCCCGTTCCCAGTCCCGTTTCCAGTCCCGTTTCAAGTCCCGTTTCCAGTCCCGTTTCCAGTCCCGTTTCCAGTCCCGTTCCCAGTCCCGTTCCCAGTCCCGTTCCCAGTCCCGTTCCCAGTCCCGTTCCCAGTACTGTTTCCAGTCCCGTTCCCAGTCCCGTTCCCAGTCCCGTTCCCAGTACTGTTTCCAGTCCCGTTCCGAGTCCCGTTCCCAGTCCCGTTCCCAGTCCCGTTCCCAGTACTGTTTCCAGTCCCGTTCCGAGTCCCGTTCCCAGTCCCGTTCCCAGTCCCGTTCCCAGTACTGTTTCCAGTCCCGTTCCCAGTCCCGTTCCGAGTCCCGTTCCCAGTCCCGTTCCCAGTCCCGTTTCTAGTCCCGTTTCCAGTCCCGTTTCCAGTCCCGTTTCCAGTCCCGTTCCCAGTCCCGTTCCCAGTCCCGTTCCCAGTCCCGTTCCCAGTACTGTTTCCAGTACTGTTTCCAGTCCCGTTCCCAGTCCCGTTCCGAGTCCTGTTCCCTGTCCCATTTCCAGTCCCGTTCCCAGTCCCGTTCCCAGTCCTGTTCCCAGTTCTGTTTCCAGTCCCGTTTCCAGTCCAGGTCCCAGTCCTGTTTGACCCGACTTAGTCCTTGACCTGGTCCAAACTGAATACTCTTTTGGTGCATTCATACTTTCATATGTCGTTATTTGGTCATAAGTTGAGCCCAGTTTGGTCCTGATGATCTGGACTTGGTTTGGTCCTGATGATCTGGACTTGGTTTGGTCCTGATGATCTGGACTTGGTTTGGTCCTGGTGATCTGGACTTGGTTTGGTCCTTTTGATCTGGACTTGGTTTGGTCCTGATGATCTGGACTTGGTTTGGTCCTGATGATCTGGACTTGGTTTGGTCCTGGTGATCTGGACTTGGTTTGGTCCTGGTGATCTGGACTTGATTTGGTCCTGGTGATTTGGACTTGATTCGGTCCTGTTCTGGTCTTTGTAAAAAATGCCTTTAGAAATATTAGTTGAGTTTAAATGGTCAGAAACATTCATCCCAAAAGAACAGAATTATCGCCTTTTTATCCTTATTTGAACATCAAATTTTCATCGTTAATCAGCTCTTTTTCTGGATCTTTTTTAACTATAAACCACATACCTGACATTAAGTAAAGTACGACATATTACCAACTTAAATTAGACTTACGCTACACTTTTATTTTATTTGCATACCGTTTTTAGACGTTACCAACAGAACACTTAGATGATGTATTACGGTCTAAATGTGTCTTATTTAGCTGCTTTCACAACACGACGCATGCTCCTCCATGGAAACGGGCGGCGGTGGCGTTTCTGCCTCGACGTTTCTTCTCCTCACAGAGCTGCAGCTTCAGACCATCACGTCACAGACACGTAATTCAATTTACAGTTTCAAAACTTTTAAAAGGCTTTACTTCCTCAAAAAGTGCCTCTAATGGACGACATCAGAGCCACGACATTATGTGTGAACGCGCTGTTAGTGAATTGTAATGTTATTCTGAATCCACTATGTAAAAGTAGCTCAACATCAATAACATAATATGATATAATAAACTGTCTGGACTAGAATAAAAGGCCTGTGTCTGTGTAGTATTACTGCTACTTCAAGTACTCTAGTGTTATACATAATACATATTACACTTAAGAAAGAGAGTGACATTTAAAGTTAATATTGAATAAGATTTGCATGAGTTTAATTTGTATGTTTTAATATTTATGTGGGGCACCAGCCTTATTTAAGCAATTAACAATTCTCCAATCAAATATCTAAATTAATTAAATTCAGTTTGATTTGATTTAATTGAATTAAATTTTGTAGCGTCCGAAATCACAACAGCAGTTTCCTCAAAGGGCGACAATCAAAACAGATTAAACAATGTTCATAGGAATTTAGCAATGTCCCAGCATCCTGTGTCCATAGACCGTCCTTCTCGGCCAGGGAAAACTACGAAACCTCTTTGGGAAAAAGTAGAAACCTGGAGGAGTTCAAATGTTGACTTGAAAAGTTACAAAAAGCACTTTGCTTGAGTGTGTTTCAGTCCAAACACATCAACAGGTGATGGTTCAGGCTTATGGGGAAGACAAATAGTTAGATTACTCGAGTGTTGTCCTCTCTGGAATGTCTTGGTCCCTCCTTAGCTTAGCTAGCTTAGCTTAAGCTAGCGAGAGAGTTTCTCTCTTCTCCCCCGGCGCTTCCTCTTGGAAGACCTGGACTGACTGAAGAGGCCTGTGCAGTGTCTTAACTCGACTGGCCCCTGGATTTCATCAATGTTCAACCAATCAGCACAAAGCACATGCGCTGAGTCAGGATCAGATGAGAAGGAAGTGGATCTTTCATTATCTAATAGGTTACATTACCAAATTAGACAAACGAAAAAGGCGTTCACATGACTCACAATTTACAATTTAAATTCATCCTGTGATTTTTTAATTAGATGAGATTGTTCAGTAAAACAGCATAGTTTTTTTTTGCTGAGTTTTAGCTTTCATCTTGGGAGAGAAAACGGCTCTTGAGAGTTCATTTTAGGAAAGGTTTATTCCAAAGATCAGAGAATGAAATCATAAATAAAGACATCATAAAAAGATGGCGGTGAACTATCAGCAATGAAAAGTCTAATGTCTGGCATTTTCTGTCACCATGGCAACGCTCAGATTTCCTCTGCAGGTTGCTATACCTGGATTAAAGGCACAACATGGAACCTTTCTGATAAAGGCTTTTCTCCGTGAGGTTATTTCACCACATGTGATTATTATATCCAGAGCCGCAGGAGCTCAATCCAGTTCCATGTGTTTACTCTATTCACTACTTTCTCCTGGCGTCCTATCAAACGCAAGCATAAGAAAATGTAACAAATAACAGCACAATGACTTATAAAACAGGATCCAATCAGACAAAAAGAGGAGTATGACAGACACAGTATGCAGAGTACCAGTGACTCACAACACAGCCCCATGTTCATGTCTCTACTTTCATTAGTACCTTATTTTCCGGAGTATAAATCGCACCAGGCAAAAAATACATAATAGAGAAGAAAAAAACATATATAAGTCGCACTGGAGTATGAAATGCTTTTGCAAGTCTGAAAATAACAAACAATATAACATATAAGTCGCTCCGGAGTATAAGTATACAAGTATAAGTATAAGTCGCACCCCGGCCAACACTATGAAAGAAAAGTACGGTACTATTGATCCGTTCCTTTACTTAGGCATTGAAAAACCCGCAGTTTTCATCAGAATTGAGCATTTTGTGAAAAGTGGAGAAAAATACACTTTTGTAAAACAAACTTTAGTTCAGTTTTGCTTTAGTCTTAATTTGTGTGACAAAACATCAACGACCGCAATTAAATAAAGACTTAAGGATGATAATATGAGCTCTGCATGGTAAAGAAAAGAGAATCAAAGATGACAATGGTCTTTTTTTCATCATCATCATCATCATCATCATCGTCCCTGTCTCGATGTCCTCTTCTCCAAACTCTGGTCCAAACTCCGCTCCAAAGCTGTTTAAACCGTGACAATTTAGTTTTCCCGGAGCTTCATTCAGAGAGAACGTGACAAGCTTTGCATCGCACAGAGGAAACAACAGGACAAAGTGAAATAAACTCAAAACAGACGTGATAAACCTGCAGTTGTGTCTCGCGTCCGCTTTAGCCACGCCGCAAATGCCACAAACACAGACTTCCAGAACGTCTTTTTGTGAATCGCTGAGATCGGCCTCACGATGAAGAATAATTGACGTTTAGATTTAGATTAGCAGCAGACCCCTGAGAGTCTGTCTTTCATCGCCATGGAAATATGTCGGTGTAATCCCTCATTCGTCCAGGCGTGTTCCATAGTAGAAAAAGCTTCAGTTGTAGTCATCTGGACTCAGTTTGAAAAAGTAGACGTTTCGACTCTCATCCAAGAGTCATTGTCAATAACAGAATTTAGGTCGAGAACTCCGATATTAATACTGTTCTGTGGTAAGACCCCCCCATGTCCGTAATGCCCTCTCAGCCTGTGGTTACCCCGCTTGGGCTCTCAACAGAGTGAAGAGAACCAAGAAGCAGGACAAAAGGGAAACTGAACAGCGAAGGAAGGGTGTTTCTATCCCTTATGTGTCTGGCCTGTCGGAAAAGCTGCAGAGAATTTTTAGACAACACGAAGTCCTTGTTTATTTTAAACCAGGAAACACTTTAAGACAAAAACTGGTTCACCCTAAGGACAAATTGCCGACTCAAAAACAGAGCAATGTAGTTTATTCGATCCAATGCAGTGAAGAAAGCTGTAAAGAACGTTACATAGGTGAGACGAAACAGCCTCTACACAAGAGGCTTTATCAGCACAGAAGAAATACTAGTTCAGGACCTCAGAGCGCCGTGCATCTCCATCTTGAAGCCTCTAATCACTCGTTTGAAGACGGTGAGGTGAAGGTTTTAAGCAGGGAGAAAAGATGGTTTGAAAGAGGAGTCAAGGAAGCTATTTTTGTCAAAAAAGAAAGACCTTCTTTAAACAGAAATGGAGGGCTTAGGTTTAATCTTCCTGTTATCTATAATGGGTTACTGAACCCCTGGAAAGGTAAAGGACCAGGGAATTCAAATGCTAATCAGGTACTCAGGGTGGTTGAGCCAGGGTCTCACTAAGACAAAGAGGTTTTAACAGCCCATTAAGATTCTGAATAGGCTAGCTCGGTAGATACAAGGGGGGAGTTTCTGTTGAAACCAACAACTCTTTCTACTTCAGGAAGGCTCCTCCCAATGGGGGGTCTTACCACAGAACAGTATTAATATCGGAGTTCTCGACCTAAATTCTGTCATTGACAATGACTCTTGGATGAGAGTCGAAACGTCTACTTTTTCAAACTGAGTCCAGATGACTACAACTGAAGCTTTTTCTACTATCGCCATGGAAACACAATCCACCTTTAGCAGACGCGGCCCGAGATGCTCCAAAGTGAACCTGTCAGCGTCCGGGTGCCCCCCCCCCCATCATGTGATATGATTAGGTCCTTAAAGTGCATGTGAGGTCAAACCACACTTTTCACTCAAACCATTAAACACAATCATATTTCAGATTTTACGAAACATTTGGCCCGTTTGTCCCCAGTTTGAACCATTTGTTGTCAAGTTTATAATTGTACGAGAACAAGTATGACGTAGGTAAAGGTGATTCCACAGCTGTTACCTAGCAACCAGACTGTAGACAAGAGCCAAAATCTATATATATCAAACATTGTTCTGATGTGACACACAATAACACCATCAAACACCTTTATTTTGTCACTAAAGCGTGTCAGTTAAGTATAAACTGTCTGTGTTTTCAACAGCACGTCGCACGTTGATGACATCACAGAGGGATTCTGTTTAAAACTCGGCTCATCACAAACTGCGACACCACGGATGTAAAACTATGATAAATATTCACCGCGGGTTCTACACCACCAAAGAAAGTATTAGAAAAACAGCAGAACCTTCATGTGGACTTTAATATTTGAAAAAAGGCGTCGGTATGCGTCTTTTTCAGCGTCCTTGCTTTTGGCATTAACCACACCCACATGATAATTTATGCGTAACTAATTAATGGAAACATGTGTAGAATGTTAATAATTTTGAAGATATGGCCAGTTAAATTATTAAATTATGCCAAATTAGCGAAGTGTTTCCTCTTGTTTGCGGTGCAGATTTGGTATTTTTTTCATTTTTTCCATCACGATGCAGATTTTGTTTTGCCCCTGTAACTGTTAAATGTTCTTTCTTTAGCCTTTCTTTTGTATCTTTTGTATCGGTCTATATTGGAAGAGTGGTGGGTGATATTGACTTAAAAACGATGATTCAGATGGTGTTTGAACAGGACGTTTTTTCTAAATCCACGTCGTCAAAGCTCTGCCAAGTCTCACCCGAAAAACCTCACAATTCCTCCGTTTGGTTCATTTACCCAGGATGCACCTGCGGCCACCTCGGAGCGCTTCGAATTGCCCACGATGCACCTCGACTGGCATTTTGTGTGAACTTTAGGCAGTGAAATACGATTAAAAACTAAATATGTACAATAAAAAAACGAAATACTGAGGCAGACCTCGTTTATACCAGAGCAATTACATTTCTAATTGGGAAACTTGCTGCAAATTAAGCAATAAAGCAAATGAGGGTTTAAAAAACGCATGGTTTAGTCTAGTTAGATGTTGCATATTGTGTTTGTGAATGTGTTTTATAGGGGCTAAAATGGTCAGCCAAACATGTTAATGAGCTGCAATTATTTATTTCTCAGCCTTAATAACGTACGATTAATTATTCACAACATGTACATATTTAATAGGTTGAGACATTTGTAAAAACGTTATTTTTTTATCGCAGTGATGTGCTAAAAATGTGTCTGTAACAATCTCGTTTATGGTTCAAATTTCACACAAAATCGTAAAATTTCACAAAAAATCGTAAAACCATAAAATGAACCACAAAAAGTCCAAAATATCACGTTATTTCTGTGGCTTTTTTGAGGTCATTTGAATCGTTTTAACTTGATTTTGGTGGTTCTCAAACTGTGGCGCGTGTGCCCCTGGTGGTACGCGGGCTCTCCTGCAGTTCAAATATTTGCTGATGGTCAACTTTATGAATGAATGACGGTTGAATCTGCGTTTTTGTCTCCTTTTGAGTTTGGCCTGGTCTAAAACTAGTAAAGCAATTGTGAAGTACTTTTAGACTTCTTTTAGCCGTAGTTTAGACCTAAAATAGTCCCGTTTAAGACCCGCTCCAGATCTAAGAGCTAAATATTGTGTGTAAAGTTTGAGGACCACGGCTTTGACATCTCCAAACAACAACTGCAGAATTATCCCTTTTTAATTATCTCAAGCCGGCAGCTCAAAGTTCTGTCTGAGGTGTAATACATTCTCCTCCAGCTGTAATCAGAGGCGCTAATGAGGTTCCTTTGCTGATAATAGCGCCTGTCGGAGGAGGCGCGGGCTCATTACACGCTGCTGTTCCCAGGTGGGTGCGCCGATGGACCGGGGCGACACCCGAGGGCCAGAAGCTCGGGACGATCTGGACCTGGACCCAGCGCGAAGAAGTGATGGAGACGCACGGCAGCCAGGACGAGTAAAGTACGTACTGTCGTGACGCTCAACGCCGCGAGTATACGTCTGCATTAAAGGGACGTATGACTCACTAATGAGTCACTAATTATGACTTTATTTGGTGTGTTTATAACTGTTTAATAGTTTTACACCAATCGAGGCGGTATTTGTGGAGAAAACGTTGAAAAATCTGTAGAAAATGACAGGAAGTGACATCACAGTAGCGACAGGAAGTGACATCACACCAGGGACACTCGTTCCAGTCAAAGTTTATGCAGAATTTACACAAAGAAACAACTTTTTTGACTCTCAACAAAATAAAGTCTCACATATCTTTATTTGTCAAAATGAGTTTTGGCTCAGTGTTTGCTGGGTAATTCCCAAGTGTGATTTCATCAATTACAAACAGGAAGTGAAATTATAAACCTAAAACATTTTTTTTTTTTTTTTTTTGCCGAATTCAAAACATATTTATCGTAACTGCATTTCAGTTCAATGAGTCGCCCGACCTGTAGGGGGCGCTTTAAGACGCACGATCACCTCTACGTTGCTGCACTCGACATCCGTATCTCGATCCTTTCCACCAGTGGAAATAGTTCCGTTTGCAGCGTTCTGGACAGATTATTATTTACGACAGGAAGGCGTCTCGCGGGCCACTCCAGGCACATCTGTCGGTCGCGACGTTTCACCAGATTCGAGGGCGAGTCGAGCTAGAAGAGGGAGCAGCTTTTGTGGTTCGATCCATGGAAACAGCCTCTTACGGTCCATTAGATGAGTTAAGTCAATAGAGAGAGAGAGAGAAGGTCTATTGTGTTCACTGAATGGCTGTTTAAAAGAACTAGATACAGACGGTGGTTGTGTAGATGGAAGATAAAGGATTCATTTAGAAGGTCACATATTACTGTATTTTCCGGAATATAAGGCTGAGCCAAATAATGTCTGTTTGCCGTAACCCGACCAACCCGGTATAAAACTGAAAGACTGAAATAAAATATCAGCATTTTGTTTAAAAAAATGTCAAATTCTTTTATTTTTCAAATATTTCGCTGACTCATCGACTGTACTTTTCAAAAGCGCTGTGCAGAATAATTTCATTGCGCTGGTAAACCTATCTTTCAACCCAAGGGATAAATAAGGCATTGCTCAACGCATGAACGTCTTCATTTTTGGTCCACCATATGCTTTTGTATTAAACAGCCCACGCAGGAAGGAACCTATGTTGTCTTTTACATGTTGATTTGCCCCTGTCAGCGCCACTGGCCTGGCCACCGCTCCTTGTCATGGTGTGGCTTCATTTAAATTTGACTTACGCTATGCATTCTGGGAGGGAAACACGCCCAGCAGCGTCATCACAACAAACATGGCGGCGCCCGTGTCCCCCGCAAGTTCCCCCCGCTCGCCTTCGCTACCAAAATAATGGATAACGGCGTACAAAAGGTTGATTAAATCTCCCGATTTTAAGATATTTCAGTCTCCTGATCGGGTTGATCGAGACGTTTTCCGTCATTGACTGTTGAAGCCTGACCCCTGGTGGTCACTCATTGTCATTTGCGCTGCCAGTAGGTGGAGCTCTAACGCCTAATCCTGACAGAAAATATTGTCTGGTTTTCAATATATTCATTATTTTAAGTTGTTGAAGATGAGAAGTCAAAAGTAAAAAGTAAGAGCGTGTTTAAAGGCCGAAAACAATAGAAATAAAGCACCATACGTCCCCTTTAAAGAAGAAATAGTGTTACGGATTTTTGTACGTCAGTTACTTGTCGCTTAAAGACATTTATTAATTCTCTGACGTTAAGTAAGTCCTTGAACTACGATCGGGACCGGTTTCTGAACATAAATGAAATTGCTTCTGGGGAACTCACAACTGACGCCCCGTGTGTACTTAGCTCCGCCCCCTCCCTTCAGAGTAGCGAGACGTATTCACACTTTTGTTCTATTTTTTTCTCTTGCGATGGACGTGAAACCTTGGATTACGCGGACACTAATGGTTTATGAAGATGTATCGACCGAATCATCAAACAAGACGGCGTTTGAATGAAATATCGTAAAATGTCCCACAGAGACTTGAATCTTTAAACCTGTTAAATCAGTGCGTTTATTGTTGTTTGTTTCTCACTTCATCAGTTCTGTCGGTGATGTTCCACACGATAGGCTGAATTATAGTGTCATAAAAGTAACGACTTGGCAGTTTGGTTCGTTCCGTTGCGCTTTTGTTTACTTTGTTGTTGTTTTGTGCTCTTTTGGCAGCATTTTCCACTTTTGTTCCAGGTTACAGTCTTTGCTTTTCAAGAGAATCTGTTTATCTCTGACGTTGCTCATGAAGAATCCTCTCGATCAGAACGAGTCGCGTTTCTTCAGAGCGAAAAGAAACACGTCAAAACTGAACCAGAGCAGCTCCAGAACGAGACGTGAGTCATAAGACAATCTGGAGCACATGGCCCACGGCTGAGCTGCCATCGCCCCGGCGACCAGGGCCAAAGAGGGGGGAAAGAGAGGGAGAAAGAGGAGAGAGAGGGAGAGAGGTGGAGGAGAGAGGAGGGAGAGAGAGGAGAGAGAGAGAGAGGGAGAGAGAGCACCGGCGACCAGGGCCAAAGAGGGGGAGAGAGAGGAGTTAGAGAGAGAGGGGAGAGAGAGGGAGAGAGAGGGGGAGAGAGGGAGAGAGAGAGGGAGAGAGAGAGAGAGAGAGGGAGAGAGAGCACCGGCGACCAGGGCCAAAGAGGGGGGGAGAGAGGAGAGAGAGAGAGAGAGGGAGAGAGAGGCAGGAGAGGGGGAGAGAGGGAGAGAGAGAGGGAGAGAGATGAGAGAGGGAGAGAGCACTGGTGACCAGGGCCAAAGAGGGGGAGAGAGGAGGGAGAGAGAGGGAGGGAGGGGGGAGAGAGCGAGGGCTGAGCTGTGACATCGACGACAGACTCTCTCTCTCTCTCTCTCTCTCTCTTGACACGCAGAGCGAAAAGGCGGAGTCATTCATTGGCTGTCAATTAGAATTCAGAGAGAGAGAGAGAGAGATGTGCAGCAGCTAGGGATGCGTACCGCTACGACGGACCGGATCTGGACTTGTAAAAACGTTTCGGTTCAGGTCCAAAAAAAACGAAACCCCGGTGATTCGGTTCTGGACTCATTAAAAATCTACCACTCACATTCTATATCCTTTACGTTCTAGAATCTAAACCATCTTAAATCTTCCATAGATCGCGAAATTCGCGCTGGAAAAGACGTAAACACTGACATCGCTGTCAATGGCGCCCGGAGCATCAGCGACGCACGCGTCTTCCCCGCGGCAGAAGTTGAAGCCGGCGCAATGAGTTTAAAGACACGAGAGACCGAACCTTCGGGAAGATCACTGACTTTATTGAATCGTTTTAAGCCGCAGCGTGCGTCGCCGCTTGTGCCGCTCCGTGAGTTAGTTTAAGACTGTTAAAGGAGCTTTGGTTTGGGTGTAAATATTGTAACTTCTCGCTCAGGTCAGTAATGCTGGTTTAGTGCTCACAAGTTGTCACTTTATTTCTTGAACAGAGTTGGTTACTGTTGGCCGTAACCATGGTGATGGAACAGGAACATCAGAAACTACCTCGTCTCCTGAGCCGCTCTTAGCTCCGCCCCAGAGACCGCGCACGCGCACTAGAGACGAGGGTCGCTACAATATGAATGAAATAACTGTATTATGTTGTAGTGTGATGTAGCATTTATTTAGGTGGGTTAATGTGCAATATACATATTTATACATCTAAGTAAATACTAAGTCAAAGTAATATTGTTTAATTGCTGGATTGATTAACTGGAGCTTATATTTTGTAATAGTATTTATATTCTACAGTTGTTAAATATGGTCTTGTGTTTAATGCTGTTAATATGATGTATTGTGTGTAGTGTAAAATATTTTCATATTCTTTTTTTGATATTGCTAAGTTGATTGATTTACAGTGGTTCGAGTTGACTTTACATGACTTTGATGCCAATGGATCTGCAAAATCAAACAGTGGAAATGTATCTAAAGCATTAAACTTCAGGTGTGGGGAACAGCCCAGTCAAACCAGTAACACACTTACAAACACAGTATCAGCTGAAACAGCTGCCCCAATACCAATACTCAACTTGCTCTTGTTCGGGAGTTGTTCCTCTAGTAAAACACATGAATGTGTGTTAGCAGCTTGTGATTTGTAAGTTGTAACTTCTGTTAAAAACAGTGAATAAACCAGATAAATTGAGTTTATTTCAATCTGCAGTTAAGCCTTGTGTTTGATAGTCGTCCTTGTTCAAGTGTCTTCAACTTAATTTAGCCAATTTGCGTGTGTTATGCTGTTATGACATTATGCAAAAATGGCATGAGTTCAGCCGGACTCATTAGGTCCGGACCTGAACCTAAACCTCGAAATGAAATGAATGAAAACAGACCCTAAGATTCAGTGTTGTTGTAGTTCCCGTGTTTGTCCACTGAGGACGTGTCCGTGTGTGCGAGCAGCTGCTGACCCCGGGATGGCACAGTGAAGATGACGTTGTTGACCGGCGAGGGCTCCGACTACGACTTCAGCGCGGTGAGCTGTTCCTCGGACCCGCCCCCTCCCCACGAGCTCGCGCCGCAGAAGGGCGTGTTCTACAGGAGGGCGAGGAGGGCGCCGCAGCACTGCACAGGTGAGCCGCCCGACCTACTACATGTCCCCGACCCGCTTTATGCCCCAAACCCGCTTCATGCCCTCGACCCACTTCATGTCCCTGACACACTTCATGCCCTCGACACACTTCATGTCCCCGACACACTTCATGTCCCCGACCCTCTTCATGTCCCCGACCCTCTTCATGTCCCTGACCCACTTCATGTCCCTGACACACTTCATGCCCTCGACACACTTCATGTCCCTGACACACTTCATGCCCTCGACACACTTCATGTCCTCGACACACTTCATGCCCTCGACACACTTCATGTCCTCGACACACTTCATGTCCTCGACACACTTCATGTCCCCGACACACTTCATGCCCTCGACACACTTCATGTCCCTGACACACTTCATGCCCTCGACACACTTCATGTCCCTGACACACTTCATGCCCTCGACACACTTCATGTCCCCGACACACTTCATGTCCCTGACACACTTCATGCCCTCGACACACTTCATGTCCTCGACACACTTCATGTCCCTGACACACTTCATGCCCTCGACACACTTCATGTCCCTGACACACTTCATGCCCTCGACACACTTCATGTCCTCGACACACTTCATGTCCTCGACACACTTCATGTCCTCGACACACTTCATGTCCCCGACACACTTCATGCCCTCGACACACTTCATGTCCCTGACACACTTCATGCCCTCGACACACTTCATGCCCTCGACACACTTCATGTCCTCGACACACTTCATGTCCTCGACACACTTCATGTCCCCGACACACTTCATGCCCTCGACACACTTCATGTCCCTGACACACTTCATGCCCTCGACACACTTCATGTCCCCGACACACTTCATGCCCTCGACACACTTCATGTCCCCGACACACTTCATGTCCCTGACACACTTCATGCCCTCGACACACTTCATGTCCCCGACACACTTCATGTCCCCGACCCTCTTCATGTCCCCGACACACTTCATGTCCCTGACCCACTTCATGTCCCTGACACACTTCATGCCCTCGACACACTTCATGTCCCTGACACACTTCATGCCCTCGACACACTTCATGTCCTCGACACACTTCATGCCCTCGACACACTTCATGTCCTCGACACACTTCATGTCCTCGACACACTTCATGTCCCCGACACACTTCATGCCCTCGACACACTTCATGTCCCTGACACACTTCATGCCCTCGACACACTTCATGTCCCTGACACACTTCATGCCCTCGACACACTTCATGTCCCCGACACACTTCATGTCCCTGACACACTTCATGCCCTCGACACACTTCATGTCCTCGACACACTTCATGTCCCTGACACACTTCATGTCCCTGACACACTTCATGCCCTCGACACACTTCATGTCCCCGACACACTTCATGTCCCCGACACACTTTATGTCCCCGACACACTTCATGTCCCCGACCCTCTTCATGTCCCCGACCCTCTTCATGTCCCCGACACACTTCATGTCCCTGACACACTTCATGCCCTCGACACACTTCATGCCCTCGACACACTTCATGTCCCCGACACACTTCATGCCCTCGACACACTTCATGTCCCTGACACACTTCATGCCCTCGACACACTTCATGTCCCCGACACACTTCATGTCCCCGACACACTTCATGCCCTCGACACACTTCATGCCCTCGACACACTTCATGTCCCTGACACACTTCATGCCCTCGACACACTTCATGTCTCCGACACACTTCATGTCCCCGACACACTTTATGTCCCCGACACACTTCATGTCCCCGACCCTCTTCATGTCCCCGACCCTCTTCATGTCCCCGACACACTTCATGTCCCTGACACACTTCATGCCCTCGACACACTTCATGTCCCTGACACACTTCATGCCCTCGACACACTTCATGTCTCCGACACACTTCATGTCCCCGACACACTTTATGTCCCCGACACACTTCATGTCCCCGACCCTCTTCATGTCCCCGACCCTCTTCATGTCCCCGACACACTTCATGTCCCTGACACACTTCATGCCCTCGACACACTTCATGTCCCCGACACACTTCATGCCCTCGACACACTTCATGCCCTCGACACACTTCATGTCCCTGACACACTTCATGTCCCCGACACACTTCATGTCCCCGACACACTTCATGCCCTCGACACACTTCATGCCCTCGACACACTTCATGTCCCTGACACACTTCATGTCCCCGACACACTTCATGCCCTCGACACACTTCATGTCCCCGACACACTTCATGCCCTCGACACACTTCATGTCCCTGACACACTTCATGCCCTCGACACACTTTATGTCCCCGACACACTTTATGTCCCCGACACACTTTATGTCCCCGACACACTTTATGTCCCCGACACACTTCATGTCCCCGACCCACTTCATGTCCCCGACCCACTTCATATCCCCGACACACTTCATGTCCCCGACACACTTCATGCCCTCGACACACTTCATGTCCCTGACACACTTCATGCCCTCGACACACTTTATGTCCCCGACACACTTTATGTCCCCGACACACTTTATGTCCCCGACACACTTCATGTCCCCGACCCACTTCATGTCCCCGACCCACTTCATATCCCCGACCCACTTCATGCCCCAGACTCTCTTCATGTCCCAGACCCACTTCATGTCCCCGACCCACTTCATGCCCCAGACTCTCTTCATGTCCCAAACCCACTTCATGTCCCCGACCCACTTCATGCCCCCGACCCACTTCATGTCCCCAACCCACTTCATGCCCCCGACACACTTCATGTCCCTGACTCACTTCCTGTCCCCGACACACTTCATGTCCCTGACTCACTTCCTGTCCCCGACCTACTACATGTCCCCGACCCGCTTTATGCCTCAAACCCGCTTCATGCCCTCGACCCACTTCATGCCCCCGACATACTTCATGCCCCCGACACACTTCATGTCCCCAACCCTCTTTATGTCCCCGACCCATTTCATGTCCCCGACCCACTTCATGCCCCAGACTCTCTTCCTGTCCCCGACCCACTTCATGCCCTCGACACACTTCATGTCCCCGACCCACTTCATGCCCCCGACACACTTCATGCCCTCAACCCTCTTCATGTCCCCGACCCTCTTCATGTCCCCGACACACTTCATGTCCCCGACACACTTCATGTCCCCGACCCACTTTAAGTCCCCGACCCTCTTCATGTCCTCGACCCTCTTCATGTCCCCGACACACTTCATGTTCCCGACCCTCTTCATGCCCTCGACCCACTTCAAGTCCCCGACCCTCTTCATGTCCTCGACCCTCTTCATGTCCCCGACACACTTCATGTTCCCGACACACTTCATATCCCCGACCCACTTCATATCCCCGACCCTCTTCATGTCCCCAACACACTTCATGTCCCCGACCCTCTTCATGTCCCCAACACACTTCATGCCCCAGACTCTCTTCATGTCCCCGACACACTTCATGTCCCCGACACACTTCATGCCCCCGACACACTTCATGTCCCCGACACACTTCATGCCCCCGACACACTTCATGTCCCCGACACACTTCATGTCCCCGACCCACTTCACAAATCCACAAAGTCCCTCGGTTTCAAATTTCCCGTGTTTGTGATGTCAAAGGTTGTTGTTTTCAGTCCATTTAAAAATAATCCCCTTGTCAAATCCAGAAGAACTTCGAGTGTTTTTCAGAAGCGTCAATATTTTCACCTCTAAAACACGAGCTGCCAACGGAGAAGAGCAAGAGCGTGTTTCAAGGACAATCAAACCCTTTAAACGCTAAACGCCTCTCCTCCTTTTCTCGTAGACACGCCTCTGTCCAGCGCTCGCCGACTCTACGCCATCATAAACGTGGGCGGCCTGCGCTACCAGCTGCCCTGGACCACCCTGGAGGACTTCCCCCTGTCCCGCCTGGGCCAGCTCCGCCTCTGCAGCAGCTTCGACGACATCATGCAGATCTGCGACGACTACGACGTGGCGCGCAACGAGTTCTTCTTCGACCGCAGCCCGTGCGCCTTCAGGACCATCCTGGCGTTCGTGCGGGCGGGCAAGCTCCGGGCGGCGCGGGACATGTGCGCGCTGTCCTTCAGGGAGGAGCTGCTGTACTGGGGCGTGCCCGAGGGGAACCTGGAGTGGTGCTGCCGGCGCCGCCTGTGCCAGCGCGTGGAGGAGTTCGAGGCGCTGGAGCGGGCGGAGGAGGAGGAGCTGATGGAGGAGCTGGCGGAGGCGGAGGGCAAAGAGGGCCCCGGCGAGACCAGGCTGAACCGGTGCATGGGGCAGCTCCGGGACATGGTGGAGCGGCCGCAGTCGGGGCTCCCGGGCAAGATCTTTGCCTGCTTGTCGGTGCTGTTTGTGACCATCACCGCGGTAACGCTGTCGGTGGGCACGATGCCGGCGCTGAGGGAGGAAGAGGAGCGGGTGAGTGCCACGTCCGGGCGAGTTGAGAGGGCCAAAGCTGGTGGTTATTTGGATTTAGTCTTCCAAAGAACAAAGAAAGAATGATTAGCATTCTGTGTCGCTATGGTTAGGTCGTGACATTAGCATAACGGTTTCCCATGCGTTTGTAAAAGAAACATATAAAATTACTCAATAATACTTTACAAACCTTGTTGCCTTGACGACTGGAGCTGTATCTTTGAGTTTTAATAACTTTCACCATGATTTTTTCTACTTTTTCCCCGTTAACCGTCGCTTACTTTATTTAGCGTCTTTTATAAGTTTCACACAGGAAGTTACCAAAATAAAAGCATACCTTACAATATCACGTAAATGCGCTAAATTGACCTTTACAGAGTTAAATGTTCATAGTGAAACTTTTCTGCCGGCGGGTCTAGCATCTTCATCTTGGAGATGACATTGCTTTGTCCGGAATGTTCCATTGCGTAGCATTAAATGTATCTTAGCCCTGAAAACACGCGTTCTCGCTGCTCACTTCCCCACAGATCTAACCTGTAACTTGGCCTGTGCTGTCACATGCTCGTCTCCGTGGAGATGGATGACTTTAATGCCGCAGTGCGGAACATTTCTGGCAAAACAATAACTATATTAAGTTACTTTTTCAATCCAGAGTTTGTTAGTTTTAAAGAAATGATCAAGTTTGTGTATGTTTGATAATTATTTTTGTGAAAGAAAAGTGTGAAAAAAGACATGTCGTTTTACAGTTTGTTCCCGTAAAATTTAACCCTAAAAGTACAAGATCATTTTTTAGGAGAAATATTGTCCCAAAGTCCCCATCAGATTTGACCAAACCAAGTCTCAAGTCGACCGGAGAGAGGGAAATAAACCCTGCTTGCCATCTTAACTTAACTAAGTCAGAATCATTTAAAGTGTTATTGTCGTGAGAATGTACTTTGTGCTGCAGCAGAAAACATGAAATAGTAATAAATAAATACAATAGTGCTGTACTCAAGTAGCATTGTTATATATTTATGTACTTTACAGTTTGCAGTGAATACTTCAAAGTTGGCATATGTACTTTCTACTCCACTATATTTTTGAAAAAGACTGAAAAGTATAAAGTACTTTTTGATTGGGTTTGAAGGATTATTGTGGCACATTTATGGTCACATCCTGTGCAATGTTTGTTAAGATCGAAATTGGCACATTTCACTCTTTAATTATTAATAATCTGTGTGAAATACTTTTACTTTTTACTCTAACTCTAAACTTTGAAACATTTACTTTAAAACCTTTGCTGAAGTACATTCTATATGTGATACTTTTACTAACCCATGTGCAGTACTTCTTCCATCACTGCATCTATTTGTAGATGTAATTTTAATCATACTAAACATAATTGAATCACTTTCTGCACAACATATGTACATTTACCTGTACATGCCGTGTACATAGCAAGCCTACTTTTATTTTTTATCCTATAGCAGATTTAAATTGTTTCTCTTTTTGACTTATATAGGTTGTTTTATCTTTGTTATTGGCAATAAACCTTTTCTGGTTGTGATTCTGAGCCACTAGAGGGCGGTATTTGGCATTGAAACAGGAGCGAACTAAAACTATTCGCGTTAATGGCGCATTTAACGGAGGCAATTTGAAAAGAACAAGGATAAAAAGACGTTTAGATAAATGAGGTTTGACGAGGAAGATGTCGGGATCATAAAAAGAGAGTCACGTGGACAGAAACGAGCGCCAACTCAACAAAACACGACTCCAGGTTTGTTTTTGATGATGAAGCAAAGACAGCAGCAGATTTCATTCTGTTTAGCGCGTCAAATGAGACCGAAAAACAAGTTTAAAGACACTTAAAGACAGTGTATGAAGCAAACAGTGGGTTTTATTTGTATTAGGCCTAGTTTAAAGTCCTGGACGCGCTTTTCAACCTAAATGAACTGTAATTTACATGTCAATCCCAGAAGAACACGTCAAATCATTAGGTCTGGGTCACATTACGACGTCATTGTGCGACATTAGTTATATCATGTCTTGATTTGTTTTCAAAAGTTAAATTGTCTGAATTCAGAAGGCGAACACAAACACGTGACTTGAACCGTGGGCACGAGGCGGGAGACCGCGGCGTTCACGAGGCTTCAAACGCGCTTTTATCATCATTTTATAAAACAGTGACTAACGACAAACACATTTAAACGACAATAACGCGGAGAATCCGTTTAAATGTTCAGGTTTGTTGAGTTTTAGTGCGTTTAACCGCCTCGTCTGAGCTTCCTGAATGTGATTGGACGATTGCGTATCACGTGACCCTGAAATGCTGCGCCGGTTTGCTTTAAAAGTCTAAAATTGCGCCTTTTGGGGTCAGTTTGTTGCTTCTAAATGTGCGCGTGCGCGTTTCTGTGTTCGCGTCTTTAATGTAAAGACGTTTGTAACTTGTAAATGTCAAATTTAAACGTGAGTGTTTAGCACCGTGACTGAGCGCCGCGTGGCGGGGAAACGCTTCACCCACTCAGCCTCTCTCACGTCATCGCTTCTCGGCCTTTTGGCTAAGATCAAGTGTAGTATCTGTTCTTATCAGTTTAATATCTGATACGTCCTCTACCCGAGGGCCATATATTAAATTGATTTTTGGAACTAGGAGATGGATCCGGGGCTTGCTCCGCCCACTCCGCGCATCGACCTGGTATTGCAGTTCCTCCAGGAGCGGTGCACCCCCTCTAGCGGTCAAAGGAAACAACAGTCAGATCATTAAAGATCATGCCCACGTGGTTTGATTTAAGTCTGTGGCGACTGACGGAAGTGGTGCATTTTAATTTAAATGTTTATATAATTAAAAGATAATAAGACGTCATAAGGCGCTGGTACAGCTGGCAGCCCGGTATAAACGCTCTCTCTTCTTTCTCACACTTGTTGTGCTTTATCTCCTATATTTTGTAAATATAGTTAGTATATTTTTTCTATTTTATTGTACGATAGGGACACGCGCTGGAATAGTTTTTTAATTCAACTGTTTTTGCCTTTTACGGCTGGATTTGAGCGTTTTTCGTTGCGGTCGTTGTGTTGTTGTGACGTGAGCTAGCCCACCAGCCCCCCCCGCGCCCTCCGGCCGCGCTAAAGTACGGCGTGTCGTCGGTACACGTTTATATACACGTTTATATGAAAGAGGAACTTCACGAACGATCGGGACACGCACTGGAATCGCTTTAAATTAACTTGTTTTGACTTTATTCTGCTGGATTGAGTGTTTTCGTCGTGTCGTTGCGATGTGTCTTGGCTCCGGCCCCGCCCCCCGGCTCAGCGTTTACACAAAGGAGGAACTCATGAAACTGCGGATAACAGTCGTCTTACCCGGAGATCGCCACGTTATCCCGGCGGACATCCTAAGGAAAACGCAACGA
The DNA here is from genome assembly GCF_026437365.1 of Eucyclogobius newberryi. Taxonomy (NCBI): domain Eukaryota; kingdom Metazoa; phylum Chordata; class Actinopteri; order Gobiiformes; family Gobiidae; genus Eucyclogobius; species Eucyclogobius newberryi. The sequence continues at coordinate 6,960,360 of NW_027315801.1, forward strand.
GGCAGACGGGCTGGACGTAAACTCCGAGAGAAGAGAGGGACAAACAGGAAGTCGGTTCCCGCCGTAGTCATGGGTAACGTGAGGTCCCTTCAAAATAAAATGACGGAAATAGCGAGCCTCATGCGGTCCCAGAGGATTTATAGGGACAGCAGCGTCTTGATTTTCACAGAGACCTGGTTAACAGCAGAAATGCCAGACTCTATTGTAGGTTTGGACAATTTTCATCTGCTGCGGGCGGACAGAACGAGAGAATCCGGGAAGAAAAGAGGTGGAGGTCTGGCGGTGTATGTGAACACGAGCTGGTCCAAACCCGAACACTGCACAGTGAGGGAGCAGCTATGTAACAGGGATATTGAACTATTGGCTATTGGCATGAGGCCATACTATCTGCCCCGGGAGTTCTCACATGTGATTTTGATCGCAGTCTATGTGGCCCCGTCTGCCAATGCTGAAAATGCTTGTGAAGCACTGCTCTCCTGCACTTGTAGGCTGCAAACACAGCATCCACAGGCTCTCTTCCTCATCTCTGGTGACTTTAACCACGCTTCTCCCTCTTCTGTTCTACCAACATACACCCAGTATGTTACCTGCCCCACCAGAGAGAATAGAACATTGGACTTGTTTTTTGCCAACACCAAGGAGGCTTATTCTTCTTCCCCCCTCCCTCCCCTGGGCAGCTCGGACCACAACCTTGTACATCTGAGGCCTGTGTATGAACCCATCGTGCGCAGGCAGCCTGTGGTGTCCCGTGAGGTGAGGATGTGGTCTGCTGAGAGCGAGGAGGCTCTGAGGGACTGCTTCAGCACCACTGTCTGGACTGAGCTTTATGACCCACATGGGGAGGACATCAACACCATCACAGAGTGCATCACGGACTACATCAACTTCTGTTTTGAGAACATTGTTCCCTCCCGGACGGTGCGGTGTTTTCCAAACAACAAGCCATGGATTAACCGTGAACTGAAGGCTCTGCTGAAGGAGAAGAAGAGAGCCTTCAGGTCAGGGAACAAGGAGGAGCTGAGGACTGTGCAGAAGGAGCTGAGGAGGAAGATCAGGCAGGCTGAGGCCGGCTACAAGAGGAGGATGGAGGAGCAGCTGCAGCAAAAGAACATTCAGGGAGTGTGGAGGAGCCTGAAAACCATCTCGGGCTTCAAAATCCCCCCTGCCCAGACAGAGGGGGATCTACAGTGGGTGAATGATTTAAATGCTCACTTCTTGAGGTTTGATCGGTCACCCGCCCCTCCCCCTGCACAGCTGCATGCTCCCTCTTCCACAGCTGGACAATGCCCTGCATCTGTTCCTCTTCGCTTATCTGCCCCGGACCATCAGCTCCCCACTTCGCCTGGACTCACCCATCCCCCCAGCACACAGTCCCCCTGCCAACCACTGACTGTCACAGCAGCACAGGTGAGGAGTGAGCTGAAGAGGATTAAAGTGAGGAAGGCAGCAGGACCTGATGGCATCAGCCCCAGGCTCCTTAAGTCCTGCGCAGATGAACTGTGTGGAGTTATGGAGCATGTCTTCAACATGAGCCTGAAGCTGAGGGTGGTACCACAGGTCTGGAAGACCTCCTGTCTGGTACCTGTGCCTAAGACACCGCGCCCCAAAGACCTCAACAGCTTCAGGCCAGTGGCTCTCACGTCCCACCTGATGAAGACACTGGAGCGGCTAGTCCTGGACCACCTCCGCTCCACCGTGCGCTCAGCCGTGGACCCGCTGCAGTTTGCATATCGGTCTGGCATCGGAGTGGAGGACGCAGTCATCTCCCTGCTGCACCGCTCTCTCTCTCACCTGGAAAAGCCTGGCAGCTCTGTGAGGATTCTGTTCTTCGATCTTTCCAGCGCCTTCAACACCATCCAGCCGCTGCTCCTGAGGGACAAGCTGGAGACGGCTGGTGTGGAGTATGACCTGGCAGAGTGGATCCTGGACTACCTCACAGACCGACCCCAGTTTGTGAGAGCCCGGAACTGTGTGTCTGACACTCGGACCTGCAGTGTGGGGGCGCCCCAGGGCACTGTCCTCGCGCCCTTTCTCTTCACCCTTTACACTGCAGACTTCAGACACGACACAGACAGCTGTGTCCTGCAGAAGTTCTCTGACGACTCTGTCGTCATCGGACTCATCACGGACGACGATGACGCGGAGTACAGAGGACTGGCGCAGGACTTTGTGGACTGGTGTCAGCGGAACCACCTCCTCATCAACGCGGGGAAGACCAAGGAGATGGTGGTGGATTTCCGCAGACGCCACCCCACTGCCCCCTCACCAGTAAACATCCAGGGACGGGACATTGAGAGAGTGGACTCATACAAGTACCTGGGTGTTCATCTGAACCACAAACTGGACTGGACTCATAACACAGACGCACTGTACAGGAAGAGCCAGAGTCGGCTCTACCTCCTGAGGAGACTCAGGTCTTTTGGAGTGACAGGGCCACTCCTGAAGACCTTCTACGACTCTGTGGTGGCATCGGCCCTCCTGTATGGTGTGGCCTGCTGGAGCAGCAGCATCACAGAGAGGGAGAGGAAGAAGCTGGACAGAGTCATCAAGAAGTCCAGCTCCGTCCTGGGCTGTGCTCTGGACTCGGTGCAGGAGGTGGGGGACAGGAGGGTCCTGGCTAGATTCACATCTATGCTGGACCATGAGTGTCACCCCATGCAGGACACTCTCTCCGCTCTGGAGAGCAGCTTCAGTGAGAGACTGATCCACCCTCGATGTGTGAAGGAAAGGTTCCGTAGGTCTTTCCTTCCTGCTGCTGTCAGACTTTATAACAAAAACTGTTAGTACTGAACACTCGCAATAATGACCTAACCATGTGCAATTCTGTCATATGTGCAATTGCTGTTGGAATTCATGTGCAATTCATGTGCAATTACTGTCAAATTCATGTGCAATCTATGTGTTGTCGTGACACATATTCATGTGCAATTACTGTCGGGAGCACATGCAATGGTATTTATTTATTTATTTATTTGTCTATGGGAGTTTTTATTTATTTATAGGAGATCTTCTACTGAAAGTGTTTTTCAGACTTCCTATAAGTGATCTGTTCTTCTGTATCTACCTCTGTATCTACCTGCGTTGCACCAATGAAATTTCCCCATGTGGGACAATAAAGGAATATCTTATCTTATCTTATAATGAACAGAAAAACAGGTTTTTGGACGGTTTATGAAATACATCTTTTACAATAACAATAAAGTATCAGCAGCTAGACAAAATTCGACCACATATGTCACGACAGTAATTGCACATAAGAGTACATATTCATGTGCAATTACTGTCGTGACATATTCATGTGCAATTACTGTCGTGACATATTCATGTGCAATTACTGTCGTGACATATTCATGTGCAATTACTGTCGTGACATATGCAATGGTGTTTATTTATTATCTTTTTTATTTTTCCCCTTTGTTGGGAAATGGGAGGTTTTGTCCATGGGAGTTTTTGTTTATAAGAGTTCTTCTATTGAGAGTGTTTTTCAAACTTCCTATAAGTGATCTGTTCTTTTCCTCTATATCTACCTGCATTGCAACAATTTCCCCATGTGTGGACAATAAAGGATTATCTTATCTTAAATAATTGCTGAACATGTGTCATTTAGCTTCATACTCATGTGCAATACTTATGTGCTATACTGTCATACTCATTTGCAATACTGTTATATTGACCCTCTGTTGTGTTGTATTGACCCTCTGTTGTGTTGTATTGACCCTCTGTTGTGTTGTATTGACCCTCTGTGTGTTATATTGACCCTCTGTTGTGTTGCATTGACCCTCTGTTGTGTTATATTAACCCTCTGTTGTGTTATATTGACCCTCTGTTGTGTTGTATTGACCCTCTGTTGTGTTGTATTGACCCTCTGTTGTGTTGTATTGACCCTCTGTGTGTTATATTAACCCTCTGTTGTGTTGTATTGACCCTCTGTTGTGTTGCATTGACCCTCTGTTGTGTTATATTGACCATCTGTTGTGTTGTATTGACCCTCTGTTGTGTTGCATTGACCCTCTGTTGTGTTGTATTGACCCTCTGTTGTGTTGTCCAGGGCACGTGCTCGCGGCGCTGCTACCACATCTTCATCGTGGAGTCGGTGTGCGTGGCCTGGTTCTCGCTGGAGTTCTCGCTGCGCTTCATCCAGCATCGCAGTAAACTGTCCTTCCTGCGTCAGCCGCTGAACCTCATCGACCTGGTGGCCATCCTGCCGTACTACATCTCTCTGCTGGTGGACAGCTCGCGGGGGCCCGGCGGCTCCGGGGGCTCGTACCTGGACAAGGTGGGTCTGATCCTGCGTGTGCTGCGCGCCCTGCGGATCCTGTACGTGATGCGTCTGGCGCGCCACTCGCTCGGCCTGCAGACGCTCGGACTGACCGCCCGGCGCTGCACGCGGGAGTTCGGGCTCCTGCTGCTGTTCCTGTGCGTGGCCATCGCGCTCTACTCGCCGCTGCTCTTCCTCATCGAGAACGAGATGGCGTCGGCGCGGGAGTTCAGCAGCGTCCCGGCCACGTACTGGTGGGCGGTGATCACCATGACGACGGTGGGCTACGGGGACATGGTGCCGCGCAGCATCCCCGGGCAGGTGGTGGCACTCAGCAGCATCCTGAGCGGCATCCTGCTCATGGCCTTCCCCGTCACCTCCATCTTCCACACCTTCTCGCGCTCGTACGTGGAGCTGAAGCAGGAGCAGCAGAGGGCGCTGCAGAGGCGGACGCGCTGCCTCCTGCGCAGCCGCATGGCCGAGCTCGGCAGCGACGCGTCACTGGAAGGCGACGGGCTGTTTCCCCGGCCGCCCGCGGACACCGGACACACGTGAGCCGACGCGTACGAAGGGACCAAAGCGCGGGAAGAACACGCTTACGGACGTCCAGGAACCTGTAGCATTTCAAGTGTTTCTGTTCAAGTTTAATGACAAGACGGTTATTTCTCTCTTCAACGTCACGAGTTCCGACTTCAGAGACTTCCAGCTGAATTAACGTCTTTGTTTGAGTCCAGCCCTGGATGTAAACAAACGTGCTAATGCTAAAAATGCTAAAGGACACATTTTATACTATATTGCCTTTTTTTCTTTTTTACCTTGTTCTAACATTGTTCCTCATCAAAAACCTCGCTGGAGCTGCCTCCTTTAGCTTCAGTCACAATAGTTTCATCATGTCTAGAAAGTCCTCTCCCTCCGAGCGTCAAAAACACTCCGTTCTGAATCCCCTCGATGTGTGATGTCATACTCTACCTGTGACACGCCCTGAGAATATCCCGAGCCGTTTTTAAATCCGTAAATCACCACCAAACTCGTTCGGAGCGTTTCTGCCTCAAATCGTGATCATGACAACGGCGTGTTTACGTGATCCTGTTTTCTAGAATATACACATTTATCTCACGCAGTTTTCTCTGCTGCCAGTAGATGGAGCCAAACGTCATTTATAGCGTGGGGAAAGGCTGTGGCTACAGAGCTGCGGCCCGGTCAAATAGCCTCATGGCTAACCCTAACCCTAACCTTAACCCTGACCCTAACCCTAACCCTAACCTTAACCTTAACCTTAACCTTAACCCTAACCCTAACCCTAACCTTAACCCTAACCCTAACCCTAACCCTAACCCTGACCCTAACCCTAACCCTAACCTTAACCTTAACCTTAACCCTAACCCTGACCCTGACCCTTAACCTTAACCCTGACCCTAACCCTAACCCTAACCTTAACCTTAACCCTGACCCTGACCCTAACCCTAACCCTAACCTTAACCCTGACCCTAACCCTAACCCGGCGCGGTCAAATAGCTCAGCAGTTTCAGGAGCCGCGGCACGGCCATATATATTCTCATGGCTAACCCCAACCTTAACCCTGACCCTAACCCTAACCCTAACTCTAACTCTAACCTTAACCATCAGTTTCGGCCGCGCACCGCAGCTCTGTAAACACTCCCATGGGGAAAACGCCATAAATCTGTTGTCTTTTTAGTTCTAAAACATGAGGTGCCAAAGTAAACGAGCTGATTTAACCTGTGACATATTTTTTACATTGTTTGTGCCGCTTAAACCTCTCATATCCTCTTTTTATGGTGTTTATGGCTGTAACGCGGCACGGTTTACCTCGTCTGTGAGCTGGAAGTCAGTCAATCTTTAAAGTATCTCTGTTGACTTAATGGAACCGGCTTCAGCTCGCATCCTCCAGGTTCGTTTTAACTCTAACGTGAACCTTCTGCTCGCTCAGGCATCGTCTTCATGGCTGACCCCGACGTCTGTGACCAAACAAACAATGTTCTTAAAAAGGCTTTTATTTTGTTAAAAGCAGCATTATTTCCTTTGTGTCCAAATTGTATCCATGCATCGTGTTTAATGTTATGTTGAATGTGTATGATTTTATTTATTTAAAGTGGATTCATCTGAAAATATGATGGTTTGTTGGGTTTTGTCTGTTGTCATCTCTTACATGAACACTAGGGGGAGACATATCATCACTAAAAACCAGGATTGCTCCTTCACGAATCCAAAAAGTATTTAAACGAGTAACATTTGGCACATTTATGGTTAAAAAAACAGATAACTCAATAATTTCATCTGCTTTTTGTGTTTTTAGAGTAACTGTTGCATTTGGAATTTGGAAGTACAGTGAATTATAAAACATTTAAAAGTGTTCTATTATTTTTCCTCAATACACGGCTGATATACGATAACGTAAATGTCATATAAATGCAATAATTACGATTTCGCTTTATGAAGGTTATTTTGTGTTTGTATTCAGATTTTGTTTGGACATCGAATCTAGTCAAAATATGAATTGTATATAAATACGATATATATATATATATTTTTAATTCGATGTAAAAAAAATGAAATTAGAAAAATTACATAGAATTAAAAAAAAAACATTGAATAAAAAAAGTAATCGTATTTATATACAATTAATATTTTTACAAGATTCGATGTAAAAAAATAAATAAATTCGATGTAAAAAAATATAATTAATAAAACCACAAAATAACCTTCATACTAAACGCACAAATATACCCATTTTAATCATCGATACGTGATTACGTCAAATGTTTTGCTCGAACAAGCAAAAAAACAGTAGCGCTGTCACAGAATAATGTACAAATAAAACTATAAATACATATATAAACCAAAAAAAGTATCGACACTGTAAAGAAAACGAATTTAGCCCCGCGATGTATTGATATATCGATATTTCAGGACATCGTAAACCTGCACGATGTTACAGTAAATTCGAGGAGGGGCTTGTAGGCAAGTAGCCCCGCCCCTTTCTCCCATCCAATCGCCTGACGTCACAGCGCAATGTTTTGGTCTGGATTTGCGCTTGTGCTGCTTCTTTTGCGCAGCGTGGCATGGGACCGCAGCCGCGTGCCGTACCCCGCCCGGCGTCGCGTCGATTGAGCGTTCTCGCACGTTTTTATCATTTTTGCTCCGCGTGTTTTGAGCCGAGACTCGATTTGAACGAACCGCGGTCGCCTCCTCGCTCGTTCGGCGTCATGACTTTCCCGAAAAAACGCCTTCTTCTTCTTTTTTAGTTGAATGGGACTTGCTTCTTCCCGTGTCGCTCGCTCGCCGCCGCCGCCGCCACTACTTCTTCTTCTTCTCTTTTCTTTTGGCACCGTCTTCGTTTTGTTTTGTCGTTTTAACCGCCGCAGCCGTTACAAACTATCACTCGGGACTTTTGCATCCCGTGGACCGCTTCGTGAACGGTTTTTATTCATGAAAATTCCTGTCTGAACCGCGGCAAAACCCGGAGACACGACGCCAGCAGCAGATTTCCCGTCGCGCGAACGAACTCTGGTAAGAAACTTCTTCTATTGTACATTTATCAAACTATTATTATTATTTTTATTGTACTGGTTGCTTCTTTTGCTTTGTGTCGGAGATTCGGCACAACAATAAGCGTTTGAAAATGTGTCAATATGTGAAGTTTTAACGTTGGGAAAAACCTTATGCTCCCGATCTGCGCGTGCGCATTTCTCGTGGTTTTACGGTAATTTGAAATCTTACTGCGCAAAGTTTAAGGCGATATTTTGTCACTTTTACACTGCAATGAGATGTTTAAAGTTAATTGAGGACTATATGTTGTGGAGTGTACATTAAATTGACGTCTATAAGTCAAATTGCCGAGTTTGTGTTCGTTTTCTCGTGTTTTTTTACGGTAAATCCGTACGATTGTATTGGAAGGTGTGTCCAAAGATACATATTAATACTATTGTATTTAATTAACAAATTGTTTTTATGTATAATAGTGTCTTTTTCAATGTTATTGGTGTGTTTGATTTGGTTTTAAATAACGGTTGCGCTTTATTTATGACCTCCCTGTATTATTGCCATTACTTTGATTGTATTTTGTTCTTAAATTGGCTTTCTTTGGCTGGTTAGACATCTTAAAAGTTTGAAAATTATTGTATACTTAATAAATAAAAAATAATTTATTTTATATGTGAAAACTGGGATTAACCTCGGAATAACACAAAAAAAATCACAATCAACGTGTTTTTGGCAAATGAAAACCACATGAACAATGTCAGTATTTCATATTGATTATTTTATGACATTATTATTCACACTTTGCATTTTTTGATGCAAATCAATACTTCGACAAATACTTCTCGTTTTTAATTTTATCCACTGATATATTTCATACTTTAACGCAAATTATACTTTTTGTGACCATTTTGAGGCGTCAAATTGTTTCCGTCTTTTGTACTTTAAACTCTACAGTGCTGTTTTTGTTCTAAAGGTTATAAACTCTCATCGTTTGGACGCAGACGTTTGACCGATGCAGATGACAGAACATTTTAACGCTTCTTCTGAGTTTGTTTGGCCGATGTGCAAAGACGGTTCCTTCCCAAAGGTTCCGTTGTCGCTGCACGTTCGGACTCGCTCGGCTCAAATACCTCACATTTTTCCTGCCGCCGTCGTCATATGTTTAGGATTATAGTCCCTCTCCCGCTCCACCAGGCCAAAACGTCCCGTGAACCGCTTCTATTATTAGACAAAAGTAGAAGTGAGTCGAATTTAAAGGAAGTCGTTGTGTCGGGTCAGTTCTGCTTCTCGTTCGACCCGTTCGTTGGACGATATTGTGCGAATTCACTGTTTTAATTGACAAACTTTTGGTGGAAATCCTGTCTTAAGAAGTAGTTTTGACTTGAACTAAAGTATTGAAGTAACTGTACTCTTACTTGAGCTACACGGGTATCGATACCGAGACTCTGATCGATACTGTTTCTGGTATCGAGAACTTGTCTGACCTGAAAACATCAACATGCAGCTAACGATTATGGTCTGGATCTTTAATTAATTTTTTTTAGATTGTGACATTATGTTTTAAGAAGAACTGTTTTTAGTCGTTGTGTCAAGTATCGCATCAGGCTCGACTCAATGGAGAGATCGTTTTCCCGAATGTCCCACAGTAAAACTTTATTTATCTTGCATTTGTTCAGTTTCTTAGTTGGTCCATCATTGGTCCATCGTTGTTGGTCCATAGTTAGTCATTGTTGGTCCATCGTCGGTCCTTTGTTGGTCCATCGTTGGTTTTCGCTAGTCATTGTTGGTCCTTCGTTGGTCATCGTCGGTCCATCGTCGGTCCATCGTCGGTCCATCGTCGGTCCATCGTCGGTCCTTTGTTGGTCCATCGTTGGTTTTCGCTAGTCATTGTTGGTCCTTCATTGGTCATCGTCGGTCCTTCGTTGGGCCATCGTCGGTCCATTGTTGGTCATTGTTGGTCATCGTCGGTCCTTTGTTGGGCCATCGTTGGTTTTCGCTAGTCATTGTTGGTCCTTCGTTGGTCATCGTTGGTCCTTCGTTGGTCCATCGTCGCTCATTGTTGGTCCATTGTCGGTCCGGTCCAGATTTCCCGCGTGGCGTTGAAACTCGTCCTCGAGAGTCCGTGTTGTGTTCTTATCAGAGTTTGACACTTTGCTCTTTGCACCGAGCTCTTCCTCCTCTTGTTCCTGTCGCCGTTTGATCCGACTGAAGCTAATGAAGATGTTTAGAGTAAAACGTCGTTATATTGTCACAAATGTGTCTCAATCTCTTTATTCTTTGATTATTGTTTTGTTAAGTATTGTCGATCACGAGTGCTGTAGATTTGTGACAGACGGTCAAACAATCGTGCAGATTGTGAAGAAAACTGAAATATGAAGTCAAAAAACAGGGACGTCACGCAAATGTTAGTATTGCGTTTATTATTAAAAACATCACGATTTAACGATTATTATTGAGACTGTGACAGAACAGCAGTGACATCTTAATTTCCTTCATTCTCGTGCTCTGACGTGTGACTGTTCCTCAAATTTGTGAGCGGATTTTATACAATTTTACTTTCTGAAAGACAAAATAATAATAAATGTGATTAAAAACAGCCAGATATTAAAGTTCTTTACATTTAGCTCTGTTTTTGGACAATATATTGAACTAAAAATATATAATTTTGCATCTAAAATTGAATCTCACAAGAATCTGAGTTTCAGAACATATTTGAAGAGTCTAAACCGGCTGCAACTGTTATAGTTGTTTATATGATTTTATTGTACAATGAGACTTTATCTCATTCAAACATTATCAACCAAATAAAGGTTGAAATATTGTGACTGAAGTCTTAGACTTCATATGAATTAAATATATATATGAATATGAAAGTGTGTTATTGACAGAAAATCTAATAGTTTTATCCATTTTTGGGATTTTATCTTTTAGTTTTAGATTCTGTTTATTCCAGGCAACGATTATTATTACACTGCACAAAATATGAATTTCTAGATAAAGTCAAATTATCTTAAATTAATTAATCCAATCTTAATTAAATGGGACAATTAATGTTCCCATTTCAAAATGTCTTGAAACTATATTCTACATTTAAATCTAACCTGGTCAAAACTGCTCAAATTAAGATTAAAATTATTCTGAATTTAGGTAACTTTACGCAAGGCTTGATATGAAAATGTTCATGATTAGTTAATTAATCCTTTTCTTTTTCGCACTATTTTCTGTCATTTATAACAGGTGTAGTTGAAACCTTTTACGGTTTTTGACTCGATTGTGATGATATTGTGTTAATTATCATGACAAATATAATAAACATAAAATAAATATAAACACGTTGTTGTCTCGTTCATGGTGTTCTTTTCGCTCTGCGTTTGGTCCAAATCCTGCCCTGAGCTCGTTTGCGTTATTGCTTTTCCCCCGAGGATTTAAAATGTTTGGCAGGAGCGACACAAAAGCACATGACGTGTTCTGGATCGAGCCGAACCTTCACTTCCGGGTCAACGACGAGCAAAAGACGAGCAAAAGACGTTTAGAACAAAAGCAGTGGCATTATTAAATAAAATTGCTAAAATTTACAATATTGTGCCCAATATTTGTAATTATTCTCAATCGTGAAGCGCTTGTGAACACAGTACTCGCACACGGTACTCACGCGGTACTCACGCGGTACTCACGCGGTACTCACGCGGTACTCACGCGGTACTCACGCGGTACTCACGCGGTACTCACGCGGTACTCACACGCACCGCGGTACTCACACGCGGTACTCACACGCAGTACTCACACGCAGTACCATCGCTTCTCCCACTAACACAATATCCTGTCTTCTTCATAAAAACTTCAAACCCTGTAGTTAAAATCTGCACAAACATGCTAAATACACGTGATTGGATTGCTAGTTCATACAGTATTTCAGTATTTTTGTTAATTCTCCATGACATAAATTGCAAATACGCAATTAGATATTTAGATTCAGCCCTAGTTGATATATGTTTACCTTTTTATCTGGCTAAAATGCATTAGAAAACCTCTACATGAACAGTAGAAATGATCATCAGTTGCAGCTCGTTTTTGTAAATGAATCGTCCACATCGGGACCCTGAGAACCGGTTCCTCGTCTACATCGGGACCCTGGGAACCGGTTCCTCGTCCACATCAGGACTTGGAATGCCGTGAATGTGGCACCGAAGCTCGTGGACCAAGAGCGGCTCTGGAGACTCAAATTCCTCCTAATTGGCCGTAAGTGTGTTGTGCGCTGGCGTCTTTGTGCGGCGGTCGCTGGCATCAATGCGCCTCTTGTTTTCCTCCTGCGCTGAGCCTTTTGAACGAGTCACTTCCACGTTAAGAGTCGCCTTTGTGCACAACCTCAGGAAGCACTCGTGTTTTAAGACCGAGACATTGCAGTATTGTGCTCTGCGGTGCGGGTTTGAAAGGCTTTGGGACACTTTGCGTTAGCGTTTTATGCGTTGCAGTTAAAATACTGTATATGTGTAAATGGTGTTCTGTAGCGCCGCAGCTAACAAGTGCTTTAAAGTGCATTGTGCCACTTTGTCATGTAGTAAAGTTAATGTAATGCAGTAGAAAACATCTTTTTGGGTGAAAATGAGACCACAGCACTTTTCTTTGCATCTTGTCTTATTCTCAGAGAAGCAGGAAGCGCGGCGTTAGCATGCTAATGTTTGTTAGCTTTATTGCGACGACAAAACTCGCTCTGAACTCGTGAGAAGTGCTTCTAAACTCATCCCGGTGAATTTTTAGGATGTTCAGAACGCATGCACTTAACAACTGCACTAGTTGAGGATGCACTAGTTGAGGAAGCACCATCAGGAGAGGCGTTTATAGCAGGAAAAATCACATTATAACAACAATGAAATTTCCCCATGTGGGACAATAAAGGATTATCTTATCTTATCTTAAAGATGATCGAACAACAACTATTTTTTTTTTAGTTATACTTTGTTTTACGCCTTCTGAAGACTTGAGCTTTAACTTTTTTTCATCCGAACCAAATGTAAACACGCAGGAAAAGATTATTCAACCCAGTCTTATTTGATGTCACGAGGTCAGCTTGTCTTTTTTTTTATCAATATGGTTTGGAGCAGAGTTCAAATTGTTTGAGGAAGAAATGTGACTATTTTTGCCTTAACTGGGATTGATTTAATCTTTGTCTGTCTTAAGTTCCAGAAATTAATACTGAAAGACATTTTTATAATCTTTTTGATTAGACAAAATACAGTTCAACCAAACCGCGATCCATCAATATGAGGAGAAAGCTAAATTGTGACGGATTTATGTTGGTCATTTCGCTCGCCCGTAACTGGAAATGGCATGATAACGTGTTGCTAATATATTTATCATAATGTGTCTAGTTTTAAGTGCGCCTCGAGCCCTGAGCCCTGCGTTTGGCCCCCGAGCACCGCCGCGTTTGAACCTTTAAGTGCAGCGCCCGCGTTAAACCGACTGTCGTGGCTTTGCCGACAGCGTCATATCATCTGTGTCCCACTTTCTTTGGGTCAAATCCGGATTAATTGGCACCAGTGCCGCAACGCTGACGCTTGGCTCGAGAAGAGCGAGAGAAACCGCCTTTGAAATGTGGCTGACTTGGTAAAGTGTCTGTTTCATGTTCATGTTATTTTATGTCGGCAAAACCATGAATGAAAATGAAAGAAGACAATACCAGTGGTCCATAGTGTATAACCGTCTGAATATTTCATGCAAAAACTGGACATATGCGCCGCCACCTGTTCGCGCCGCGTCTCGGACTGAACCGTTGAACGTCTGGGAATCGGGCGTCGGACTGTCGAAGCAGACAATGTTGATGTAAAATAAATGATCAAGCAGCATCAGAAAACCCTTCAAAGAGATTGTTAGAGCAAAAAACACGTTCACACACACCTCAATGTGCAGGGCATGAAACGATGTCAATCAGTGTAATTACAATAATTGATTTTCATACAAAGGAGTCGACTCAATTACACAAATGTCAAGACCACAATGAGAAGAAAAACACACTAATGTAATAGAATGAGACAAAATGGTAGAAGCTTCTTCAACTGTTGCTGTTACTACCATGTGGTCTTAGCTCGGATAAAGACCGTTCTAAAACTGTTAAGAAAAGGTCCAATCTGGTCCCGTTTGTGATTCCTTCTGTGTACAGTGAGTTTCTTCAGCTATTGAGACGTTTGGGTCTGTGGTTGGACTGGCAAACATCTCGTTGGAAAACATGAATGAGTTCCAAATCGAACTAAAAGTTAGGAAACTGGAGGATCCAGCGGAAATCCACCGGGTCACTGGGGTCATCAAAAGTATCTGATAAAACTGAAATAGAAACTACAAACATTTGAGAAAGTACTGGTACAAAAAACTCTTATGAAATATGACCTTTCCTGAATAGTTTTAGCATTAAACGAGACATTTAAGAACGATTAAAACAGAACTACATTTAGCAATTTTCATAATAAAGTGAAAACCCCTCTGTGAAACCAGATCACGCAACCTCAGCTGAGATTGAAGAGTTCCGAGCTGTGGGAGCAGCATAACAGGTCTTACAGTATCACCAAATGTATATGAATATTTTGGGCTGCAGGATCGATGAATATTGCCATGCGCTTCAGTTTAGTTTACAGAGAGGTATTGCAAAATCACAAGGGACCCTGTGATTCTCCGAAATAATAAAGTACTATTGTTTTATGTCTAATCGTTTGTATCAAAATCTGCGGCGACTGTTGCTAACCTCAAGGCTCATAAACAGCAATTCGTAGAGCGAAGTTACAGTAACGTTCATACCGTTCGCTGCCGTTGAGCGTTTAAACCCACAACTTCCTCCCTCTGAAGCTATAAACGATCAGACTTATTAAACTTGTGCCTCAGCAGTCGATTGTACCAAACAGAACCATGTTATTGACTTTCACTTGTGCCACGGCGTTTGATGGAGTGAGTGAAATGATAAGCGGCAGTTGTGTGTCTCTTCTTTGTGCCGAGTCCGTTTTGAATGGAGCTTCAGATGGTTTGATGCAGTCGGGACAGAGGGGCGCTTGTCTCGCTCTGCCGGGCCCACGGGCGCTTCCAGTCCCGGGTGACACGCAGCGCCCATCTCCCCCTGAATCTCGCCTCTGTTCTGGGAGAAGGGGCCGTCACTTTTTCGGGGTCCTTGTGACAGGAAAAGGGTCCGCGTTATGCAGAAAGAGCGACGCTTGTGTGGGCGGCTTTGTGTCGACGCAGCTGTGGAATCGTGGAGGATGCGGCGGTGGAAAGGGAGCGAGGGCACGAACGGGGCACCAGTGTGAAAAATACTCCACTATGAAAGCGAGGGTAGAGGCGGGGCACCAGTCTGAAAAATACTCCACTATGAAAGCGAGGGTAGAGGCGGGGCACCAGTTTGAAAAATTCTCCACTATGAAAGCGAGGGCACAAGCGGGGCACCAGTCTGAAAAATACTATAATAATAATAATTCACATGTTTGACTGTGAACGATTTTTGGAAACCACGCAATCCTCATTTGTGGGGTTCATGGTGGAAAACGGGTTCAAAGGTCTTCATGGTTTTAGAAATGAAGACTAACAACTAACATTTGAAGACAGTGAGGCAAAAATGGGTTTGAGCAAGAAGTGAAGGAGGCAGTTTTTGAAGAAAACCCTTTTTTATTTAACTTTTTAGCCAAAAACTACAAAAAAAAGGTTTTTAGTGCACTGACATACATAAATACACACAAGCATGTGTCCTTACTGTTGGCGAGCTTGCATCTCCACAAACCTGACTCGTACTTGTCCTGCTAAAATGTTTTTCCCTTGGCTATAATATTCCACAGTATGGCATAAAATAGACTTTCTACCTCCAGAAAGTTACACACTGTTACTTTAAATACTGTTACAACCTCCCCTCAGTCTACAATACCATCATAAGACTTCGCAGAAATCCAGTCAAATGCTCATGACATAAACAAGAACAGGGCTTTCAGATTTAAGTTTGTAATCTACAAAAGACACGGTAGTCGTAGTAATTTGTTTTCTCTCTTTTTTGTAGATTATAGGAAAGACGTCCTCATTAACTTTGTATAGTCTATAAAACATTATAATCTACCAATTTGTTGACTGTCCTTGCCTTCAACTGTAGAAATATTGTCTTTGTCGAATCTGAAATACAATTTTCAACTTTCATTTTTCAACTGTCTTCACAAACTGTCACTTGAACGATGTGAAACTTTGATAAATAAATACAATATCCCAGCAAAGTCATGATTAGAGCATAATCCTGTCACATTCACGGCTCAAAGTGTTTTCATTGATTCTGCACTGTCGCTGGATTAAAAACAACAGATGAAACGACTGACCGATGTCGCCGCATTGACCGCTGTCGCCGCATCGCTGTCGCCGCATTGACCGCTGTCGCCGCATTGACCGCTGTCGCCGCATCGCTGTCGCCGCATTGACCGCTGTCGCCGCATTGACCGCTGTCGCCGCATTGACCGCTGTCGCCGCATTGACCGATTTCGCCGCATTGACCGACGTCGCCGCGTTCACTGATTCAGGTGGCGGCGCATATGTCCGCTGTTGATTCGCACTGTCCGAACGCCAGATTCTCACGATTTGAGGTCAAATGAAAAACATACTTGTAAAAAAAAAAAAAGTCTCCAAATTAAGGCTCCGAGGTCGATCTTCAGGCGACTGCGGCGTGACACGGCCGAAAAAAACAATATATATATATATATATATATATATGTGTATGTGTATATGTAAGAGGGGTTGTATCCTTCCTTCAATGTCAATGCCGGTGTTTGGACGTTTGATTCAAGGTGTAATTAGATGACTTTTTTCACTCCTTCTAATGATCTTTTGTTGTCATGGTGCCAGGATGATGAAAGTGCCCTTCAGACTTCATTTGAAAACGGACAAATTTCATGAACTTAAGACTAAATGGGACCTAAATGTTGTGCCTTTCTTATTATTAGGCCCGAGCGCCACAAGCTGGCGAGAGGCCTATTAATCTCGTAAGGCCGTGCGAAGCACGGCTGCGAAAGTGCTCGCCCACTTCCAAACACTCACTAACGCACTCCTCCACTCATGCATGCCCCGTGCATACTAATTAGTAGTAGGAAAATGGAACATTACCGTTGTAAACGGGCGAAGCCCGTGCAAAAGTGCACACTAAACGAGCACTTTACATTGAGATGACGACCGCTTCGCGGCCGTCATCCCCATATAAAGCACTCATTTGCCCTAAGTAGCTCACGAATACGTTCCCCATCGCTTGCATGTTCCGTGCATATAAGCATGTAATGCAAAAATTGAACATTATTACTGTATAGAGGGCCAAAAACACAAAGTGGGCGGAGCCCACTCAAAATTAACAAAAGTACCCGTCAGTGACCAGGGACCCACACCATGAGGTAGGAAAGCGCTCGCGCTTTCCGAAAATGTATAGTTTATGATATTTGAAAAATGGGAAACATTGTTTTCGCATCGGAATATTATTCTTTCTTCTTTCTTCTTTCTTTCTTCTCGGGACCAACCCCCCCTATTTTTCACCCAGTGAACATTGACGAAAAGTCACAAAAATTTGCACACCTCTAAAAATCGTGCCTCTCTACATTCTGGCTATTTCCCTTTTCTAAAATAAAAAAATTGGCGCGTCAGCGCCCCCAAATGTACCAAAAATGCATTGAGAGATGGAAAATGACCCAAAAAAAATCTGATCGTAGAATCATGAAATTTGGCGCAGAGGTAGATGGTGACAAGAGAAGTAAAAAATATTATTACGGCAACGCCGTCCGCCCAACCAAATGTCGGCCATATTGCTTCAAAAATGGCTAAACATGACTTCGGAGTTTTTCCAAACGTCGTACTTTTACGAACTCCTCCCATGGCGTTGGCCCTAAAAAGCTGAAATTTGGTGAAAATGCTACTGAGGAGTGGGACATCAAAAGTTATCCAAATTACATTGATACCTGTCACGGTCTCTGTGCGGCGAAGCCGCAAACTGTAGCAAGAATTTCAGAAATCTCCCAAATTTTACATTTCTGCCGTTTGCGCAGATAAAGTCCGAATTGCGTCAAATTAGAATCAGTTGTTAAACTCTTTGCCCTAAACCTACTTGAAGTGAAATAAATTAATTTGGAGCCACAGCGCCCCCTACAGATCTTGTATGGAGGTTAAATGTTTAGTTTTGAGAAATTTTATGAAATTTGACACACAACTCAATTTTAGAATCCCCATCAAAAAAGTCAATGAGACCCATGTCATAATTGTTATGGCTTTGCCGTAACGATGACCGAAACCTTCCATGTTATTCCAATGGGGAAATTGCCAGAACATGTTTACACTTTAGACTTTCACAAACTCCTCTTAGGGCGTCGGCCCTATTAACCTGAAATTTGGTGAGACTCATCCTCAGGGGTGGACCATCAAAAGTTATCCACATTTTTATTCAAAGAGTCACGGTGTCTGTGCGGTAAAGCCGCACATTTTGCCAAGAATTCAAAATAAAATTGCTTTTTGATGGTAAAACAAAGGGGAGAAGATGTGACAGCGTCACAGATTCAGCAGTAGGCGTAATAAAAGGACAATTGGGGCGCGTTAGCGCCCCCTCCTCTTGCGGCGTGGCGGCGGTGTGGCGGCGGCGTGGCGAGGGCCGATCATTGCCGCTCGCGGCTATATTTAATTATTATTATCATTATCATCATCATATTTGTTTTGCTCTCTGGTCTTATTCCTTGTTTGTCCAGTGAATAAAAACACTTTCTTCGGCGAAAAGGTGCAACATGTAACAACAATATAATAGCAATATTTATATTTAGAAAAATAAATTAAGAAAAATAATAATAAATAAATAAAATAATAATAATACTAATAGTGATGATGATGATGATGGCAATATATAAATTTAGAAAAATAAATTAAGAAAAAAATAATAATGAATTAAATGATAATGATTATGAGGGTAATAATAATAAAAACAAAGGAAAGTGCTATTCTCCAGTTTTTCTCTGTAAAGTCAGGCCTTTTTCAGACCTGGTTCCATGTGCTGAAGGTGTGTGGTTTTACAATCACGAGCTCGAGCGTGTTCAGTCGCGTCCGTGCCGCGGTGGGAAAGCTTTTATCCGGGCGGGTTTCCAACATGTGGAGAAGGGCGGCGAGAACCGGCGCGTCCTCCTCCGACAAAACACGGTCTGGAATCATGACGTCAGATGAACCACGCTTTGTGCTTTTTGTTCACTGATTCATAAATAAATCGGCAACGTTTTAAAGTTTTTTTTTACCTTTTTTCTTTTTTTCCTCGTATGCAACCTTTCTGTCAGAATTAGTAATGTGTTTGTTAATGTTGGTTCGTTCTGGGGCTGTAAGCATTCTGTCGTTTACTCGATTAATCGGTTGATGTCGTCTTAGTTGACCCACATTTTTATTGGTCAATTTAAAACGTATTATTGGGATTATGCACTTTTTTATGCGGAAGACACAAAGTGAAGAAGCTGGAGATCCATTTTTTGTGCCGTTTTTGGTCTTTTGCTGTGTGCAAAATTCTTATTGATTGATCTTCTGCCTCTTATGATTTTTGGGTCGGATCTGGCTCTTCTGGCACTTGGCCCACGCTCCCTTTCAGGCGACCATTTGATGCAATCCCTGTGTGTTTTTAAAGGAAACGTGTATGAACAAGAACAAATGCCAGTTATATTCCATTTGCATATTGAAACCAGGAAGAGACTTGATTTAAGATAAGAATCCTTTATTGTCCCACATGGGGAAATTTCATTGAAAAACTTGAACACTGCGGTTGTCGTGATAAAGGCTCAACACTTTTTGATGCTACATTGATACTGACGTTTTCAACACAAAACAATCACACTTTCCTCTGTAACTTTAAGTGCCTATGACAGGTTTTTTTCAATTTTCAGATTTTGTCTTTATTTGATGTTTTTATACGTTACATACTTTTTTATGTTCTCTAATCTGTTATTATTTTAAACTCTATTTCAGACAGATGAAATGTCTGTTCTTGGTCTTGGATTTTATCAAATAAATTACCCACAAAAAATGCAATTTATACTCAAGTGCCACTTATGTTTTTTTCTTCTCAATTAAGCTTTTTTTAGCTGGTGCGACTTCTACTCTGGTGCGACTTATAGTCTGGAAAATACAGTACATATTACGACTTATTTTCGCGTGAAAATTGTGACTTTTCTTCAAATAAAATAAAAAAAAAGAACTAAATCTTTCTCATATGTTATGATAATTTTTTTAGTCTTTATGATTATATTGTGACCCAAAAAATCCCAACTATTGATTAATGTTGGGTTGTTTGTTGCGTCGTGTTGTGTTTGTTGCGTTGTGTTGCGTCGTGTTGTGTTTGTTGAGTTGTGTCGTGTGTTGAGTTGTGTCGTGTGTTGAGTTGTGTCGTGTGTTGAGTTGTGTCGTGTGTTGAGTTGTGTCGTGTGTTGAGTTGTGTCGTGTGTTGTGTTTGTTGAGTTGTGTCGTGTGTTGAGTTGTGTCGTGTGTTGTGAGGCTCTGGGTTCTGGGTTCATTCCGCTCTCAGTTCTCAGTTCTCTTCTGCTTTAGGCCCTGGTTCTCGTCACGTCTCCTGCAGAGCCACTGTGAGGACCAGAGCACATGAGTGGAATGACTGATGAGCAATAGAGCGGTTACTGTTTAACCCGGTGGCTCAGACTCTAGTTTTACCCTCCGCGGTGGAAAGTTTAACTCATGTAATGTCTACACACGGTTTACGCTTTTAACCATGGGCCGTGTGACATGTGCAGAGTAAACGCTCGACTCAAGAGTGAAACTGGCAAAAGGCCTCGAAACCTTACTGTATCTCTATGATCTAAACACGTATCTGGCTCAAATCGCACTCACGAGACGATAATTGTACGGAGTTTACGCAAAAACTATTTTATAGAGAAAAGTACTAGTAAAAGTACTGTGTAAAAAGGAACATTAGGGTTAAAGCTTGTTATTATTTAGTCCTAAAATTTGTGCATTTTAGTCCTGAGCTAGTCCTGGTTTAGTCCTAGTTTAGTCCTGGTTTAGTCCTTAGTCCTGGTTTAGTCCTTGTCTGTTCTCCATCTAGTCCTGGTTTAGACCTGGTTTAGCCCATATTTAGTCCATAGTTAGTCCTGACTTAGTCCTAGTTCCTAGTTTGTGACCTCACTTCCTTTTCTCGCTGTTGTCCTGTACACATCCTTAACCTGAATAAAATATTTAGTCAAAGTTGGGTGATTAAAACACCATCGACAGATTAATCGACTAAACCACTAAAGTCTGAGGTCTGTAGGACTTAACGACGAGCTCTGGTCTTTGTGATGCAGAGGTTCAGGGCCAATCCTGACACTAGAAACATTGGAACTAAACTGTGGCAAGTTCAGACTTTTATTCAAGTATTTTTCGTGTTCATTGGAGCTGATTAAATGATCCAATTATCAAATCGCAAAGGCTGCAGTTATTTGGTCAGTAGAATGTCCTCTGTAAACAACAAAACATCCTCTTCATTTACCTCTACAAACGTTTCTGAAATACATGGACTTTCTTTGCTCAAATCATCTTACTTTCAATTAGACCTTCTTGTTCCGTTTATTGCTCTTCTTCAGCACTTCGGTTTTAAATGTGTTCTATTAATACATTTTAATTAATTGAATCAAAGAGAATCCCATTTTTATTTTTTTACATAAATTGCAAATGGACTCGATCCTGCTGAGTCTGTACCTGCCTGAGCCGCCACATTCTTGCCGAAGGCTCAGAGCTCGGTTTAAACTCGCCTCGTCGTGTCCACACATTCCTGAACCGCGAGCGATCCTTCTGGGGAATCGCGAGCGATCCCTCTGGGGAACCGCGAGCGATCCTTTTGGGGAACCGCGAGCGATCCTTTTGGGGAACCGCGAGCGATCCTTTTGGGGAACCGCGAGCGATCCTTTTGGGGAACCGCGAGCGATCCTTTTGGGGAACCGTTAGCGATCCTTCTGGGGAACCGCGAGCGATCCTTCTGGGGAACCGCGAGCGATCCTTCTGGGGAACCGTTAGCGATCCTTCTGGGGAACCGTTAGCGATCCTTCTGGGGAACCGCGAGCGATCCTTCTGGGGAATCGCGAGCGATCCCTCTGGGGAACCGCGAGCGATCCTTTTGGGGAACCGCGAGCGATCCTTTTGGGGAACCGTTAGCGATCCTTCTGGGGAACCGCGAGCGATCCTTCTGGGGAACCGCGAGCGATCCTTCTGGGGAACCGTTAGCGATCCTTCTGGGGAACCGTTAGCGATCCTTCTGGGGAACCGTTAGCGATCCTTCTGGGGAACCGCGAGCGATCCTTCTGGGGAACCGCGAGCGATCCTTCTGGGGAACCGCGAGCGATCCTTCTGGGGAACCGTTGGGGAACCGCTTGCGATCCTTCTAGGGAACAGTTAGCGATCCTTCTGGGGAACCGTTGGGGAACCATTAGCGATCCTTCTAGGGAACCGTTGGGGAACCGCTAGCGATCCTTCTAGGGAACCGTTGGGGAACTGCTAGCGATCCTTCTAGGGAACCGTTGGGGAACCGCTAGCGATCCTTCTAGGGAACCGTTGGGGGACCGTTAGCGATCCTTCTGGGGAACCGCTAGCGATCCTTCTGGGGAACTGTGAGCGACCCTTATGGGGGGGGGAGACCGCGAGCGACCCTTATGGGGGGGGAGACTGCCAGCGACCCTTCTGGGGGGGGGGAGACTGCCAGCGACCCTTCTGGTGGAGACCGCCAGCGACCCTTCTGGTGGAGACCGCCAGCGACCCTTCTGGTGGAGACCGCCAGCGACCCTTCTGGTGGAGACCGCCAGCGACCCTTCTGGGGGAGACCGTGCTCCAGAGACCGTGCTTTTAACTCGCTCTGAACAGTGTGAGATCACAGGTTAAACGTAAGCCTCGGGAGTTCACCGTGAGGCCTGGTCTCTGTGGACGGATGCGTTTGAAATGTAAAGAGCTGAACCAGAGTCTGTGAAGGTCGAAGTGAAGAATCTGAGTAAAGATGGTAAATATGAACTCTGCCCATCCAAAAAGAGAAGTCGCCACAGAAGAAAAGGGTCACACATTGTAACACTTTCACATCACACGTTCACCATAGCATAGTTTCAATTAAGCTTCTGCAACATTAACAGATGTATTTCTGTCTACTGTGTCATTGTTCCTCACACAGATCTTCAGTGTGTCATTGTTCCTCACACAGATCTTCACTGTGTCATTGTTCCTCTTACAGATCTTCAGTGTGTTGTTGTTCCTCACACAGATCTTCACTGTGTCATTGTTCCTCTTACAGATCTTCAGTGTGTTGTTGTTCCTCACACAGATCTTCAGTGTGTCGTTGTTCCTCACACAGATCTTCAGTGTGTCGTTGTTCCTCACACAGATCTTCAGCGTGTCATTGTTCCTTCTCTAGCTCGTCCCAAACACTCTCACTGGGGTTCAGATCTGCAATTGGATGTTTTCTCTGCTCGATGCCATTGATTTGGCCCTTCTCAAACACACAGACATCTGCTCCATGACCACGGGATTCGTCTTTCCACATGGCTGTTCCAGAAATGAGCTCAGTTGGGTTCAAACACCGTGAATCCAAGAGTATGTGCCGATGAATTTTTCCAATTTTAATAGAACGTAAACACAAGAAAGGGGTGTCTTGCCCTCTCCAGGTGAGTGGGAGAGTCTTTTCCCTCTCCGGGTGGGTGGGGGAGTCCTTGCCCTCTGGGTGGGTGGGTGGGGGAGTCCTTGCCCTCTCCGGGTGGGTGGGGGAGTCCTTGCCCTCTCTCAGCTGGCCTGGGATTGCCTCGGAGGAGTTGGAAGAAGTGTCTGGGGAGAGGAAGTCTGAGAGTCCCTGCTTAGACTGCCTCTCCCGTGACCCGGCCCTGGATAAGTGGAAGAAAATGGATGGATGGTAAACACAAGAAGCAGGCTGCGTGCACATCCTGGTCCTCATCACTCCTGGAAGAGCGTCTGAACGTGGAGCTTGTTTCATCTACTGTATTATTTACACCATGTGAAGGGATGAGCAGAGGTCATGGGAACTGCAGCGATGGAGGAGGGGCGGGAGGGGCTTAATCCTGTAGGAGGAGGGATGCACCCCAGCCCCCCTCTCCCTCTGCTCCCCCCCCCTCTTTCTCTCTGCTCTCCCTCTCTCTGCTTCCATTCTCTCCCTCCCTCTCCCTCCCTCTCTCAGCTCTCCATCTCTCTCTCTCTCTCTCTCTCCCCCCTCTCTCTGCTTCCACTCCCTCCCTCTCTTCCTCTCTCCCTCCCTCCCTCTGGTCCACACTCTGTTTATAGATCTCATGTCTCTTGTGATGTTTCTCTGGTGTAGAGTGTCTCTCAGACGTGGCGCTGCAGCTGCTTCGGGGAGTTCAGGGACATTCTTTACACGGGCATGAAGAAAAAATCATTTGAAGAGTACAATGACATGAGCTGTAGTCTGTGAAGCACAAGAGGGATGGGACATACAGCAGAGAGCCTTTATTTGAGTCAGATTATGCAAAGTCCATGTCATACAGTGAGGAAAATAAGTATTTGAAGACACTGGAGGACCGAACTGAGTCCAAATGGGGACCGAACTGAGTCCAAATGGGGACCGAACGGAGTCCAAACAAATGGGGACCGAACGGAGTCCAAACAAATGGGGACCGAACGGAGTCCAAACAAATGGGGACCGAACGGTGTCCAAACAAATGGGGACCGGACTGAGTCCAAACAAATGGGGACCGGACGGAGTCCAAACAAATGGGGACCGGACGGAGTCCAAACAAATGGGGACCGGACGGAGTCCAAACAAATGGGGACCGGACGGAGTCCAAATGGCTGAAGATCTGTGTGGAACAACGACACACTGGCTGGAAATAAACCTTTTTAATATTACAGAAGCTTATTGAAACAAAGCTGTAATCAAAGCTAAAGGTCTTACCAAATATTACAGCATTTTTCTGACAATTAAACCTCAGCCAACACATTTAAAGACACATTTTCAACATATTTCTGTTGGATTGACAACATCGCCCGGCCGCGCCTAGTCTTGTGTACTTTGGTTTCTCACGGGGTGTCTCAGTCTCAATTCCCCCCTTTTTTTTTTTTCAACATTGGAGTAGTTCAGAAGTTGAGAATCAGGGCCGTCACCTTCGAGTTTCAGTTGCATGACGTGATGTCATCGCGTCGTCGTTCCTGGTTCACAATGCTCCGTTTTATTCTTCTGCTGCATGTTTCAAATACCTCGGAGTCTTCAGGAGAAAAGATACGGCCGCTGTCGTGTGCGTCTCCGAACTGTCACCTACAAGAACCAGAACAATAGAGTTCACAGCGTACGACTTTTCTTTCTTTGAGAAATCATCTCAAAGACGCATTTGTCCCTTTTTAAAGTGACGTATGATAGGTTTTTACCATTTTCTAATTTTGACTTTATTTTGTATATGTGTACCTGCTGTACATATAAATGACAGTTTTTCACCAATCGAGCAGGTATTTGTGGAGAAAACGTTGAAAAATTCTTAGAAAATGACAGGAAGTGACATCACACCAGGGACACTCATTCCAGTTCATACAGAATTTACACGAAGAAACAACTTTTTTGACTCTAAACATTAATTCAACAAAATAGTCGCTCTCATATATTTTCGTTTAGATGAGTTTTGGCCCTGTGTTTGCTGGGTAATTTCTTTGTGATGTCATCAATTACAAACAGGAAGTGAAATGATAAACCTAAAAAATTTGCTTTTCTGGGATAATTTTTCAGCAAAATTCCAAATATTGATCTTTACAGCATTTTTGTTCAATGAGTCGTCCGACCTGTAGGGGGTGCTTTAATCATGGTTCATAACTTAGACACAAAATCTAAACATTTAAATATCGATTTGAAACTTATCATAAATGTAAGAAAAAGTGTATTATAAGTTTTTCATCATGTCTTGATTTAATGTAGAAATAAAGCATTTGATTTGTAAAAACTGACAAAATTGCACATATTTGGGACATTCAAGTCTGGAAAATGGACAGAACTATTCCCCTATGATGGCACTATTCAGACAATATTATTATAATCCATCAAAAATGCACAAACATTTATGAATGAACCGAAAAAGTGCAGACAAAAGGGCGGAAATACCCTTATTTTAACAATTACAGCAATTTGTATATAACTTTTTGACTAGTTTAAAGACAAAATGCTTAATATGTATTAAATTCTCCATAACAACAACCATGATACCTAAAGTCATTGTAATTTGAGGCCTGTAAAAGCTGGTTATTATAAACTACTCTTTAGATCGGTGCATTGCCGTGTTTGTGTTTTGGCCCTTCGACTGTAACGCAGCGATGCTTATGTAACGCCGTCTTGTGGATTAGGAGCTGGAATTTACTGGTTGTTTTGCAACAAACAGAACGGGCCGAGCAGGGCAGAGCGGAGGCGGAGCTTACTTGTGTCCCGGGTCTGTTTAAGCCGGAGGAGCTGCACCCAGTCTGAACCCGAGGGACGTTCAGGGGCCACAAACATGCCTCCGCTTTTGACTTCAGTGTAAATGAGACATGAGGTTGGGACGAGACCAGTTTCCCTCGAGTCAAGGCCCGAGATCGGGTCTGCAGGACAAGTGTGCAGTTTCACAATGTTTTTATTAATTTTATTTAATATTTGTGTGTAACTCGTAAGAAAACTACTGTATTTTCCATTAAGTCGCACCTTTTTAATATAATTTTGCCCCAGGTGCGACTTTACTCCAGACCGACGAAGAATCTGCACTTCCTCTTCCTCTGGAGTTTGTAGAGTTGTTTAGAAGTGACACAGAGGAAGAAGAATTCAATGGATTTAGTGATTTGGGGTAAAACTGATGCTTTGGTAAACTTGTTAGCATGTTCTTTATGCTATAGTTATCTGAATAACTGTTCATATGTTACGTTAACATACCAGACACTTACCACAGTTCTGTCTGTGCCTCATGTAGCTGAAGGTGTTAGCGTTAGCATACGTACACCTATTCACCATGTTCTCTCATCTGTTATTATTTTAAATAAAAATAAAATTTCAAGATGAAATATCTGTTCTTGGTCTTGGATTTTATCAAATACATTTCCCCCAAAAATGCAACTTATACTCCAGTGCAACTGTTTTTTTCTTCTCTATTATGCATTTTTGTCTGGTGCAACTTCTACTCTGGTGCAATTTATAGTCCGGAAAAATACAAATGTCTTTTTTCGATTTATTTTATTTTATCTTGTGGCATGAGATCTTGCCCCGTCCCGATTTGCGTTTAATGTCCCTTAAACAACGTGTCAGGGTGTTAGCATGTTAGCGGTCGTTTTAGTCCCACGGTTAGCGAGTGACGATCTCTGGGAAAAGGCACAAAGTTTAATCTGAAAAACAAAAGTAACGACCCAGAGTCCCGCGTCGTGTCACAGCACGGCCACATTCATCGCCGTCTGTGCTCGTTTTTTTCCGGCTTGGGCGTGTCACGACCTGCTTCCTCTTCGCCGCCCCTCTTCGTTTTCACCTCGCGCGCGGCATCCAAAAAAAATGGCCCAGATGTATCGTCGCAATCCTGAAATAATTTGGTGCTTGTCGCAGTCGGATTAGGCCCCGTGGGAGAGCGGAAAATCCTCCGCCCTGATCTGTGCTGGGTTGTTAGCGCCCGTGTTAGCCGTTAGCATCGAGACGCACCAGCTGTTGTGTGGAAGAGGGTCAGGTTAGCTTAGCGTGTAAACAGAAGGTGATGGCAAAATATTATAGAGCGCCGTCCGGTTATCGTTCTCCAGATTTGTTCCGGGGCACAAGGATTTACTCAGATTGTTTTAGGTTGCGGTTTCAGACACTAGGAGAACATGCACAACATAAAGTATTATAATGTGTGTGAGGGTGTTAAAGGACGCATATTACATACTTTTTCTCTCTTTTAAACCTGTTCTAACATTGTTCCTTATCAGAAACACACCTAGAGCAGCATTTAGCTTCAGTCACACTAGTTGAATCCTGGTTGGAAAGTCCTCTCCTTCCTAGTTTTCTCGATCCGTGACGTTTTACTTGACGTTTTTTCAATCTGTTGCTTGCCTTGGATAAACTAACTAGAGTTTCTCCAGAGCATGTTTAAAAAGGCCAATAACAATATAAAAAATAATGCATAATATTTGTCCCTAACTGCTGCTGTATCGGTAACATGATATTTTAACATACTTTTTTACACAATAATTTCAGTTGAATTCAAACAAAAATGTACACGCCTCAAGTCTTTGTTTTGTCTGTTAAGTTTAGATTTTATTTCGAGAGACAAGTGCATTAACATCCACATAATGCGCCTTGAACGCAATTATAACACATTTAACACATTAATAACTTTAATTTTTTGCATCGCAAGTGAAAATCCAGACTTCTACCGTGTCCATAAACTATCCCCGGACTCGTTCTGTGCTCGAGTTGCGTTCACGACAAACACGTGGCTCTATTGTGGTTTACGGGGCCTCTTTTATTAACCTTTTCGTTCTTCATTCACTCCAGCGCCTTAGAACCTCAATGGAAAAGGGACGTGTCATTTTTAAAGTGTGAAATACTAATCCCAAGGTGACTATAAAAGTGTTTTAAAAGCAAATCAAAGCCACAAGGATGCAAACTGCCTCCACTTGAAGGTCCTGGAACTCACTATATTACAACAAACCTGGTCGACCGTGCGTTTTCCGTCCGGCGTTCTTCTTCGCAGACGGACAAAAAGTTCAGAGAGTTGGGTTCACGGCGAGAGCTGCGGTTTGTTTGCAGTGCCTGGACCTGGCTCCACGGAAACACAGATGTTTTCACATGGTAAATATTGACTTAGGTGGACGCGTTGTACCGTGGGCCCTTTAAAAACGTCGTCAGAATGTTCGAAATTCCAGAATGGAGGCGAAACGTTCCAAAACGTAACATCGTCAAATCGCAATTCTAATGGTTTCAAGCGACGATTTAGAATTTCCAGAGTAGACATGTCAGTTGGCTTTTCCATCACAATCATTTTAAATCATTGTTTTGTTGAATATATTGCAGTTATTTTCATAATTTACAGCATTCGTAGAAGGAATTAACCAAAAACAGGAAGACGATAATGCTTTTTGGTCAAATTTACATGATCTTTCTTGATTAAATCCTGGAAACGTGGGAGGACCGGGCGCGGGAGGAGGACCGGGCGCGGGAAGAGGGAGGAGGACCGGGCGCAGGAGGGCGCGGGAGGAGGCGGGAGGACCGGTCGCGGGAGGAGGCGGGAGGACCGGTCGCGGGAGGAGGCGGGAGGACCGGACGCGGGAGGAGGCGTCCGTCAACAAGTCCACAGAGTCAGCAAAGTCCGAGAAGCGGGCATGTGTTTACCCGCGGGATGGGGGCGGGGGCGGGGGCGGAGACGGGTGACGTTTACACATCCAGGAATAACGGTGTGTTTAGAGACGTCGTTTTGCTCAAGGTCGAGCTCCTAAAGCAGATTATACTTCGCTAATCAAGTGTTATTCTTTCAATTATCCTTTCAATATAGTCGAAATAGTTTAGATTTTTTCTCAAAAGTTCACCCTGTTACTCAGTGTTATTTTATATCAAAACGAGATACATTCAAATATCTAATTTTGACGTCTTCTTCTACAGTGTGTCAAATGCTTGTGCTTCCTGCTAGAGTGCCCCCCGATGGTCGTTAGCCAGTATAATCTATGAATTACACGCACTGTTGTAATGACCGCAGGGTTCAAAGCGTGGGAAAAACTTTTTTTTTCTTTTTTAAATAGAAACTTAAAACAAGAAACAAGACCAAAAAGCAGAACAACGACAATCATAATAATAATTATAATAATAAAGCCAAAATGACCACATAAAAAGTCCAACATTTAAGTCCCATTTTGTCCAGAGTTCCTGAAATTTTCAAATTATTCAAATAAAGTCTGAAGGGCAATTTTTCCATTCGTCTGATGTCACTATATTATACCAGTCTACTCTTTGTGATGGCCTTTTTCCCACTGCCAGGACCACATTCCAAAAGTATCCATTGATTGTGTCCACTGCAGGCGTTTTGAAGCCCGAGTTCTAAAGTTCAGAGCGATGGCAAATGTCAGAAACAGCCTGCAGAGCTTTGTGAACTTCAGTCCAGTATTTCTGAGCGACAGGACAGTCCCAGAACACGTCATAGTGGTGTGATTCCTGGTGTTTGTATTTCCCTGTGAGTAATGAGCGCCTCGACATTGAGTTATGATAAAAACGTGAATGAATGACACATTTCCCCAACAGAATTCCCTCCAGATGCATATTTTCTTGATCCTCCACTGGGATGAACACATATTTTCCCACTCTTCATCCGTCAAAACAAGATGACTTCTCGTTTTGATTTTTATAAACATATTTTGTAGACTTGCAGTCCAGTTTTTCCACGTGTCGCTATTGAACCGAGCGTCGGTCCGTTTGCGGCGAGTCGTCACGGGCCGATCTGCTGCAGGGAGAAGGGGAAGTGTGGACGGACAGTGAGGGGGCGTTCAGACACACATTTCCTCTATTTACGATCAAACAGACCAAACTGCGCTGACATTTGGACTTTTTATCTAACCTCATGTTTACAGCGCCGTTAAAGGCCTCTGAATTCTGTTTTTTTTATTTATTAAATTTTTATAGTTCATCAATAACCCTTCCAGTTTATACCGTATTTTCCGGACTATAAGTTATATAGTTTTGGCCGGGACGCGACTTATACTCCAGAGCAATTTATATGTGATATTATTTGTTATTTTCACACTGGCAACCACAAGAGGGCGCTCTAGGCTCCAAGCGACGCAGAAGAAGAATCTGCACTTCCTCTGGAGTTTGTGGAGTTGTTTAGAAGTGACACAGAAGAAGAAGAATTCAGTGGATTTAGTGATTTGGGGTAAAACTGATGCTTTGGTAAACTTGTTAGCATGTTCTTTATGCTAGTTATTTGAATAACTGTTCATATGTTACGTTAACATACCAGACACTTACCACAGTTCTGTCTTTGCCTCATGTAGCTGAAGATGTTAGCGTTAGCACACGTCATGTAGCTGAAGGTGTTAGCGTTAGCATACGTACACCTATTCACCATGTTCTCTGTTATTATTTTAAACTGCATTTCAAGATGAAATGTCTGTTCTTGGTTTTGGATTTTCTCAATCCTTATACTCCAGTGCGACTTATATATGTTTTGTTCTTTATTGTGCATTTTTTAGCTGGTGCAACTTATGCTCCGGAAAATACAGTATATATTTTAGTGTTTTGGTGCGTGTTCTGTCGTTGCAAGAGAATATGTGGTGAATTTAGGGACTCTGTTATTTTACACTATTTTTATCGGCGTCTGTTTATTTTTGACAACATATTTATCATATTCAGGAGAGGATTTGGGTCAGCATTAAGATTAGGGCGAGAAATGTTCGAATTCTTATGTTTTTCCCCCACATTTTTATTGGCAAATGTTTGTTTTGGACAATATCTCCTTTCACGTTCAGGATAAAATAAGGTTTAGGGTTAAAACGGCGCTTCCTCGTTTGTGCTGTTTGTCTTCTCCACATCGGTTGCTCTGGGGCTGTTGCGTTCGAACACAAAAAACTTATTTGAAACTCTGGAACCGCACGTTTATATTTAGCACAAATGTCCAGTTTTAACCGACTGGAGCCGATTCTTCTGCTCATTATTAGACATAAAAGAGAGATGACTGGAGTAATGAGTTGTGTCATTGTGTAACCTCCGACAGAAACATAAGAATACATGTCTAATTAAAGAACGTGTCTGTGTTTGTAGTTTTTGGACTGTTAAATGTACAGCACCAAAACAGACCGGGTCAAACTGGACCTTTTAGACCTGGTTCGGACCCGGTTCGGACCTGGTTTGTAAATGAGATTACCGCGATGAGACTCTGATAATCTGCACTGTAAAAACAGAGCCCTGGATTATGGAGGCTGCACTGTAAAAAAAAGAGGACAGATGTTTATTTATTAGAGATCGTTTAACTAGTTTCTTTTCTCATTTCAATTGCAGTCTGTTTGCACTGGTCAAGATGGATCTGTCTAATGTATTTGAGACTGGGATAGTACACAGTACACAGTATACTTTAACCTTATCAGGAGAGTGTTGTGTCGTACCAGGCAAAGCTCATGTGGTCGTCCCGGGGCATCTGATGTTATTAAGTCCCACTGAGGAGACTGTTATCTGTTAATCCAGAACAAGAAACTAAATCAACTGATTTGAGACCGAGATTCAGTCATTTCAGATCATCACTAATATGTTTGGAGCCGAGTTCAGAAAACTATTGAATTTATGAGAATAAACATTGCAATTGAACTAATATTATTGTCATTTACATCACGACCAAAAAGACAATAAAATCCTGAAAGTTCTTTCCTTCACACATCACAGCTCGACATATGACCTGCTCCATCAAACTTTATCAACGAGCAATTTGACTTAAACATCGAGATAAAAAAGCACTTTAGATTTAAATGTACTTTTATGAGGCTGAGCAGAAAGGACTTAATTTTACTTCTGAAATCATTGTTTATTTTAATTGAACAAAAAAAGACTCTAAATGATCACATTAACCTAATAATCTTAAACTCATGAAAAATCTGTGTATGTGTATAAAAAAACCAGCACAAATGGATAAGGTGAGATAAATACTGTTCTGGTCGACACACATGTGGATTTCTACCGCACACGTGTGTTTGAGCTCGTGTGTTTTTATACTCTGTTAAAGGTGGTATGGACGATTTTTTTCAGCAAATTTTTTATCATATTTCCTCGTGGCGTGGATAAATCATTTGTCCTGCCACGTATCAATCATAAAACGCACCTACCGCTCACCTGCAGCCGCGTCAGGCTCGTCCCCACGTTTCCACGTGCCTAAGCGCATGGATCTATCATAATATAGTTCCCTCAGTGTACGGGACAAAATGAAGACTGAGAAAGACAGTTCGAGCTGACGCAGAAGTGGACAGAAATCTACGGGAGACGAGCGATGCGATGCGCTCCATTGCGCTAATAAACAAACGCACGTGTGTGTTGTATCAGTCCACACGGGAGTGCGCATGCGCACTTCCGCCTGCGTTCTCAAATCGCCGAGAAATCGTCCATACCGCCTTTAAGCTTCCAGGTCATCAAAATGTACCCGAGCTAACGGGGCTGGGCACCCGAGCTAACGGGGCCGGGCACCCGAGCTAACGGGGCCGGGCACCCGAGCTAACGGGGCCGGGCACCCGAGCTGACGGGGCTGGGCACCCGAGCTGACGGGGCCGGGCGCCCGAGCTGACGGGGCAGGGCGCCAGAGCTAACGGGGCCCGGGCACCCGAGGTAGCGGGGCCGGGCGTCAGAGCTAACGGGGCCGGGCGCCAGAGCTAACAGGGCCGGGCGCCCGAGCTCTCGAGGCCGGGCACCCGAGCTGACGAGGCCGGGAGTTTAATCTGCCTTTTTCACAGATAAATACGTCGTTTACTGTTGAGATCTTTGTAACCGTGAACTCCAGTCATGTCCACGTCTCGTCGGTGAACTTAAAGACACTCGTGTGTTTGAGAGCTTTTCGCGCCCAATCGAGGCTCAGCACGTGTTTGTGGCGGTTAACGGGCAGCGAACATGGCGTGAGGAGAGATCTTTGGTTAGTGTCTGCGAGCGTGAAGAAGAGTGAGAAGAGTACCCCGCGGCGATGAAGGGGGGCGGCGTCTAAAAGGAGGGGGTTTTGGTTTAATTATGCATAAGATCGGCCAATGAATTCCAAATCCTCAAATCTCCAGAGCTTTGGCTGAAGGGAACGGTCTTTTAATGCGTTTCCGATGTGAAAACTACTAGACGTCGTTTTCTGTTCTAAAATGATGTGAATTTAGTGTGTTAATCTTGGTTGAGGGCATTTGGACTATTTGTTTCACATGCATTACATCATTTCAACATGATTTAGCTCAAATTAAAGATCTGGCAATGAGAAAAGAGGAAAAAAGGTCTTTATTGAAGCTTTAAGTCATCGGAATTGCACTGTAAACTGCTGAAAAACATTCCAAATTTCACTAAATTAGCTCTTATTTGATTTTGGGATTTGGTCAAACAAATATACCGTATTTTCGGACCGGAGTATAAATCACACCAGCCAAAAAATACATACACACAAGTGTGAAAATAACAAATAATATCACATAGAAGTCGCTCCGGAGTATAAGTATAAGTCGCACGTTTGTAACTGTTACTGTTACACGGCTGACGCGACCCCTTTAATGCAGACATGGCCCGGGGCGGGACAACGAGGGGGGCTGCAGGGGGGAGGCAGCAGGGGGGGACAACGAGGGGGGGGGCAGCAGGGGGGGAAGCTCTCTCTGTCCCCGGTGACCCCACTTCCTCCTCTCACGCTTCGGTTTAGTCGCTTTTGTTCAGTCGAGATGTCACACTGTCAATTAGTGTTGGTTATTGAGAGTTTGCACCATTTTTTCCCTTGTATTTTTCCATCTTGACTCGCGATTTTGTGTCATAATTTCCTCCACAAAAAGTCCAGTCCAATTCTGCTTAAGGCTTTTTGTCAGTTTGTGTTATGATGTGAGCTTTGAACATGCTGATGTAAACACGCAGTTGTGATGAACGTGAGGCAGAGATGATTGATGGACTTAAAAGCAGCACAAGAGAACTCTAGATCTCTTTAGACCTGGTTTAGTCCTGGTTTAGTCCTGGTTTAGCCCTGGCTTAGACCTGGTTTAGACCTGGTTTAGACCTGGTTTAGACCTGGTTTAGACCTGGTTTAGTCCTGGTTTAGTCCTGGTTTAGTCCTGGTTTAGTCCTGGTTTAGTCCTGGTTTAGCCCTGGCTTAGACCTGGTTTAGACCTGGTTTAGCACTGGTTTAGCCCTGGTTTGGTCCTGGTTTGGTCCTGGTTTGGTCCTGGTTTAGCCCAATTTTAGCCCTGGTTTAGCCCTGGTTTAGCCCTGGTTTAGCCCTGGTTTAACCCTGGTTTAGACCTGGTTTAGACCTGGTCTAGACCTGGTTTAGCCCTGGTTTAGCCCTGGTTTAGTCCTGGTTTGACCTGGTTTAGTCATGATTTAGCCCTGGTTTAGCCATGGTTTAGCCCTGGTTTAGACCTGGTTTAGCTCGAGTTTAGACCTGGTTTAGCACTGGTTTAGCCCTGGTTTAGTCCTGGTTTAGTCCTGGTTTAGTCCTGGTTTAGCCCTGGTTTAGTCCTGGTTTAGCCCTGGTTTAGTCCATGAATCTCTGATCTTAAATCTGAACGTTATATTAGCAAAATCCCAGCGTAGCTTCTCGTTCTGCATCGACCGCTCAAATGTGCGAGTGCAGCAAACCCTGGTTTTCCTGTTCATTAGCATTTCTCCGCTGCCCCCTGTGGTTCCTGCGTGCGATAGCAGCGGGCCCAGCCTCTTTAAATGATCCTGGGCTTTAGCGTAATGATTTCCCGCGCTAAGCTGTGATTACAGAGATACTTCATGTGTGCGAGTGGGCGGAGCCGCGGAGGAAATGAAGAAACGTGCTGAGGAGCCACAGCTATTCAAAACGTCCTTCTTCACTGTTTTATAGCAAAGCT
This sequence comes from Eucyclogobius newberryi, assembly GCF_026437365.1. Classification (NCBI taxonomy): domain Eukaryota; kingdom Metazoa; phylum Chordata; class Actinopteri; order Gobiiformes; family Gobiidae; genus Eucyclogobius; species Eucyclogobius newberryi. Next base: position 6,995,590 of record NW_027315801.1, read on the forward strand.
GCACTCTGGAACTTTTCTGTTGAGATGTAATGGCTTTGCACAGTGCATTAAAGGACACAGTATGCTAAATTTACTTTTTTGAGCTTTTAACCCTGAATAACATTTCGAACTCAACCAATATATCGTATGTTGTTTTTTTTTTGTTTCATGGCTGTTGCCTACTTTGTTTTAGCAGAGTAATATTTGAAATTGTGCCTTTCTGACGCCATATTTGTTTTATTTCTACGTTTGTTTTTAAAGGACAAATATTACAGTTTGGCATCTCATGTTTTAGAACTAAAAGAAGAATTGGACGTCTGCTGTTTACCGCACCCAGGTTTTGGCTCCACCTACTGTCTGCAGAGGGATTTACACACAGTTTAACGCATGTCAGGCTGGCCTCTCACTTCTTGGTCTCAGAACGGAGTTGTACTGATCGTGATTAAATGAGAGAAATGCTTAAAACGAGTCTGGAGATGATTTATAAGTTAGAAACAACAGACGATTCGCAGAGCCAAAGAGAAAAAGTACATTTTGCATTATATGTGTAACTTGAGTACAAGTGACAAAAGCTTTATGTTGACAATATTAAAGGATTTGAACGATTTCTTCTTTTTCTTACTTGACTAATTATTTTGGTCACTACTTTTTACCCGAGTAATTAGTAAATGATTTGAACATTTGTGTTTAGAATCTCTGCAGATGGTTTCGGCCCAATAAACTTTCCACGTGGGGCCGATTTTGATAATTTCCCCCCAAATTATGTTCTGTAAATTTACTATTTCAACTCACCCACAGCCCTGTTTAACCAAAACCATATATCGGTCCGTGCTGAAGATTTGCGAACAATTTCTCATATCGGTTTATCTCCATTAACATTGTTCCCTCAATAAAAACGTACCTGGAGTTGTATTTCATCCACGCTTGTGTCATTAATCTTGTTTACGAGGTTACATTCAGATTCAAGTCCCAGAGGTTTCCTGCGCTGTGTGGAACTTCTTAAATCATAAATCAGCATTGATGGTAATGTTCATTTAAACATGTTTAATAGGGCTGCAACAATGAATCCACTAATCGTGACTAGTCAATTATAAAAAATAATCTGTTGTGTTTTGAGCATCGTAATCGTTATCTGGACTACACGGTTTATAAAACACGTACGGAAATACCTTTTTGATAGCAAAAACTACAACAAAATGTCAAAAAAAGAATAAACAATTTCAGATTTTCATGAAAAATACAGGTTATTTGTAAATATTCTCTATCTAGAAGCAGGCTTTTAGATAGATTTAAAAACACCCCGTCCAAATAATTTTGTCCCAAAAAGAACTTTAAACATTTACCGGATACGGAAGGCCAAAATTTTAATGACACTCTGCATTTAGGAGCGGCGTATCGCACCGTATTTTCCGACGCTTTTACTAAATAAAGCGCCGCTTTTTGCGCCGTCTGACGTTATGCTGTGCGCCGCTAACGAGCACCGTAATCTACGCCAGATGGCGCTCTGCGTTCTCTTAATTTAGGTCATACGCCGCTCCTATTGTGGCGGAGTGTGATCATATTGTCGCCGTGGGCGGCGCGAGCAGAAAAGTTAAACTGCGGCGCTCGCACGGACGGTGATCTGGTGAACAAGTGCCAAATAAACATTTGGGACCAGAATGGAAATCGTCAACGTTATTGTCATATAAAAATAACCTTGTGCAAATCCAGCGCGCTTTACCTAGTTTCAGCGATATTCGTCAATTTAATGAGGTTTCGATGAAATTCTGTCAAAGTGCACGAAAAAACGCGGAGCTTCGGGAAACGCGTAGCTTTGGAATACTATGGGCCAGGGCTCGGCAGCCAATCAGAGCCAAGCACACAAATTTCATCGACCAATCAGCGCGTGGCATGCAAATTTTCACTTGTAAACAGTAAACTGTCATGGCGCGGACCGTGGCGGACTATCGTCAAACGCTTCCCGGTCCGATTTAATGATAATATTCCCTTTTCTAAAATTTTCTAAAAATGACCCCATCCTTGCACTCAAAAATGCCCGTCCAAAATACGGGGAGACGGGCCTCTAGCTAAAAGCATGTCTAGAAGTCTTCATTTGTCATATTTCAACCTTTAATTGGTTGATAATCTTCACGTACAATAGAAATAATAGTTTGACTTTTGTATCAGGACTGAAATAAGTTCATGTTTACACAATATTGAATAAAAAATGCTCTACATTCTCGAGCAAAAAAGGAAACGTTGCCTTTTGACATTCAGCAGTACGCTCTTGTAAACGCTGTGAGTTCTGCCGTTTTATATCCCCTGACCCACTGCCCTGCTCCACGTCCCAGCGCATCTGTGACGGCACATGTGCAGCCGGGCCTCTGCCACGCCCTCTGCCCCCTCCTGCGTGCACTGCAAAAACGCACAAGCTCAAACCACTATACAAGGTCAAGTTTACTGCGTGATGATGAGTGGTGTGCGTATGAACGTTGAAATCATCTGAGGTGGCTACTTTTACTTGTGTTTTGAAGAAATTTTACTTTTTAGAGTAGTTTTCTGTCACCATACTTTTACTTCTATTACTTATTTTGTTTAAGGAACAACACTCTTCCGTTTCCCTCTTTGAGTACAAGTGACAAAAGCTTTGTATTGATCATATGAAAGGATTTGAACATTTGCAGTTCTTACACCTTCAGATTATTCGGATTATTTTTTGTGTCCATATATTCTTTGAAAATACCAGAATATGTACATTATTTATGAATATTTGACTACATTAACTCATAAATCATACGTCAGTTTTTAAATACATTTAAGATCCAAACTGTAGCATCGATATTATTCTTAATTGCAAATGTTGTCTTCTCTGCCGTCCTCAGGAAACTAGCATCTACTGAAGTACGGGTGATTCTAAGAGAAACTGTCTGGACTTGAGTTTATCATTTGAAGGGAATTTAACTCTAAGGAAAAAACATGAAATGATGCACAAGAATCTGGTATTTTGAATGAGAGAAACTACATCAAATCTGAAGAAGCGAAACACAAAATAATTTCATATCGTCGACATAAATCTTTTGTCACTTGTAGATTTACTCACAGTGAAAGAGAAACAAAACTCACTAGAGTAAAGGCCTGTTACACTGTACAGTATATTACTCAAGTGTGAGGAAAAGTATTGTCTCTGAAAACTACTCAAGACAAGTACAATTTATGAAAAGTGTGTCTGTAAAAAAATGTCCATAAACTAAATGAATCCAGTAAAAAAACTACTCAAATCAAGATATAAATTGCAATCTCACGTCATGTTCGGTCCTGCAGCGTTTTGCAGCGTGTGCGGTCGCGGGCGGCACGAGGATGATCTCTGTGTGAAACATGGACTGACAGCTGCACAGGCCCGTGTGGTGCGTTCAGCCCGGTGAGGAGGCCCCTCTGTGGGCTCCTCTGGTCCTCTGCATCTCCACACGACACAAGAATGTTTCTGTGAGAAAGCGAGACTAATGAAGTTCGAGCGAGGTCTTGGTTATAAAGGACAGTGGCTTCTGGAAGGTTCCCAAACTTTTCACTGACCTCTAGTACGTAACACATTTATGTTACTTTAAGATATAGAATGTTAGATTTGATACTTAATTTATCAACATTACTTTTTCCCTATTTACAATATTGTGCTACGTCTGCTCGTGTTTCTGATTCATGCTGTGTCTGATTCATACGTCATAAGGCGCTGGTACAGCTGGCAGCCCGGTGTAAACGCTCTCTCTTCTTTCTCACACTTATTGTGCTTTATCTCCTATATTTTGTAAATATAGTTAGCATATTTTTTCTATTTTACTGTACGATAGGGACACGCGCTGGAATAGTTTTTTAATTCAACTGTTTTTGACTTTTTTCGGCTGGATTTGAGCGTTTTTCGTTGCGTTCGTTGTGTTGTTGTGACGTGAGCTAGCTCCGAGCGAGCCCACCAGCCCCCCCCCCCGCGCCCTCCGGCCGCGCTAAAGTACGGCGTGTCGTCGGTACACGTCATGGATCTATTATAATATCTGGATAGGGTACGCCCCCTCTGCCTCTGGCTCCAAATTGAGTAGTGGCCACTTCGCAGAATGCAGCCTTTTGGTCGGACCATTTCAGGAGTTCGGCCTCTAAAATTACCAAACATGCTAAATTGTTTTTAGTCTAAAAATAAAATAGAAGGAAATTCACTCTTCAACTGTTTCTAAAATACTTAAAAAATACATTTTTAACCTTCCGGTGAACGGTGTACGCGCACCGAGCGCGCACGTGACCCTCATGAACGAGCCTCGGGAGAACATGTGACGGAAACTAAACACAAGCAGAAGAATGTGACCAGACGAGACCACGATACACGTAAGTTGTGTTTGAATGTCATTCCTCACGTTTCACACATCGTTCCATATGAAGTGTAAAACAACGATTACACAGTTAACACAAGTTAACACGAGCTAACGTAAGCTAAAGTTTAGCTACACAAAGATGCAATAACACGTCGTGATGGCTCGTGCTTCTGCAAATAAATAACTAATTATTTCTCTTACTAAATGTTCTATTAGACAAGAGGTTATGCACAGATCAAGGAAAACTAGAGAAAGAAGGGAAATAAAGTGATGTTTGTATTATGTGCTTTAAAACACAACCAATAATTCAAATATAACCTGCTGAAATGGGTCATATCTTACATATATAAATGTAAAGGTGTTTAAAAGTGACAGTGCTGTACTTACAGGGGCTGAGACCACATTTGAGGTTTTATTACATATTTCATAATGACGTGTGCTGTGTTTAAACAAAGCACACGCTTGTTTTCTATAGGAATGTCATGGATTTACTTCCATGGAATATGTAGAGATTTAGCAAACATGTGAGTTATGTTCTAACTTCTAAGGTTTAAACTTATGCATAAATAAATGACTTTTGGTTCTAGATTTAAAAATTAATGTGAAAAGAGGAACTTTTGTGTTACAGAGCGAAATGTAAATCTGTCAATAACATATTCCAGCTTTTCTCTGTTAAATGTGCAGAATATATCAATGTTCTAATGAGTATCTTTCTCATCTTCAGAGTGCTGACCAGTGAGTTTAGTCTGTCTGTGCTGTCCAGAGCTCTACAGGTCACTGCAGGTCACTACAGGTCACTGCAGACCCAATCACTGCAGACACAGAGTCATCTCAAGTAAACTCCTGACGACTCCAAAGCAAAAGGTATTTTAATAATAACTTCTGCCTCGACTAAAAGTAAACTGTGTAGAATCAGTATTTTGAATTTATAAAATGTCTGTTTTGTTATGACCAAAAAAACTAAATGATAATTGTTCTTCAAAAGAGCCACTGATGTGTCACATGTGTCTGTGAAGCAGCTTCAGGACAAACATATGAAGTGTATGTTATATGACTTGTATAATCTAAAACATATGAAGTGTATGTTATATGACTTGTATAATCTAAAACATATGAAGTGTATGTTATATGACTTGTATAATCTAAAACATATGAAGTGTATGTTATATGACTTGTATAATCTAAAACATATGAAGTGTATGTTATATGACTTGTATAATCTAAAACATATGAAGTGTATGTTATATGACTTGTATAATCTAAAGCTGTGACATGTTCTGTTTGTCTCAGTCATACGATGGAGCTGAACGGTGCAGTTACTGAAGTACAGAAGACTGCGTAGCCATGGAAACAAAGTCTTGTTAAATACTGAGATATTCAGTATTTAATAACTGATGTAAAAAGAGTGTTTATTTTACCATTATTATTAGTATTATTTTGTCTTACGCTGTTTTTATTTTATCTTTATTTCCCCCTCCATTCTTTATTAAGGTATGAGAGGTTCTGTCTAGAGGAGTTTTTGTTTATAAGAGTTCTTCTATTAAGATCGATCTATTAAGAGTGTTTTTTAAACTTCCTATAAGTTTTCTGTCCTTTTCCTCTGGATCTACTGTGTTGCAACAACAAAATTTCCTCATGTGTGGACAATAAAGGAATATCTTATCTTATTCAGTATGTTCTTTTTGACTTATACAGGTTGTTTTATCATTGTTAATATTTTTATGTTGCACTGAATCACCAAAGCAAGTTCCACTGTTTGTGAATTCTGTTCTTTGACAATGGAATAAACCTTTTCTGATTATATTAATGATGATAATAATAATGAACATTACACAGACTCAAACTCCTTAATAAGGGACTCCCACATTGTTGCTTTAAAACTCATTGTAGCTTTAAAACTCAACTAAAACTGGCTAAAATCAATTTATCATTTGTAGTTATAATCAGATTTGCATTTATTGAACAAGTTCATTCATGTTCATTATTTGTATTAAATACATTAATAAACAAATGTGTTTTGTATTTATTAAAGATTGACATGATAAAAAAACGACACAAAAGGAAACTGAATATAATTAAATACTGCTTAACTCAATTATGTAACAGAATCGATGATTATATTTTATATTTCTTCTCATCTGATTAAAAAAAATGCATATTGGCCAAATTATATTATGTAAATAAATAACTGAAAAGTTAATAACAAAATAAATACCCAAACCAAAAACTACAGAAAATGATGAGGACGTTATTAAACCTCTAAATGTAATTCATTGTCATTAAACCAGACTTTTTTATCTTAACACTTCTTTATAATTCTCTTAAATATCAGAGCTTTACACCATGATACATGTATATTTATAGATGGATATAACAATTCATCATTATACGTTACGTAAACAGACTATTTCAAGCCGAATTATTCCAAAAGTCGGTGTTGACTCTTCTCAGTCTTTCACGCTGCTGTGACGTGCGCGCTCCCGACGCCAAAGCCTCACGGCGATGACGTCACAAAAGTGGGAGGAGATATACCACTGTTCAGGAAGTAATGCGGAACTAAAAAACTTTTTTGGAACCATGCGCCAATGAGCAGCTCCATAGGTTTCAATGGCGGCCATCTTGGCTTCCGGGGGCTTGGTACACGTTTATATACACGTTTATATGAAAGAGGAACTTCACGAACGATCGGGACACGCACTGGAATCGCTTTAAATTAACTTGTTTTGACTTTATTCGGCTGGATTGAGTGTTTTCGTCGTGTCGTGGCGATGTGTCTTGGCTCTGAGTCCCCCGGCTCCGGCCCCGCCCCCCGGCTCCGGCCCCGCCCCCCGGCTCCGGCCCCGCCCCCCGGCCGGCGCCGTACCGCGTTTACACAAAGGAAGAACTGATGAAACTGCGGAGAACAGTCGTCTTACCCGGAGATCGTCACGTTATCCCGTCGCAATACTGACCTAACCTAATACTGATGTGCAATTCTGTCGTATGTGCAATTGCTGTTGGAATTCATGTGCAATTCATGTGCTGTCGTGACACATATTCATGTGCAATTACCGTCGGGATCACATGCAATGGTATTTATTTATTTATTTGTCTATGGGAGTTTTTATTTATTTATAGGAGATCTTCTACTGAAAGTGTTTTTCAGACTTCCTATAAGTGATCTGTTCTTCTGTATCTACCTCTGTATCTACCTGCGTTGCACCAATGAAATTTCCCCATGTGGGACAATAAAGGAATATCTTATCTTATCTTGTCTATTCTAATAAAGATAAAAAATGGTGGCTCCTAGGTCTGACAGACGAGCTGCATTTCTATCAAGCAGTGATGTGATGTGATGTGATGTGATGTTTTGCACAATTTTGGTTGCAATAAATACAAAAACTTCATTAGCATGTAGCGCTAGCGTCTGCTAACTGGTACTACTTTCCCACTGGCACCTAGAGCATGATATTGGCTCAAGCTGCATTTTCATTGTATGATTTTGGTAACATTTTGGTTGGAGCCACTATTAATCATGTGACATCCAACAAAAGGCCGTGTCTTTGGGCAACAAACGGTCTGACTAGCCTGGACTCGGGGGGGCCTGGGTTTGACTTTTCGATTGCCATCCTGATCATGACGACCTCTTAAACCTTTTCTACCATAAACCACTCCTAAACTTTACTGGGATTATAAATATTTGGGTTGATACTATGATCAGGTGCTTAGTTTGACACGATCATATTATTCAACTAATCGATACCCAAGGCTTGTCTTTAGTCTCTGTAGATGACACTGTTATTTAAATCCCATCATGCTTCTCTGTGCTGCAGGTCTAGGCGATGGGGGGCTCCAAGAGTAAGTCCAAGGACGCGGGCCAGCGGACGCGCAGCCTGGACGGGGCGCTCGGCTCCGGGTCGGGCGGTCACTCGAGCTCCACGCAGGCCAACGTCATACCAAACCGCAGCCCCACCATCGACGGAGGCCTCGGCGGGCAGCACCTCGGCGGCACGTCCGAAATCAAGCTGTTTGGAGGTGTCGACGCCAACAACATGACCTCGCCCAACAGGTGCACCATCGCAGGTGAGGAAACGCTGTAGGGCGGAGTCAAAGGTGCACTGGGTAACACCTCTGCCACCAAAATACATACTATTGTGTCTATTTTAGAATCAAAATTAAGTTGTTAAAAGTAAATCTACCGTATTTTCCGGAGTATAAGTTTCACCGGCCAAAAAATGCATAATAGAGAAGAAAAAAATATATATAAGTCACACTGGAGTATGAAATGCGGTTGCAAGTGTGAAAATAACAAATAATATCACACATAAGTCGCTCCGGAGTATAAGTATATAAGTATAAGTATATAAGTATAAGTCGCACCCCGGCCAAAACTAGGAAAAACCGACTTATAGTCCGGAAAATACGGTAAGTGCTTTTTATCTGAGCATTTATGCCTCATAACCTTTACATTATCAATCAGAAAGTATAATTTCATAAAGCTGGAGACTAGAGGAAGGCTATTTAAGGATTCCACGATTGTTTTGTGTCAATAAGCGAGAATAAGTGTGAATAACAGTTATCTTTCTTTTCACAATAAGCGTAGCACATAAAATTTGAGCTCCCAAACTGAGACAAGCCAACAGGCCAAGTTACAGGTCAGATCTGTGGAGTGCATGTTTTTCCAAGCAATAAAAAACACCTGTACTTGAATAAATGCCATAGTGTGGGATATTTCAAGGAAGGAAATTACATTTCCATGTAGTAGGGCAAAATACATAAAAGTGGCATATATATTTCTATATTTGTACTAAATGGTTTGAGGATAATGAAGTGATAGTTGTAAGTTCTCAATACACAAGCTATCACAATATTCAAAACTTCATATCATCCCCAATATACATCAGCTAACATGACCAGCGATGTGGTATGGCCCGGCCCAACTATGAAGTAAATAAATGTTTGTCTGGTGGTTGATTTCAGGAGGAGTGACGACGTTTGTGGCTTTGTACGATTACGAGTCCAGAACGGCCTCAGACTTGTCGTTCAGGAAAGGAGAGCGACTGCAGATCGTCAACAACATGTGAGGAACTCCACCGTCCCTTTAAATAACCTTCACTTTCCCTTTAAGAAACTCTCTCCCTATAAAGAAACTACAGTCCCTTTAAATAATCTCCACTTTCCCTTTAGATAAACTCCGGTGTCCCTTTAAGTTCTGGAGACTTCTCTGTTTTTCTTCTAACACTGTGTTTCCCAAACTGTGGTACCTGGGCCTCCTCTGGTGGTACACAGGACTCCTTTGGCTTGTTTAGTTTAGGTTTTTGTTCAGTTCTTGTTTTAAATGTTGCGTTTATGTTTAATTTCCTTGCTATAAACTATATGTTTTGGTTGGGCGAGAGTTTTTTAATTTCTTGTTTCACGGATTTTCCTTGGTATTTTTAAAAGGGGAGGACAAAATAAAAATAAAGCTTTATTTTCCCATTATCAAATCACATTTCTACCATCCAAAAGTTCAATTTAAAAATATTTTTTTATTCTAAATAATTTTCCTACTCCCACCTCTCTACATTTCTACATAATTATAGTTATCAATGCAAGACATTGAAAAAAATAAACAATATTCTGAAGTAAATGATTATTCACATTTCATTAAACAGGTTTATTTCAACCAAAACATATTAGGCAAGACTAACTAAGATCTTAGGCAAGATTAACAAAACTCTGTGGGTCTACGTGTCGTCGCTCTGTGGGTCTACATGTCGTTCTTCTGTGGGTCTACATGTCGTTCTTCTGTGGGTCTACATGTCGTCCTTCTGTGGGTCTACATGTCGTCCTTCTGTGGGTCTACATGTCGTCCTTCTGTGGGTCCACATGTCGTTCTTCTGTGGGTCTACATGTCGTTCTTCTGTGGGTCTACATGTCGTCCTTCTGTGGGTCTACATGTCGTCCTTCTGTGGGTCTACATGTCGTTCTTCTGTGGGTCTACATGTCGTTCTTCTGTGGGTCTACATGTCGTCCTTCTGTGGGTCTACATGTCGTCCTTCTGTGGGTCTACATGTCGTCCTTCTGTGGGTCCACATGTCGTCCTTCTGTGCGTCTACATGTCGTTCTTCTGTGGGTCTACATGTCGTTCTTCTGTGGGTCTACATGTCGTCCTTCTGTGGGTCTACATGTCGTCCTTCTGTGGGTCTACATGTCGTTCTTCTGTGGGTCTACATGTCGTTCTTCTGTGGGTCTACATGTCGTCCTTCTGTGGGTCTACATGTCGTCCTTCTGTGGGTCTACATGTCGTCCTTCTGTGGGTCCACATGTCGTCCTTCTGTGCGTCTACATGTCGTTCTTCTGTGGGTCTACATGTCGTCCTTCTCTGGGTCTACATGTCGTCCTTCTGTGGGTCTACATGTCGTCCTTCTGTGGGTCTACATGTCGTCCTTCTGTGGGTCTACATGTCGTCGCTCTGTGGGTCTTCATGTCGTCGCTCTGTGGGTCTACATTTCGTCCTTCTGTGGGTCTACATGTCGTCCTTCTGTGGGTCTACATGTCGTCCCTCTGTGGGTCTACATGTCGTCCTTCTGTGGGTCCACATGTCGTCGCTCTGTGGGTCTACGTGTCGTCCTTCTGTGGGTCTACGTGTCGTCCTTCTGTGGGTCTACATGTCGTTCTTCTGTGGGTCTACGTGTCGTCGCTCTGTGGGTCTACGTGTCGTCGCTCTGTGGGTCTACATTTCGTCCTTCTGTGGGTCTACGTTTCGTCCTTCTGTGGGTCTACATGTCGTCCTTCTGTGGGTCTACATGTCGTCCCTCTGTGGGTCTACATGTCGTCCTTCTGTGGGTCCACATGTCGTCGCTCTGTGGGTCTACATGTCGTTGCTCTGTGGGTCTACATGTCGTCCTTCTGTGGGTCTACATGTCGTCCTTCTGTGGGTCTACATGTCGTCCTTCTGTGGGTCTACATGTCGTCCTTCTGTGGGTCTACATGTCGTCGCTCTGTGGGTCTACATGTCGTCCTTCTGTGGGTCTACATGTCGTCCTTCTGTGGGTCTACATGTCGTCCTTCTGTGGGTCTACATGTCGTCGCTCTGTGGGTCTACATGTCGTCCTTCTGTGGGTCTACATGTCGTCCTTCTGTGGGTCTACATGTCGTCCTTCTGTGGGTCTACATGTCGTCCTTCTGTGGGTCTACATGTCGTCGCTCTGTGGGTCTACATGTCGTCCTTCTGTGGGTCTACATGTCGTCCTTCTGTGGGTCTACATGTCGTCCTTCTGTGGGTCTACATGTCGTCGCTCTGTGGGTCTACATGTCGTCCTTCTGTGGGTCTACATGTCGTCCTTCTGTGGGTCTACATGTCGTCCTTCTGTGGGTCTACATGTCGTCCTTCTGTGGGTCTACATGTCGTCGCTCTGTGGGTCTACATGTCGTCCTTCTGTGGGTCTACATGTCGTCCTTCTGTGGGTCTACATGTCGTCCTTCTGTGGGTCTACATGTCGTCGCTCTGTGGGTCCACACTGTCAGTGCAGTGGAGCATGTGTGCTATAGAGCTGCCCCCCAGTGCTGACCTAGAAGGCACGAGCCGGACAATAGTGGATTATATCTGCATCTGCCCCCGAGCCACCGACCTGAATCATTTCTGGGTCACTCCTGTTCTGTCGACCAAGATTACCCGACAATAAGACACCAGCCCGGCCTGTCACAAAGTCTAAGGCTCATGTGAGGGTTCTTCACCGTAAACACCAACCTCTACTGTCGGTGTAATCCCTCATTTGTCCAGGCGTGTTCCATAGTAGAAAAAGCTTCAGTTGTAGTCATCTGGACTCAGTTTGAAAAAATAGATTATTTTTTCAAACTGAGTCCAGATGACTACAACTGAAGCTTTTTCTACTAACCAACCTCTGTTACTGGAATTTTCATTTGTTTTTGAGTAGATTTGACTGTAGTTTAGATTACTCAACTTATTTCTTAGTAATAAAAAAGAAAATTACACTCAAAATACATTTACTTGATACATTTTTGTCTTTTTCAATGTTCAATTGAGACATTTCGACATGGAGAAGTAACTTTCAATCTGAAGGCACCCTAATCCAAAATCATGAACATACAGTATTCTTGTTCTTGAATACTTTCTCTGCACTTTCTCTACATTTTGCTGGATTTGAGGTGTAAAATCAATCTCCCAGTGCTAAAATGTGTCTGTAAATGTCTTGATTTCCACAAAAAATGAGAATGAATCATAAAATTAACCACAAAATACAGCAATGTCACTTCATACTTGTTAATCTGACTCTTTTTATGGTGTTTTTAATTATAGACTGTACTTAATTGTGCATGTATCTTCAAAACAACAACTGTGATATTGTACTTGTTTTGTACCTATTGTACTTTTTTAAATACATGTCTGACCTCACTGTCCTGTCGTCGTGCGGTTCTTTCTGCATTCCACTGTTTAACTTTCTTCTGTTTCTATTCCTCTTTTCTATCCTTCCCTTTTTAAATCAGGAGGAAGGTCAACTGCAGGTTTGTGGTCCTTTTGAAATTATATGTTTTAAAGTTGTTGTTTTTTACCTCATAACAGTCTCCAATCTGACTCTTTTCCTGCTCATCATTAGTTGTGTGTTCTCGACAGTTGTGTGTGTGTTCTTGACATGTGTGTGTGTTCTTGACAGTTGTGTGTGTGTTCTTGACATGTGTGTGTGTTCTTGACATATGTGTGTGTGTTCTTGACAGTGGTGTGTGTGTTCTTGACATATGTGTGTGTGTTCTTGACATATGTGTGTGTTTTCTTGACAGATGTGTGTTTTCTTGACAGTTGTGTGTGTTTTCTTGACAGTTGTGTGTGTTTTCTTGACATATGTGTGTGTGTTCTTGACAGTTGTGTGTGTGTTCTTGACATATGTGTGTGTGTGTTCTTGACAGTTGTGTGTGTGTGTTCTTGACAGTTGTGTGTGTGTTCTTGACAGTGGTGTGTGTGTTCTTGACATATGTGTGTGTGTTCTTGACATATGTGTGTGTTTTCTTGACAGATGTGTGTTTTCTTGACAGTTGTGTGTGTTTTCTTGACAGTTGTGTGTGTTTTCTTGACAGTTGTGTGTGTGTTCTTGACATATGTGTGTTTTCTTGACAGATGTGTGTGTTTTCTTGACAGTTGTGTGTGTTTTCTTGACAGTTGTGTGTGTTTTCTTGACAGTTGTGTGTGTGTTCTTGACAGATGTGTGTGTGTTCTTGACAGATGTGTGTGTGTTCTTGACAGATGTGTGTGTGTTCTTGACAGTTGTGTGTGTTTTCCTGACAGTTGTGTGTGTTTTCAAGACAGTTGTGTGTGTTTTCAAGACAGATGTGTGTGTTTTCTTGACAGATGTGTGTGTTTTCTTGACAGATGTGTGTGTTTTCCTGACAGTTGTGTGTGTTTTCTTGACAGAGAGGGCGACTGGTGGCTGGCGCGGTCCCTCACCACTGGAGAGAGCGGATACATCCCCAGTAATTATGTGGCTCCATCGGACTCCATCCAGGCAGAAGAGTAAAAAACCCTCTTTATTATCTCTGTGTGCGTCTGTGTGTGCGTCTGTGTGTGCACGTCTGCTTCTGCGTATGTCTCTGTCGGTGTACTCAAGAGGAAAAACTTTAAAGTTGTGTGAAAAGAACATTTAAATATGTTTACCCATTGAGTATTTTTAATAGTTTCCATCATAGGCAATAAACATGATATTCTAATTTTATTTCTTGATTCCTTGGTTAGTTCCTCCTGATTCCTGGCTTAGTTCCTCTTGATTCCAAGCTTAGTTCCTCTTGATTCCTGGTTTAGTTCCTCTTGATTCCTGGTTTAGTTCCTCTTGATTCCTGGTTTAGTTCCTCTTGATTCCTGGCTTAGTTCCGCCTGATTCCTGGCTTAGTTCCTCTTGATTCCAAGCTTAGTTCCTCTTGATTGCTAGGTTAGTTCCTCTCAATTGCACACTCTGGAAAAGGTTCAATACCCGATAACGGGTTCTACTAACTGTTCTGTTCGTACAGTAGTTCTGATAAATACCAGGACTTTTCTCACGATCTAGGATTTATATTTATATATAAATATATTCGTATAACTTGTCTGGGCACTTTTCATCATATACATGGTCGTGTCATAGAGAACCTTTTGTCCCATTAGAACTAATCGATGAACACGCTTTTAGTCGACCAAGACTTTGTCTCGTTGACTAAAGCCCTAGTTTTAGTATTGATTAGTGTCCGAGCATCAGCTTTTATTTATGCTTTTCTCCGCCCTGTGGCCACATGTTAAAACACGCTGCAGAGGGACAATTATTGGTGGGTCATTTAAATCTGCCACAAAAACTGATGGATGAAGAATGTTCAGTGTTTTGTTTGTTCTGTATCAGACAAAAGAGAAAACCTTGACACGTTTAAACAGAGACGTCGTCACGATGGTTGTTGTTTTTATCTTGAGCGGTTGTTCCTGTTGTACCTGAGGACTGTGAGGTCGACCACGCCCCCTGCTGGCCCTGGTTCCTGTTGTACCTGAGGTCTGTGAGGTCGACCACGCCCCCTGCTGGCCCTGGTTCCTGTTGTACTTGAGGTCTGTGAGGTCGACATCGCCCCCTGCTGGCCCTGGTTCCTGTTGTACCTGAGGTCTGTGAGGTCGACCACGCCCTCTGCTGGCCCTGGTTCTTGTTGTACCTGAGGTCTGTGAAGTCGACCACGCCCCCTGCTGGCTCTGGTCCCTGTTGTACCTGAGGTCTGTGAGGTCGACCACGCCCCCTGCTGGCTCTGGTTCCTGTTGTACCTGAGGTCTGTGAGGTCGACCACGCCCTCTGCTGGCCCTGGTTCCTGTTGTACCTGAGGTCTGTGAGGTCGACCACGCCCCCTGCTGGCCCTGGTTCCTGTTGTACCTGAGGTCTGTGAGGTCGACCACGCCCCCTGCTGGCCCTGGTTCCTGTTGTACCTGAGGTCTGTGAGATCGACCAAGCCCCCTGCTCGCTCTGGTTCCTGTTGTACCTGAGGTCGACCACGCCCCCTGCTGGCCCTGGTTCCTGTTGTACCTGAGGTCTGTGAGGTCGACCACGCCCCCTGCTGGCCCTGGTTCCTGTTGTACCTGAGGTCTGTGAGGTCGACCACGCCCCCTGCTCGCCCTGGTTCCTGTTGTACCTGAGGTTGACCTCGCCCCCTGCTGGCCCTGGTTCCTGTTATACCTGAGGTCTGTGAGGTCGACCACGCCCCCTGCTGGCCCTGGTTCCTGTTGTACCTGAGGTCTGTGAGGTCGACCACGCCCCCTGCTGGCCCTGGTTCCTGTTGTACTTGAGGTCTGTGAGGTCGACATCGCCCCCTGCTGGCCCTGGTTCCTGTTGTACCTGAGGTCGACCACGCCCCCTGCTGGCCTTGGTTCCTGTTGTACCTGAGGTCTGTGAGGTCGACCACGCCCCCTGCTGGCCTTGGTTCCTGTTGTACCTGAGGTCTGTGAGGTCAACCACGCCCTCTGCTGGCCCTGGTTCCTGTTGTACTTGAGGTCTGTGAGGTCGACCACGCCCCCTGCTGGCCCTGGTTCCTGTTATACCTGAGGACTGTGAGGTCGACATCGCCCCCTGCTGGCCCTGGTTCCTGTTGTACCTGAGGTCTGTGAGGTCGACATCGCCCCCTGCTGGCCAGTGTGCGGTGCAAAGCTCTTATTGTGCCTCGTTTCCTCTGTTGCTTCTTTGATCCGGTCTTTGTATTTATCGCTCTTGGTCAATGACCCGGGTTCGTCTCAGTCCATAATGTGGTTATTGCATTAGCAGTGATCTGATATTGCCAAAGGCAGACGTTTCCATGGAAACGTGTCAAGGTAATGACATCATGTTTCTTATTGTCTGATATAGACAAAACGACACATCTATGAGTGAAGTAGTTTGCTCTGTTTTCCTCTGGCTCTTGCTGCTTTAACTAACCATGAGCTCTGTTTTGTGTCTTCTGCTCCGCCCTCAGTCAGCTCAGGCTGATCCTAGAGTCCAGGTAAGCCGCTGTGTGCTAATGCTAACAATCTGTCACTGTCGCAGCTTTTACACCTGCTAAATGTTTCTCATTAAACACTTGATTCTTACTTCACGTTTAAAATTTTCACCCGTTTGTCCTTTTACAGGTGGTACTTTGGCAGAATCACTCGCCGCGATTCAGAAAGACTTCTGCTGAACCTGGAGAACAGACGAGGGACGTTTTTAGTGCGCGAGAGCGAGACCACCAAAGGTACGGCTGAAACGACTAAGAAAAACAGAACATCTGAGGGAAATGCATCGTTAATGAGAACGAATTATTACTTTGGAGGGGGAGAAGAGGAGCAGAGGAGGGGGAGAAGAGGAGCAGAGGAGGGGGAGAAGAGGAGCAGAGGAGGGGGAGAGGAGGAGCAGAGGAGGGGGAGAGGAGGAGCAGAGGAGGGGGAGAAGAGGAGCAGAGGAGGGGCAAAAGCGGGGGGGCAGAAGCGGGGCAGAGGAGGGGCAAAGTCAGGGCATTAGATTCAGAAAACTTTATTGATCCCAAAGGACACTTCATTGGCCGGACAACTGGAGCAGTCGCACACAAACGTACAGAACATTCAGTCCAATTCACTTTTTAAAAAGAGGAACTCTTTGAGTTGGACACAGCAGTACACAGCAGTACACAGCAAACCTCTAAAAACCCAGCCATCCAAATTCAACAATAGACTGGCAAAAGGGGGACAAAAGGGGGGCAGGTTTGCCCAAGGATGCTCCCAAAAAGTAGGGTGGATTTATGAATGAACACTGCCCTCTGCTGGTGATGGGATTCATTGGCTGATTATCCTGGCGCCTCTTTTTCACTAAAACTCTGGACTGAACTGATCCGTTTGGAGCGCTGACGTCGAGCTGGACTTTGTGTGAAACTGAGACTGAAGTTTGGGCCCCTGACGTCTGGGTTTCATTTGTGACGTGTATAAACGAGTGTAGATTCAAGCCAGAAAAATCTGGTCAAATATAACACATTAGACGACTTAAATAAATGTAATTAAACCTGAGTATTCGTGAAAAGTGAAGGAACTGTCTGTAACCTCTGGTGTTCTTCTCGCAGGTGCCTACTGCCTGTCCGTGCTGGACTATGACAACACCAAAGGGCTGAACGTGAAGCACTATAAGATCAGGAAACTGGACTCTGGAGGGTTCTACATCACGTCACGCACACAGTTCCTCACGCTGCAGCAGCTCGTCAACCACTACCGCAGTGAGGGTTCTCTCTTCTCTCCATTATCTTTCTTCTGGTTCCTCACACGTTGCTCTGGCTCTTCTGGTTCCTCACACTTTGCTTTTTGTCTTCTTGTTCCTCACACTTCGTTCTATCTCTCCTGGTTCCTCACACGTTGCTCTTTGTCTCCTGGTTCCTCACACGTCTCTCTGGTTCTTCTGGTTCCTCACACGTTGCTCTGGCTCTTCTGGTTCCTCACACGTTCCTCTGGCTCTTCTTGTCCCTCACATGTTGCTCTGTGTCTTCTTGTTCCTCACACTTCGTTCTATCTCTCCTGGTTCCTCACACATCTCTCTGGTTCCTCTGGTTCCTCACACGTTACTCTGGCTCTTCTTGTTCCTCACACGTTGCTCTGGCTCTTCTTATTCCTCACACGTTCCTCTGGTTCCTCACACGTTCCTCTGGTTCCTCACACGTTCTTCTGGTTCCTCACACATTCTTCTGGTTCCTCACATGTTCCTCTGGTTCCTCACACGTTGCTCTGGCTCTTCTTGTTCCTCATACGTTCCTCTGGTTCCTCACACGTTCCTCTGGTTCCTCACACGTTCTTCTGGTTCCTCACACATTCTTCTGGTTCCTCACATGTTCCTCTGGTTCCTCACACGTTCTTCTGGTTCCTCACATGTTCCTCTGGTTCCTCACACGTTCCTCTGGTTCCTCACACGTTGCTCTGGCTCTTCTTGTTCCTCATACGTTCCTCTGGTTCCTCACACGTTCCTCTGGTTCTCCTGGTTCCTCACACTCTGGTTCTTCCCTCAGAACACGCAGACGGCCTGTGCCACAGCCTCACAGACATCTGCCCCGTCCTGAAGCCTCAGACTCAGGGCTTGTCCAAAGACGCGTGGGAGATTCCGCGCGATTCTCTGCGCCTGGACTTGAAGCTGGGCCAGGGCTGCTTCGGCGAGGTCTGGATGGGTGAGTCACGACGCCTCGATCCTTGTGAGCTTCTGTCAGGACGTTCTCCGAGTTTATCCTGGAGAACTCACTGATAATCGTAATAGTCATGATAATCCTTCACTACTTTAATAATAGGGCAGAGGTTTAATCGCAGAGATGCCGGAATCTTTGAATCAAAACGTCCCAAAAGTATTAAACGGTTTGCGATCGTTCAAATACTTTTGAGTAAATATTCTGTTATAGATGTTAAATCTGTGGTACTTGAAAAGGTACGTTGTTTATGGTATTTACAGGCTTGAGTTTGGGCACCGCTTTGACAAATGGAGAAGAATAAATCCACTTTAAAGCCTCTAATAGCATCTGGGGGTGATAAAATGTCAATTAAATGATAATTAAATGACAATCAATTGACAATCAATTGTCAGTGCACAGCAGTCTGATTCTTTCACAAACTACTGCATTTACAAATCCACTTTACACTGGGAAAACAGGATTTACAAGAGAAAAAGTCCAGTTATGTAGCTTTAAATTCCAGAATAATACAGATTTTAATCACATTCAACTATTCATTTATTAAGTGACAGATATAAAAGCCTCATAACTTCACTGACAGCGATCATTTGTTCCGTTTCAGTTTCCTGAGCAGCCAGTGCCTCTTACGTTCTGTTCCAAGTGCAGAAGGGTCTGGAATCGGACTATAGGGGGCGCCAAACACAACTCTCCGATAATAGTGTCTCTCAAACGCAAGAAAGACGTCTCAGAACAACGCTCAGAACACGATATGAGTTAATTTAGCTTGTATTTACAGCGTTTAGTGCCTCGACTCTTTGTTTAGACACGAACGGACCACGTGCCTCTCTGATTGGTTAATCCACCTGTCAATCACGCCCTTTGGAAATCTGAGTGGTATGATTCCCGAGTAAAGTATTTTCAAAGCAAGTACAGAAAACATGAAGCAATAACTTAAATCAAACACTTTTACATCTCGATTCTGCATTTTTAAAAAGAAAAACAAGTATTTCTGCCATTCCGTTCGCCTCGCACTAAAATACGGTGAAACGAACGCCGTGATCGCGTTTCCGTGGCGGCCGAACTGACCCCGCCCCCCCTCAGGTTTGACCCCTCCCCTCAGGTTTGACCCTCTCCCCTCTCAGGTTTGACCCCTCCCCTCAGGTTTTATTGCTCCCCTCTCAGGTTTGACCCCTCCCCTCTCAGGTTTGACCCCTCTCAGGTTTGACCCCTCCCCTCTCAGATTTGACCCTTCCCCTCTCAGGTTTGACCCCTCTCAGGTTTGACCCCTCCCCTCTCAGGTTTGACCCCTCCCCTCTCAGGTTTGACCCCTCTCAGGTTTGACCCCTCCCCTCTCAGGTTTGACCCCTCCCCTCTCAGGTTTGACCCCTCCCCTCTCAGGTTTGACCCTTCCCCTCTCAGGTTTGACCCCTCCCCTCTCAGGTTTGACCCCTCCCCTCTCAGGTTTTATTGCTCCCCTCTCAGGTTTGACCCCTCCCCTGTCAGGTTTGACCCGCCCCTGTCAGGTTTGACCCCTCCCCTCTCAGGATTGACCCCTCCCCTCTTAGGTTTGACCCCTCCCCTGTCAGATTTGACCCCTCCCCTCTCAGGTTTGACCCTCCCCTCTCAGGTTTGACCCCTCCCCTCTCAGGTTCGATCCCGCCCCTCAGGTTTGACCCCCCCTCTCCCGCCGCAGGCACGTGGAACGGCACGACGCGAGTGGCTATCAAGACGCTGAAGACGGGCACCATGTCCCCGGAGGCGTTCCTGCAGGAGGCGCAGGTCATGAAGAAGCTGCGGCACGAGAAGCTGGTGCAGCTTTACGCCGTCGTGTCCGAGGAGCCCATCTACATCGTCACGGAGTACATGGGCAAAGGTGCGGGCAATCCGACCGGAAACGTGTTTGTTTAGCGAGTGTAATAACGAGTGTTTTAGTGGTTGACATGTCATTTTTACCCAAAATAAAGGTTGAACTGTGGTGACTGATGCAGAATAGTTCCAAATAAAGTGAATTATTGAGGAAAAGCACAGGTCATTTGCTCTTTTTCCACTTCCAGTTATAAAATGTTCCGTATAGTCCAGATATATAATGTATAATGATGGACAAAGTACAGTTATTTTTATATGTCGGTGTAATCCCTCATTCGTCCATTTTTCTAACTGAGTCCAGATGACTACAACTGAAGCTTTTTCTACAAGTTATTTTTATAGTTTACTAGTCACCTACTGTAAATGAAAATCCACTGTATGTGATGTAAGTCGATGGGACAGTTTCTAGATCAATATTGCAGTTTACAATGAACAAAATGTTTAGTTTCTTCTTTAAAGTGTCAGTGTTTAACAATCGTAATCGTTCCCTGGACTAAACGGACTTTAAAATGCATAAAAAGTCCTTTTATAACAAAATGATGACAAAATGTTATCAATAATACACTTTAATTAATTGTAAATATTCTCAATCTAGACGTCTTCAGTCAGTTTAAAATGTAAATTAAAAGTCTTCATCTCATATAGAAACCCTTAAATAATCGTTACAATACATATCTTTACAGACGTTTCCTACTCTTACAACAGAATAATAAATGATAACTACATTTTCACTCGTCTTTTTTGACCGACATGTGATTCTTTGGTGTTCTGTCTGCTCAGGAAGCTTACTGGACTTCTTGAAAGGAGACATGGGTAAAATGCTCCGCCTCCCTCAGCTGGTGGACATGGCATCACAGGTTTGCTTCACTTTAACCATCTTTAACCGTCTTTAACCGTCTCTCATCCTCTCGCCGACGCCGCTCTGGCTCGCCGCAGCGTCCCGTTTTGCCCGTTTGATCCCAGCGTATTTATCTAACGCAGCGTAACAAAAAAAAACACTCTGTAAATGAGGGCATCTGTGGGGATCTTGATAAAGAATGGTCCAGATGTTTTTAGTCTATCACTTTATTTATAAAAAATAACCCTGCATGGTGGAAGGCGTGTCTCATATTTGAAGGCGTGGCTCATATTTGAAGGCGTGGCTCGTATTTGAAGGCGTGGCTCGTATTTCAAGGCGTGGCTCGTATTCGAAGGCGTGGCACACTGTGGGAGGCGCGGCACACTGTGGTGGCACACTGGTGGCACACTGTGGTGGGAGGCGCGGCACACTGTGGTGAGAGACACTGTGGTGGGAGGCGCGGCACACTGTGGGAGGCGCGGCACACTGTGGTGGCACACTGTGGTGGGAGGCGCGGCACACTGTGGTGGGAGGCGCGGCACACTGGTGGAAGGCGCGGCACACTGTGGTGGGAGGCGCGGCACACTGTGGTGGGAGGCGCGGCACACTGTGGTGGGAGGCGCGGCACACTGGTGGAAGGCGCGGCACACTGTGGGAGGCGCGGCACACTGTGGTGGGAGGCGCGGCTCACTGTGCTGGGAGACGCGGCACACTGTGGTGGGAGGCGCGGCACACTGTGGTGGGAGGCGCGGCTCACTGTGGTGGGAGGCGTGGCACACTGCGGGAGGCGTGGCTCACTGCGGGAGGCGTGGCTCACTGGGAGGCGCGGCACGGTTCACTGTGGTGGGAAGCGCGGCACACTGCGGGAGGCGCGGCTCACTGCAGGAGGCGTGGCTCACTGCGGGAGGCGTGGCTCACTGTGGGAGGCGTGGCTCACTGTGGGAGGCGCGGCACGGTTCACTGTGGTGGGAGGCGCGGCTCACTGCGGTGGGAGGCGCGGCTCACTGCGGTGGGAGGCGCGGCTCACTGCGGTGGGAGGCGCGGCTCACTGCGGTGGGAGGCGCGGCTCACTGCGGTGGGAGGCGCGGCACACTGCGGTGGGAGGCGCGGCACACTGTGGTGGGAGGCGAGGCGCGGCACACTGTGGTGGGAGGCGAGGCGCGGCACACTGTGGTGGGAGGCGAGGCGCGGCACACTGTGGTGGGAGGCGAGGCGCGGCACACTGTGGTGGGAGGCGTGGCTCACTGGTGGGAGGCGTGGCTCATCACCATGCTTGTGCCTCAGATCGCCTCGGGGATGGCGTACGTGGAGAGGATGAACTATGTGCACAGAGACCTCAGAGCGGCCAACATCCTGGTCGGGGACAATCTGGTGTGTAAAGTGGCCGACTTCGGCCTGGCACGGCTCATCGAGGACAACGAGTACACGGCCAGACAAGGTACTGCACGTACTGCATATACTCCAAATACTGGATATATTGCATGTACTGCATTTACTGGAAATACTTCATCATATACTCCAAATACTGCATATACTCCATATACTGTAAATACTCTATATACTTCAAATACTGCATGTACTCCATATACTGCAAATACTCTATATACTTCATATACTTCATATACTGCATGTACTGCATATACTTCATATACTGCAAATACTCCATATACTGCATGTACTAAATATACTGCATATACTGCATGTACTGCATATACTCCATATCCTTCATATACTGCATATACTGCAAATACTCCATATACTGCATGTACTAAATATACTGCATATACTGCATGAACTGCATATACTCCATATCCTTCATATACTGCATATACTCCATCCATCTATCCATTTTCTACCGCTTGTTCCCTTTCGGGGTCGCGGGTGACTGGAGCCTATCCCAGTGACTTCGGGCCTTAGGCGGGGTACACCCTGGACAGTGGCCAACTCGTCGCAGCTGCATATACTCCATATTCTGCATATTTATTTCCATGGAATTATGCATTCCACCTCCAGAAGGTTACACACTGTGCAGTGTGTACAGTACTTTTACTTTTGTACTTACTTTCCACTGCTGCAGTAACTTCTAGTATTGCAGTATCTTCATCACCTTCAGTGTCCATGGTAAAAATAATAAATATATTCACCACAATCGTTTTGTTTCAGGAGCAAAGTTTCCCATAAAGTGGACGGCGCCTGAAGCGGCGCTTTACGGACGCTTCACCATCAAGTCTGACGTCTGGAGCTTCGGGGTTCTTCTCACAGAGCTCGCCACCAAGGGCCGCGTGCCCTATCCAGGTCAGCTCTAACCTCAGAGACCAGCTCTAACCCAGAGACCGGCTCTAACCCCAGAGTCCGGCTCTAACCCCAGAGTCCGGCTCTAACCCCAGAGTCCGGCTCTAACCCCAGAGTCCGGCTCTAACCCCAGAGTCCGGCTCTAACCCCAGAGTCCGGCTCTAACCCCAGAGTCCGGCTCTAACCCCAGAGTCCGGCTCTAACCCCAGAGTCCGGCTCTAACCCCAGAGTCCGGCTCTAACCCCAGAGTCCGGCTCTAACCCCAGAGTCCGGCTCTAACCCCAGAGTCCGGCTCTAACCCCAGAGTCCGGCTCTAACCCCAGAGTCCGGCTCTAACCCCAGAGTCCGGCTCTAACCCCAGAGTCCGGCTCTAACCCCAGAGTCCGGCTCTAACCCCAGAGTCCGGCTCTAACCCCAGAGTCCGGCTCTAACCCCAGAGTCCGGCTCTAACCCCAGAGTCCGGCTCTAACCCCAGAGACCGGCTCTAACCCCAGAGACCGGCTCTAACCCCAGAGACCGGCTCTAACCCCAGAGACCGGCTCTAACCCCAGAGACCGGCTCTAACCCCAGAGACCGGCTCTAACCCCAGAGACCGGCTCTAACCCCAGAGACCGGCTCTAACCCCAGAGACCGGCTCTAACCCCAGAGACCGGCTCTAACCCCAGAGACCAGCTCTAACCTCTGATACAACTCATATTTCCCACATTCTTTAGGGATGGTGAATCGGGAGGTCCTGGACCAGGTGGAGCGCGGGTACCGAATGCCGTGTCCCGCCGAGTGCCCGGAGTCGATGCACGAGCTGATGTTGACGTGCTGGAGGAAAGAGGCGGAGGAGCGCCCCACGTTCGAGTACCTGCAGGGCTTCCTCGAGGACTACTTCACCTCCACAGAGCCCCAGTACCAGCCGGGGGAGAACCTCTAAACCACACGCCTTTTATGCACACATACAGGAAGTGAACCTCTAAACCACACGGCGTTTATGCACACGTACAGGAAGTGAACCCCTAAACCACACGCCATTTATGCACACGTACAGGAAGTGAACCCCTAAACCACACGCCGTTTATGCACACATACAGGAAGTGAACCTCTAGACCACACGCCGTTTATGTACACGTACAGGAAGTGAACCTCTAAACCACACGCCGTTTATGCACACGTACAGGAAGTGAACCCCTAAACCACACGCCGTTTATGCACACGTACAGGAAGTGAACCCCTAAACCACACGCCGTTTATGCACACGTACAGGAAGTGAACCCCTAAACCACACGCCGTTTATGCACACGTACAGGAAGTGAACCTCTAGACCACACGCCGTTTATGTACACGTACAGGAAGTGAACCTCTAAACCACACGCCGTTTATGCACACGTACAGGAAGTGAACCCCTAAACCACACGCCGTTTATGCACACGTACAGGAAGTGAACCTCTAAACCACACGCCGTTTATGCACACGTACAGGAAGTGAACCTCTAGACCACACGCCGTTTATGTACACGTACAGGAAGTGAACCTCTAAACTACACGCCGTTTATGCACACGTACAGGAAGTGAACCCCTAAACCACACGCCGTTTATGCACACGTACAGGAAGTGAACCTCTAAACCACACGCCGTTTATGCACACGTACAGGAAGTGAACCCCTAAACCACACGCCGTTTATGCACACGTACAGGAAGTGAACCTCTAGACCACACGCCGTTTATGTACACATACAGGAAGTGAACCTCTAAACCACACGCCGTTTATGCACACGTACAGGAAGTGAACCCCTAAACCACACGCCGTTTATGCACACGTACAGGAAGTGAACCTCTAAACCACACGCCGTTTATGCACACGTACAGGAAGTGAACCTCTAGACCACACGCCGTTTATGTACACGTACAGGAAGTGAACCTCTAAACTACACGCCGTTTATGCACACGTACAGGAAGTGAACCCCTAAACCACACGCCGTTTATGCACACGTACAGGAAGTGAACCTCTAAACTACACGCCGTTTATGCACACGTACAGGAAGTGAACCCCCAAACCACACGCCGTTTATGCACACGTACAGGAAGTGAACCTCTAAACTACACGCCGTTTATGCACACGTACAGGAAGTGAACCCCTAAACCACACGCCGTTTATGCACACGTACAGGAAGTGAACCTCTAAACTACACGCCGTTTATGCACACGTACAGGAAGTGAACCCCCAAACCACACACCGACACTCATTGATACTAAACGTTGCATTTTTCAGTCACTCCCCACTGACGCTAAGCTAATACAAGCTACTACATATATCCATTATATATCCAACTTGTTTACACTAAATAACTCTCTCAACTGGCGGATAATTTAGCGTCAGTCGGAAATGACACTAAATAACAAATCAAGATTCAGAATATAAGTCATTTCAACTTTCTGCAGCGAAGGGGACTCGATTATGACAATTGTAAAATGCTAACTTTGAGTACAGTCGCTAACATGGACGTGTGTGGAATCGACTTACGGTACGTTTCGCCGCCACGATGTGCTCAAAACGAGGACGATTTCTGTTTTCAAAACCCTCTGGACCTTCTATGCAGACGCCGTGATCACAACGTTTACCTGAAAAACGTCCTCTGAACCTCAGCGACAACGGGACTATTCATTAAAAAAAGGAAGAACTGTTAAAATGCGATTGAAAATGCTTAAATTGTGTAAATAAAAGGGCGTGGGATGTCGCGAAGCACTTAGAACCGAAAACACGATGCAATTTTTCTCAACGGATGACATTTTTGGAGTGAAAATGACGACAAATGTGTCTTTTTATTTTTGAATTTCGGGGTTAACTGGATTATTTTTACCCTAAATGTTTCTTCCTTTAAATGACAGGCTCTGCCTTTTCGGGCCGGTGATATTTTTATAGACTCTTTTCTTATAATACGCAGCGTAAAAGAGGAAAGAAAAGACTTTGAGCAGCGTTCTTCTGACTTCCAAACGAAAGCTACTGATCAATACACTGCAAAAAATAATGTCTGCACGAGCCAAGAGTTTTTGAGTTCTTTTTTTTGAGTAGTGCTGACTTGCTTATTTAATTATTCATTTTAGTACATTTATATTATTACTGTGGAACATTTTTGACAAAGCTTTAACATTTTACAAAGCTCGGAAAGTTACAGAGTGCACCTTTAATTACGGTTCATTCTCATTTTTTTGGTGAAATAACGATTTGCCCTTTTGGTATTCGTGGTACGACATCGTGTTTACTTTGTGTCGACAGAAGAAGATCCTCGTTTCACATTTTGTTCATTAAAACACAATATTAATCTGAAACGGCCTCATGATAGAACCGGCTCCAATGAGAACTGATAAGCCCCGCCCTTCATACTGATCAGCCCCGCCTCTTCAAAGTGATACGCCCTGCCTCTTCTTAGGGATAAGCCCTGCCTCCTCATAGTAAGCCCCGCCTCTATAGCGATAAGCCCCGCCTATTCAAAGTAATAAGCCTCGCCTCTTCATAATAAGTCTCGCTCACCAGAATGGTAAGCCCTTATCTAAAGAATAAAGTCTGGTGCGAATGTAACACTTGGACGCCAACCGCCATAAAACAACAACAAAAAAGAAATGCCCGCCTCTTCATAGTAAGCCCCGCCCTTCATATTGAACAGCCCCGCCTCTCTATAGTAATAAGCCCCGCCTCTTCATAGTATTAGTAGGTACTGCGCTAATGCAACTCTTTGATACCAACCGCCATAAAACACCAAAGAAGATGATAGTGATATGCCCCGCCTCTTCATAATAAGTTCCGCCGCACCAGAATGATAAGCCCCGCCTCTTCATCGTGATAAGCCCCGCCTCTTCAAAGTATAAGCCCCGCCCCTCCACAGGGACATTTCACTGTGACAGGAAGCAGATTATCATTTATGTGTTATTTTTGAAGCAGAGCAGTGGGCGGGGCTAGGGGGTAGGTGGTAGGTGAAAACACTCAGGATGCAGTTGCAGGACAAAACAGGATTAACTCAAACATGTAGTAATCAATGGAAATACGACTCTGGAGTAAACGGGTTGTGAGGACGCTCCAGTCCAACAGCTGATCTAATATGCAGTACAAATATAAATATACATAAATAAACTGGTCAACACGACTCAAACCAGGGTCATTGTTCTCTACTGGCGGTGCAAATGTCATCTCAGGTGGGAGGAGACATCTTTCTGCTGCATGGACTTTTGTGCCAATTAAATCCTTTTTTTTACCAGTGTACTGTGGCATTATAAGAGTATTTTGGTACAACTTATTAACTTGTAAAAATGTTATAACGAGCATAACTCACTCTTTTTAGGTTCTTCCTCGAGGCTCATCGACTTCTGGTGCTGAATCAGGAACTCTTCAGCGTCCTCCTGTTTGTTCTGTTTTTACATGATTTTATTCAGAATTGTAATTGGGTTGTTATGATAATAATAGTGTTTTTTTTTATTTAATTTTAACGCTTCTTTGGGCGTCGTTATACACTGGAGACGGACACTGCAAAAACGAAGCGCCGGGCAACACCTCCCAGTTTAAACGACTCGGATTCAGTGCGAACGGAGCGAAATAAACGTTGTTTTCTCCCCTCAATTCGGAGATTACACGACGTTTCTGTCTTTTAATTCCAAACGTTAAACTGGACGTTCTAATTTTGAAGATCTTCAAAGCAACAATTACAATATTATACTACTTATTAACTCACACAAACTACATTAACCGGTTTTCATGCATTTTTCTTATTTGAAAGTGGAAAAAAAAAAACAGAAATCTAGTAATAAAGTCTTCTAATTTAGGTTAAAGTCCGGGGTATGCATCTAAATGACTCAAATTAACCCTGATGCCCTGAATCTAAGTCTTTTGAGCTGTTTGTGGCTGTGTTTTTTGCAGTGCAGGAGCTGAACATGAGTGCGTGACACGAGAGGCACCAGCAGGGGGCGGTACACTCACGAGTCCTCAAACACTGTACATACAAATTGTTTTATTCTGTACATATAATTTTATAATTTATTCCTCACAAAGGTTTATTTGACTCCAGTTTTCCCTTTGGTACTTTTATGGGTGAAATCGTTTGTTTGTTTTTTTCAACTTTAAAATTGAAATCTACAGTTTAAGTTTGACTTTGGAGCACGATATAAAGGCCGAGTGTATTTTTGTAACATGGACTTTTGGTTGTACATTTTGTATGACTGACAATAAACGGTGAAGCCCATTGGTTTATGCCACAACTGTCTGTTTTTTATGTTTTATTTTAAGTTTAAGTGGATTTTGACCTCAATTTAATCCTTTTTGCAGCTTTAATGACATATAGATATATATAATCTTGAGCAGTTTTAAAATATATTATAATGTCTAGTTCCTTTAACATGATTAAATGTGTTACTTCTTTCTAGTTAAATTGTTTGGAGGAAGATATATTTTTACATTTGTTTGTCTCTCAAATTCAGCCATTTCACACACACACACGCCACACACACACGGCACACGCACACACACACACACGGCACACACACACGCCGCACGCACGCACGCACACACACACACACACGCCACACCCACACGCACACACAC
The DNA here is from genome assembly GCF_026437365.1 of Eucyclogobius newberryi. NCBI lineage: Eukaryota > Metazoa > Chordata > Actinopteri > Gobiiformes > Gobiidae > Eucyclogobius > Eucyclogobius newberryi. The sequence goes on from NW_027315801.1 coordinate 7,024,564, forward strand.
GCCACACACACACACACACGCGCGCGCACACACAAGACTTTAATGTTTCTTCAAAAGGCAGAAGGACATGTTGAACCTGATCATTTCCTGAAACCTGCTCAACACGTCGCACTTTATTGTGACGTAATCGGGTCATATATAAGACAAGATATTCCTTTACTGTCCACACATGGGGAAATTTCATTGTTGCATTGCAGTAGATCCAGAGGAAAAGGACATAACTTATAGGAAGTTTAAAAAACACTCTTAATAGAAGAACTCTTATAAACAAAAGCTCCTATAGACAAAACCTCTCATATTTAAAGGTGGTATGGACGATTTTTTTCAGCACATTTTTTATCATATTTCCTCGTGGCGTGGATAAATCATTTGTCCTGCCACGTATCAATCATAAAACGCACCTATCGCTCACCTGCAGCCGCGTGCGGTTCCGCCTCACGTTTCCGCGTGCCTAAGCGCATGGATCTATCATAATATAGTTCCCTCAGTGTACGGGGCAAAATGAAGACGGAGAAAGACAGTTCGAGCTGACGCAGAAGTGGACAGAAATCTACGGGAGACGAGAGATGCGATGTGATCCGTTGCGCTAATAAACAAACGCACGTGTGTGTTGTATCAGTCCGCACGGGGGAGTACGCATGCGCACTTCCGCCTGAGTTCTCAAATCGCCGAAAAATCGTCCATACCGACTTTAATATGGAATGCAGGGGGACAATAAAGACAAAATAATACTAATAATAATGGTAAAATAAACACTCTACATCAGTTATATGCACATGAAATTCATGTGCATATAACTGATATATGATGACATATTTATTGTACATGTTTCCAAATAATAAAATCAATCATACTAAATGACATAAATGTCATAAAAGCCTTTTTTGAATGACCCATTAAACACGATCATAATGTGACCTGGATCTGTGGCTTCAGAGTGACAGATCAATTTATGCTTTTATTTATAAGATAAGATAAGATATTCCTTTATTGTCCCACATGGGGAAAAGTCATTGATGCAACGCAGGAAGATACAGAAGTGATTCTTGTTAATTTGGTAATCAACAGGAACCTATCATTTATTTAGTTATTTGTCTATTTAGTTGTTTATTTAGTCAGTTATTGATTTGGTGATTTGTTTGTTTACTTAGTTATTTATTCATTTATTTTCTTTCTTACTTACTTACTTAGTTTGTTAGCTACTTTGTTACTTAGTTACTTACTTAGTTAGTTGGTTAGTCAGTCCCAGCTCACATTTGAACCCCCAGACTGCTCCTTCCTCCTGAGTCTGCTCCATCCACACCGTGACCCGCGCCGTGACCATGGACCGTGACCATGGACCGTGACGCACCTTCACGCGCGTGTCCGCTGATGCACGTGCGTGAGGAGCCCCCCGGTGCGTCACGTGGTCCGGCGCGCGGCTCCGGAGGTGTGCCAGAACGTCCCGGAAGTGTCGGAGAGCGCTTCACTCACTTCTCGCACTCACCTGCCTCCGCCGTGTCCTCCGTGTCACCGACACCGATCCACGGAACACGTAAGAACTCGTGTCTCTCCCGCGTACGTGTTTGGAGCGCGTGTGGAGCGTGTTTGGAGCGCGTGTGGCGCGTGTTTGGAGCGCGTGTGGAGCGTGTTTGGAGCGCGTGCGCGTTTGTTTACGGACGTTTCTCTGTCACGTTCAGTGGTTGTTGTTGTTTCCTTGTTATTTGTTTGCGCTCGAGTTTCGGCTGAAAATGCGGAAAAAAAGTCTGTGAATGTCAATGTGGCTTTACCTAGAGCCTTTTCCCAGAGTCGCTTTTTCCAGAGCCGCTTTATCCGGAGCCGCTTTATCCGGAGCCGCTTTATCCAGAGCCGCTTTTCCCAGAGCCGCTTTATCCAGAGCCGCTTTATCCGGAGCCGCTTTATCCAGAGCCGCTTTTCCCAGAGCCGCTTTATCCAGAGCCGCTTTTCCCAGAGCCGCTTTGCCCAGAGCCGCTTTATCCAGAGCCGCTTTATGCGGAGCCACTTTATCCAGAGCCGCTTTTCCCAGAGCCGCTTTGCCCAGAGCCGCTTTATCCAGAGCCGCTTTATGCGGAGCCACTTTATCCAGAGCCGCTTTTCCCAGAGCCGCTTTATCCGGAGCCGCTTTATCGAGAGCCGCTTTTCCCAGAGCCGCTTTATCCGGAGCCGCTTTATCCGGAGCCACTTTATCCAGAGCCGCTTTTCCACAGCCGCTTTATCCACAGCCACTTTATCCGGAGCCACTTTATCCAGAGCCGCTTTTCCGGAGCCGTTTTATCCAGTGCCGCTTTATCCAGAGCCGCTTTGGTGTAACTTTCTGTTGATAATAGTTTCAAAGTTTCTGACCTCATTGTAGTGGATGTAGTGAATGTAACGCTGCAGATGGATTATAAAACTGATCATCGGAATCATATTTTAATGAGGCTGCCCCAAATAAATTGTCTGTTTGCTGTAACCCGAGCCAACATTTTTCAAGTGGGTCGGACGGTAGGCAAATTCTTATTTTTTTTTCCTATTGAAGGCAAAAAAAAGATCCAACTTTAGCCATTTTTTGATTCGGAGTGACCACCAGGGGTCAGGCTTCAACAGTCCAGGGGCCAGGCTTCAACAGTCCAGGGGTCAGGCTTCAACAGTCCAGGGGTCAGGCTTCAACAGTCAATGACGGAAATCGTCTCGATCAACCCGATCATGAGACTAAATCTCACCATTTTAAGATATTTCTATCGACCTTTTGTACGCCGCTATCCTTTATTTTGGTAGCTAAGGCGAGCAGGGGGGAACATGCGGGGGACACAGGCGCCGCCATGTTTGTTGTGATGATGCTGCTGGGCGTGTTTCAATCCCAGAATGCATTGCGTAAGTCAAATTACACACTGTGTTAGAGCGTGACATGTCCTTTGGACACTTCAGTGGCACCGACAGAGGCAAACCAACTTGTAAAAGGCAATATAATGACACTTAAGCGCGTTCCGTTATAGGTGTGGGACTGAATATGAAGATGTACACGCGTTGCGTAGTGTCTTATCAGTCCTATGGGATAAAATACAGGTTTACCAACGTGATAAAAACATTCAAAATGGCGGTTTAGGAAAGACCGGTTGGTGAGTCGGCGAATTAATTGAAAAATAAAAGAATTTTATGTTTTTTCAACAAAATGCAGATTTTTTTTTCCCAGTCGGCTAGTTTCATACCGGGTTGGTCGGGTTACGGCAAACAGACATATTATTTTGCTCAGCCTGATCAGAAAAAACATTTTTAAAAATCGTTGCATTAAAAAAATATTAGGATTATTATCAAAATATTTTAGAAACTAAAATGATCGACTAATCACCACTTAATTTTATAGTATTAGATAATTTTATATTGTGACGTCCAAAGTGTGAAGTGTTGTTTTTGACCGGAAAATCCAGCTGTTCGCTTTAGCCTCCGCGTGTTGTTCGCTTTAGCCTCTATGTGCTGCTCACTTTAGCGTCCGCTTGCTGTTAGCTTTAGCCTCCGCATGCTGCTCAGTTTAGCCTCCGCGTGCCGCTTGCTTTAGCCTCTATATGCCGTTCGCTTTAGCCTCCGCTTGCTGTTAGCTTTAGCCTCCGCATGCTGCTCAGTTTAGCCTCCGCGCGCCGCTTGCTTTAGCCTCTATATGCCGTTCGCTTTAGCCTCCGCATGCTGCTTACTTTAGCCGTGTGTGTGTGTGTGTGTGTCGACAGTGTGTGTGTGTGTGTGTGTGTGTCGACAGTGTGTGTGTTTGTGTGTGTGTGTCGACAGTGTGTGTGTGTGTGTGTGTGTCGACAGTGTGTGTGTGTGTGTGTTCAGTCGTGTTGTGCAGAATACAGAGCTATAAATACAGCACAACGTCGCTGCAAAGAAACAAACGCAAAATGTCCGTTTGTTGCGAGTTATTTTTAGTCGGACGGTTCAAACTGCAGACGAAAGACGGCGGGTTTGTCCTGGTTTCGACAGCGGCCGGCGTTTGGCGTGAGTTTTGTTCATGAAACCGTTTTGTATGCGCTAATCTTGTGTGTGTTGTCGTTTTGAAGAAATACTAAATTCGACGTGGCGTTTATCGTTTGTGGTAAAAAAAGTGTCTGAAAAGCGGCGGTTCAAAGGTAAATTAGCTGTAATCTTTCAAATAAACTGAGAGAAATGAGTTAAAAGTGCCAGATAAACGTAAATATGCAACGTTAGAATGTCAAAAGAGAGAAACGCAGTGAAATAATATGATATTACGGCACTTTTGGGGTTCATTTTATGTTCTTTTCACGTTTTGACCTTTGACAATGACACTTTCTCGCCGCTTTGTGAAAATATCATCCGATTCTAGTTATGTTTCTGTGGATATTGCTCACACTTGTATTTACTGTATTTTTGTAGTTTCTAGTTTTGGCCGGGGTGCGACTTATACTTATATTTTTTATACTTATATACTTATACTGCGGTGCGACTTCTCTATTATGCCTTTTTTGGCTGGTGCGACTTATACTCAGATGCGACTTATACTCCGGAAAATACGGTACTTTAAAACGGCGCAAAACGAGCTGCTGTCAAAGTAAAATGGAAGAGAGTCATATTTAATTCACTTTGGGAGTAATGTCACTTTCATTTCACGTTTGTGTCGCTTAAAAACTCGACTTAACACATTTGAAGACACGTTTTTGTCAAAATATCGGATTATACGTGCTGGGGAAACGGGAAGGAAGTCACGTTAGTTTGAGAAAGTTTATCGTTTTGTTTTATCGATCTGGCCAAATTGAGTTTTCCTTTCAGAGGAAAGAAATGTCTCTCATTAAGAGTTCTCAGAGCAAAGACTTTATTACCCAAGATGCAACGCTTCACTCACGCTCAAAGTCCATGTGACTCTTTCAACTAGACTTAAAAAAGAGGAAACATGGTTATATTTAAATGTTGTTGTTGTTTTATGGCGGTTGGCATCCGAGTGTTGCATTACCGCCAGACTTTATTCCTTAGACTGTTGTTGCTGTTGTTATTGTTTTATGGCAGTCGACAGCCGAGTGTCGCATTACCGTGTTTTTGGCGGTTGGTGAAGTTGTCTGACTTAGACTTCTTCTTCTTTGGTGTTTTATGGCGGTTTGTATCCAAGTGTTACATCACCGCCAGACTTTATTCTTTAGACTTTATTCTTTAGACTTTATTCTTAATATAGTGCATTCATAACGACATTAGCAGGTCCTTCGGTGGTGTGGCATTCAGATGCCAACCCCTGACTTAGACTTTATTCTTTAGACTTAAGCCTTTATTCTTTAGACTTTATTCCTTAGACTTTAAACTTTAGATTTTAGACTCTTTAGACTTCTGCCTGTTCCTTTAGACCACAGGGGTCATACTGGTGTTCTAAAGGTCTGGTAACACAACAACAACAACAAGGTCTGATCGAGGAAAGAGACGTGCGGTTTTGGGAAACATGTGGAAGAAAGAACGGAGACAGTTTTGTGGACGTTAGAGCTGTGCTAAAAGTGCCGCTAACGTGGAGCTAACGCGGAGCTAACGTCGCGCTAACACCAAGAAAACAATCTTCTGTGGGGAAAACATCTAAACCAGATCAAACCTGGACAGATCATGAGCCTCAGGTAAAAACACAGGTCAGAGAGTAATAAAGTATGAACATGAGTCCACATTAGCCTATTACTAGGCTGTATAAAACTATTGTCTTACTGTCGTTTTTATACTTTTATTTTTTACGTTTTTTTCAGCCCATGACCCAAAATGAGGTTGACCCTCCTAGTTTGGATGGTTGTTGTCGGGACGTGTGATTTCGTTAAGTCGGTGGGGAATTATTTTAGATTTTGCTGTTGTTCGGTCAAAGGGTCGTCGAATCTTCTCACAATAATCGTAACAACAGTCGTAACAACAGTCGTAACAACAATCGTAACAGCAGTCGTCGCTGCAATCGGAACAACAATCAGAACAATAATCAGAACAATAATGGTAACGCTGTAATGTGTAAAGCATGAGCCGAGCTTGTCTTCAGCTGCAAAAGTCTGAAATGACAAAAGGGAACTTGGAGCATGAGTTATTCACGAGTGTTTTAATGTTTATGACTCATTATGACCACATTATGTTTATTATTATCGTAACTATATTTATATGGTGGTTCCTGTTCTCTTGTGACGACTCTCGCAGCCCGGGTTTAGCTTTTGCCCTGAATGTTCCACATTATGACATTAGACTCTTGTATCGCCATGGAGACGGCGAGCTCACAGACAGGGAAAAATGCAGGTTTAAACCAGGTCTAAACCAGGGCTAAACCAGGTCTGAACCAGGACTAAACCAGGACAAAACTAGCTCTAAACCAGCTCTCAACCAGGACTAAACCAGGACTAAACCAGGACTAAATCAGGACTAAATCAGGACTAAACCAGCTCTAAACCAGCTCTAAACCAGCTCTGGATCTGCAGAGCCGAAAGCGTCCGCGCTCCACACTTTGAGGCCTCATAATAAGCACATGTTGAAGTGTTTGTGTGACTCAGACTCTCAGACGCTGCTGTTTTGTCTTCACACGTTTCAGTTTGTTTCGCCTCGAGCTTCAGAAACGAGCCGGAACCGGCCCAGAGCGAGGAAAAGGCAGAGCGAATCGGATGAAGAGCCTTGACATTCATCTGTTCAACATTCATGATTATTCAGCTCACAATAGGATCATAACAACTAAAATAAATAAAATGAAAAAAGAAACAATTAAATTAAATATATTCTCCATAAAAGTAAACCTAAATGTAAAGTACTTTGTATCAGTCTTAATAATAAAGGAACGTTAATGTAATGTCATATTTTAATGTCACAGACTAGAGGAACGACCGTTACATTTACTTGAGCTTCTTTTTGAATAAATGGTTGTACTTTTGAATAAATAAATACAAATAAAATAGATACTTTTGCTCTTGAGTTAATCTCTTCTGACACATGTTTATGCCCTTTTTGTGCCTGTTCTTTGGAAACACTAGAATCTGTGCTTTATCTAATGATTCCTCTACATTTTACGTCCAAACTGTCGCTAATTTTCTCTTTACTTGATTATTTTGGTCACTTTTCTTTGACTGTTACTTGAGCGCACGTTTCATCTTCTCGACAAACTTCTGCGTGTGGTCGTCGTCGTGTCCGTAACCGTGCTCGTCGTTGTGGCGTTTCTTCTCGCGTCGTCGTCTTCAGGAAGTGTCACCAACAGGAAACCGTGTCTGCTGTGGCGTTTGTGCGTTCACGCCCGTGCCAGAGCGTTAGCGTTAGCGCGTCTGTAACGTCGTCTTCACGCAGTCAGAGGCCCGCAAAAAGTGAAATGTGGGTAATATAATCCTACAAACTTAAAAATTATATATTTGTGACAGTTTTAGATGCAAATTAAGTCAGTTGAGTTCAATCGCTAAAACCTGACTGTAATAAGCTTAATGTACATGTTGTTATAAATGTGTTATTAAGCATTTCAATGAGAGGAGAAAAGGCATGTTACTTTGATGGTGGGCAATATTGACAAAAAGGAAAATTTAATACTTTTTTTATGGGTGTTTTACGATAAGGAAATTCAGACAATATGAAGTCAATCGAACAGAAATGTGTTGAAACTAGTTTTTAAACGTTTTCGCTGAGGTTTAAGCATCGGACGAACGTGAAATGTCTGAAAAATGAGTCACAAAAGTGCAGAAATATCACATACACTTATTTGAACGTGTACAACTTGTCAAAACAACAGTATTTAACTTTCAACATATTGCACACCTCCGTCGTTTTACTGTCATTTGGAGTCAATAATCGTGACTAATCGTTAATTCTCTACTTCAGACTTTGGAGGGATAAGTTTGACGTTTGTTTGTAAAATGGCACTGGATTTGAAAGCTTTCATTTGTTGTTTAAAGTGCATCATATTGTTTTTCTTATGATTCCTTTGGGTAGAAGAGATAAACCGTAAATAACAAAGGGTTAGGGTTACAATGTGTCGCCTGGAGCAGCGCTTTCTACATCCTGGTGCCTCGTGTTGACTCTGTTTCCATCAAAGCGTTTCATCCTGGAACTGGCTTTTCCACCGCCGAGTGACGAACACTCCACGTGTGAAGACCAGATCTGACATGACCAGGAAGTGTGAGTCAGCAGAGCGGGGCTAAAGCGGGGCTAAAGCAGGACTTGAGCCGGGCTCAAGCCGGGCTCAGGCCGGGCTCAAGCCGGGCTCAAGCCGGGCTAAACCAGGTTATTAAAGCAAGACTAAACCACTTATTATAAAGGCCATAAATAGGACTAAACTCAGATCTAAACCAGGTCTAAAGCAGGTGACTCCGCAACATGAAAGTGTGAGTCAGCAGAGCAGGTGACTACACAGGACTAAACAAGGTCTAATCCCAGACTAAACCAGTGCTTTATAAGGCCTAAACCATGAATAAAACCAGGACTAAACCAGGTCAGCAGGTCAAAAGTCTGTAATAAAGAGACTAAACCCGGACGGAATTTAGACTCGGACAAACTCTAGGAAAGTACTTCCAGGGAACTAAACCAGGATTGGGGTCAGGTCCAAAACCTGCTGTAGTCCTACAGCAGGACTCTGGCTTAAAGTGTGTGTAAAGTTTAGTTGTCATTAGGGATGCGTACCGCTACGACGGACCGGATCTGGACTTGTAAAACGTTTCGGTTCAGGTCCAAAAAAAACGAAACCCCGGTGATTCGGTTCTGGACTCATATAAAATATAGCACTCACATACTATATCCTTTACGTTCTAGAATCTAGACCATCTTAAACCTTCCATTGATCGCAAAAAGACGTAAACACGCACCCGGACCCTAATTAGTGACGCACGCGTCTTCCGGGCATAAGTTGAAGCCGGTGAAATAATTTTAAAGATGCGAGAGACGGGAGCGCCTCGTACGTGTGAGACGGGAGCGCCTCGTACGTGTGAGACGGGAGCGCCTCGTACGTGTGAGACGGGAGCGCCTCGTACGTGTGAGACGGGAGCGCCTCGTGCGTGTGAGACGGGAGCGCCTCGTAAGTGTGAGACGGGAGCGCCTCGTACGTGTGAGACGGGAGCGCCTCGTACGTGTGAGACGGGAGCGCCTCGTACGTGTGAGACGGGAGCGCCTCGTACGTGTGAGACAGAAGCGCATCGTACGTGTGGGACAGGAGCGCCTCGTACGTGTCGAGCTGTGCAGAACCGTGTATCCACACGTGAACATTGAAGTGAACCGTGTATCCACACGTGAACACTGAAATGAACCGTGTATCCACACGTGAACACTGAAGTGAACCGTGTATCCACACGTGAACACTGAAGTGAACCGTGTATGCACGTGTGTGTTGTATCAGTCCACACGGGGGAGTGCGCATGCGCACTTCCGCCTGCGTTCTCAAATCGCCGAAAAATCGTCCATACCGCCTTTAAGCCTTGTGTTTGATAGTCGTCCTTGTTCAAGTGTCTTCAACTTAATTTAGCGAAGTAGCTTGTTTTATGCTGTTATAACATTATGCAAAAATGGCATGAGTTCAGCCGGACTCATTAGGTCCGGACCTGAACCTAAACCTCTGGATTCGAATCCAGACTTGAACCTGAACGTGGGTTTAGGTCTGCATCCCTAGTCGTCATACTTAACAACTCCATAAAGGTAAAAGATGGGAAGTCCCTTAATGAAAGCGCTCAGTATGATGGGGTCTCAGGGGGTCTTCAGAGCTGAACCCATAAACCAGGACAACAAACACAAAGTGGACCCATAAACCTCAATTATCAGCGTGAAACTCCTGCTTCAGTTGCTTCCTGGAAAGACACTTTATAACTGCTTAGGTGGCAGTATACCATAGAAACATGTTAACAAACTGTTAGCACTGTTAGCTTTAGCACTGCTTTGTTTAAAGTTTTAAAGAGTGTTTTTTCTGACCACGACACCATGTGTCAGAATCAGCTTGACTAATCACACAGTATAAGCCCAGTTTGAAGTCCTCATGAAACATTCTCCTGTTTTTCTAATTCTGACTTAGTTTGGTGGCGTAGAACTTGTGGTGAATGTTTATCACAGTTTTACTTCCGTTAAGTTGCCATCATCAGTCATCAGTGTGCGACACAGACACAGTTCAAACCATTGTTGGACTAAATAACGGTGTTATTGTGTGTCAGCTCAGAACTGTTGTGTCATTTATGTGGAGTTTGGCTCTTGTTTACAGCCTGGTTGCTAGGTAATATTGTGGGAAAATTTAATCTGGCCCTTTGCCAATCAATCAATTCTATTTCAATTTATTTTCAAACACCCAAAGTCACAGCCTGACACAACCCCGCCTTGCCATGTAATGTACCAGAGAGAGAGAAACGCCTGATTAAATCACCTTAACATTCAGACAAAGCAACTCGCTTCCTTGCCTTATTTTTGCTACTACAGTAACAGCTGCGGAATCACCTCCACCTATGTCATAATTGTGCGCACGTCCAACCAGGAAGTACAATTATAAACTTTACATCAAATGGTGGGACAAACGGGCAAAACGTTGAGTCTAATCTGAAATATAATTGTGTCTGACATGTGTCGTCTAAACCGTCACGTGGACTTTACTTTATGTTCCGCTTCACAGATTTCTGACAAAGCGACCGAGAGGCGTCCCGCACAAAGCGATGGACGACCCGGACAGTAACCCGGACAGTAACCCGTCGCACGCGGCCTTCGAGCGCTTCGCCCAGGCTCAGACGTTCAGGGAGGTCCAGCAGCACTTCGCCGAGCTCCGCGACGCGCTGCAGATGGAGCCGAGCGACCACCGCGACTTCTACCGGTCGCTGAAGGTCAAGCTCAACTCGTGGAAGGCCAAAGCGCTGTGGGCCAAGCTGGACCAGCGAGCGTCGCACGCGGACTATCAGCAGGGGAAAGTGTGCGCCAAGAACAAGGTGACGATACTTCTGTGCGCCGGAGTACAACTGTAAACTCTGTGGTAGGACTGGGCATTTAAGACGGCGTTTCATCATTTAACTGTGAAAGATTGAGTTTTAATCAAGAGGTCCACAAGCCAATCCTCTGGAAAAGCATTAGTTTGGAGCAAAGTTTTGGAGTTCTGAGGTATAAATTGTGCTATTTTGTTGTTTTGTTGTTTTGATTCATCACACAGACAAAACAAAGCAAAATAATACAAAAAAACATTAGATTAACATTAAAAACCAGTGCAACTCTGACCATCTCGAACATGCAGATCGATCAATATCAGGGGAAACATCCAGTCTTATTCTTTCTTCTTTTTCTTCTTTTTCTTTTTTTTCTTTTTTTTTCTTTTTTTTTTTCTTTTTTTCTTTTTCCTTCTCTTTCTTCTCTTTCTTCTTCCTTTGGTTGTAACCTTGTGGTCTTGTGGTCAGTGCCTGGTTCTGGGCGCCGGACCGTGTGGGCTGAGGACGGCCATCGAGCTGGCTCTGCTCGGCGCTCAGGTGGTGGTGATGGAGAAGAGGGAAACGTTCTCCAGGAACAACGTGCTCCACCTCTGGCCCTACACCATCGTCGACCTGCGCAACCTGTGCGCCAAGAAGTTCTACGGCAAATTCTGCACCGGAACCCTCGACCACATCAGTGAGTGGGTCTGCGGTCCACGGGCATGAACTTTGTGACCCAAGATCCACCGGACCAGGGAACCGGGGACTGAACCGGGGACTGAACCGGGGACTGAACCTGGGACTGGCTTCAGTGTCTGTGCTTTAGTGTCTGTGTTTCAGTGTCTGTGTTTCAGTGTCTGTGCTTTAGTGTCTGTTTCAGTGTCTGTGTTTCAATGTCTGTGCTTCGGTGTCTGTGCTTCAGTGTCTGTGCTTCAGTGTCTGTGCTTTAGTGTCTGTGTTTCAGTGTCTGTGCTTTAGTGTCTGTTTCAGTGTCTGTGTTTCAATGTCTGTGCTTCAGTGTCTGTGCTTCAGTGTCTGTGCTTCAGTGTCTGTGTTTTAGTGTCTGTGCTTCAATGTCTGTGCTTTAGTGTCTGTGTTTCAGTGTCTGTGCTTTAGTGTCTGTTTCAGTGTCTGTGCTTTAGTGTCTGTTTCAGTGTCTGTGTTTCAGTGTCTGTGTTTCAGTGTCTGTGCTTCAATGTCTGTGCTTTAGTGTCTGTGCTTCTGTGTCTGTGTTTCAGTGTCTGTGTCTCAGTGTCTGTGCTTCAGTGTCTGTGTTTCAGTGTCTGTGTTTCAGTGTCTGTGTTTCAGTGTCTGTGTTTCAGTGTCTGTGTTTCAGTGTCTGTGCTTTAGTGTCTGTGCTTTAGTGTCTGTGCTTCTGTGTCTGTGCTTCTGTGTCTGTGTTTCAATGTCTGTGCTTCAGTGTCTGTTTCAGTGTCTGTGTTTCAGTGTCTGTGTTTCAGTGTCTGTGTCTCAGTGTCTGTGCTTCAGTGTCTGTGTTTCAGTGTCTGTGTTTCAGTGTCTGTGTTTCAGTGTCTGTGTTTCAGTGTCTGTGTTTCAGTGTCTGTGCTTCAGTGTCTGTGCTTTAGTGTCTGTGCTTTAGTGTCTGTGTTTCAGTGTCTGTGCTTTAGTGTCTGTGTTTCAGTGTCTGTGCTTCAGTGTCTGTGCTTCAGTGTCTGTGTTCCAGTGTCTGTGTTTCAGTGCCTGTGCCTCAGTGTCTGTGTTTCAGTGTCTGTGCTTCAGTGTCTGTGTTTCAGTGTCTGTGCTTCAGTGTCTGTGTTTCAGTGTCTGTGCTTCTGTGTCTGTGTTTCAGTGTCTGTGTTTCAGTGTCTGTGCTTCAGTGTCTGTGCTTCAGTGTCTGTGTTTCAGTGTCTGTGTTTCAGTGTCTGTGTTTCAGTGTCTGTGTTTCAGTGTCTGTGTTTCAGTGTCTGTGCTTCAGTATCTGTGCTTCAGTGTCTGTGCTTCAGTGTCTGTGCTTTAGTGTCTGTGCTTTAGTGTCTGTGTTTCAGTGTCTGTGCTTCAGTGTCTGTGTTTCAGTGTCTGTGTTTCAGTGTCTGTGCTTTAGTGTCTGTGTTTCAGTGTCTGTGCTTCAGTGTCTGTGTTTCAGTGCCTGTGCCTCAGTGTCTGTGTTTCAGTGTCTGTGTTTCAGTGTCTGTGCTTTAGTGTCTGTGCTTCAGTGTCTGTGTTTCAGTGTCTGTGCTTCTGTGTCTGTGTTTCAGTGTCTGTGTTTCAGTGTCTGTGCTTCAGTGTCTGTGTTTCAGTGTCTGTGTTTCAGTGTCTGTGCTTTAGTGTCTGTGCTTCAGTGTCTGTGTTTCAGTGTCTGTGCTTCTGTGTCTGTGTTTCAGTGTCTGTGTTTCAGTGTCTGTGTTTCAGTGTCTGTGCTTCAGTGTCTGTGTTTCAGTGTCTGTGCTTCAGTGTCTGTGCTTTAGTGTCTGTGTTTCAGTGTCTGTGTTTCAGTGTCTGTGCTTTAGTGTCTGTGTTTCAGTGTCTGTGCTTCAGTGTCTGTGCTTCAGTGTCTGTGTTTCAGTGTCTGTGTTTCAGTGCCTGTGCCTCAGTGTCTGTGTTTCAGTGTCTGTGCTTCAGTGTCTGTGTTTCAGTGTCTGTGCTTCAGTGTCTGTGTTTCAGTGTCTGTGTTTCAGTGTCTGTGCTTCAGTGTCTGTTTCAGTGTCTGTGTTTCAGTGTCTGTGCTTCAGTGTCTGTGCTTTAGTGTCTGTGCTTCTGTGTCTGTGTTTCAGTGTCTGTGTTTCAGTGTCTGTGTTTCAGTGTCTGTGTTTCAGTGTCTGTGCTTCAGTGTCTGTGCTTTAGTGTCTGTGCTTCAGTGTCTGTGCTTTAGTGTCTGTGCTTTAGTGTCTGTGTTTCAGTGTCTGTGTTTCAGTGTCTATGCTTCAGTGTCTGTGCTTTAGTGTCTGTGCTTCTGTGTCTGTGTTTCAGTGTCTGTGCTTCAGTGTCTGTTTTTCAGTGTCTGTGCTTTAGTGTCTGTGTTTCAGTGTCTGTGCTTCAGTGTCTGTGTTTCAGTGTCTGTGCTTCTGTGTCTGTGTTTCAGTGTCTGTGTTTCAGTGTCTGTGCTTCAGTGTCTGTGCTTCAGTGTCTGTGTTTCAGTGTCTGTGTTTCAGTGTCTGTGCTTCAGTGTCTGTGTTTCAGTGTCTGTGATTCAGTGTCGGTGCTTCAGTGTCGGTGCTTCAGTGTCTGTGTTTCAGTGTCTGTGTTTCAGTGTCTGTGTTTCAGTGTCTGTGTTTCAGTGTCTGTGCTTCAGTATCTGTGCTTTAGTGTCTGTGCTTCAGTGTCTGTGCTTTAGTGTCTGTGCTTTAGTGTCTGTGTTTCAGTGTCTGTTTCAGTGTCTATGCTTCAGTGTCTGTGCTTTAGTGTCTGTGTTTCAGTGTCTGTGCTTCAGTGTCTGTGTTTCAGTGTCTGTGTTTCAGTGTCTGTGCTTCAGTGTCTGTGTTTCAGTGCCTGTGCCTCAGTGTCTGTGTTTCAGTGTCTGTGCTTAAGTGTCTGTGTTTCAGTGTCTGTGCTTCAGTGTCTGTGTTTCAGTGTCTGTGCTTCTGTGTCTGTGTTTCAGTGTCTGTGTTTCAGTGTCTGTGTTTCAGTGTCTGTGTTTCAGTGTCTGTGCTTCAGTGTCTGTGCTTCAGTGTCTGTGCTTCAGTGTCTGTGCTTCAGTGTCTGTGTTTCAGTGTCTGTGCTTCTGTGTCTGTGTTTCAGTGTCTGTGTTTCAGTGTCTGTGTTTCAGTGTCTGTGCTTCAGTGTCTGTGCTTCAGTGTCTGTGTTTCAGTGTCTGTGTTTCAGTGTCTGTGCTTCAGTGTCTGTGCTTCAGTGTCTGTGTTTCAGTGTCTGTGCTTCTGTGTCTGTGTTTCAGTGTCTGTGTTTCAGTGTCTGTGCTTCAGTGTCTGTGTTTCAGTGTCTGTGCTTCAGTGTCTGTGCTTCAGTGTCTGTGTTTCAGTGTCTGTGCTTCAGTGTCTGTGCTTCAGTGTCTGTGTTTCAGTGTCTGTGTTTCAGTGTCTGTGCTTCAGTGTTTTAGTGTCTGTGTTTCAGTGTCTGTGCTTCAGTGTCTGTGCTTCAGTGTTTCAGTGTCTGTGCTTCAGTGTTTCAGTGTCTGTGCTTCAGTGTCTGTGCTTCAGTGTTTCAGTGTCTGTGCTTCAGTGTTTCAGTGTCAGTGTTTCAGTGTCTGTGTTTCAGTGTCTGTGCTTCAGTGTCTCTGTTTCAGTGTCTGTGCTTCAGTGTCTCTGTTTCAGTGTCTGTGTTTCAGTGTCTGTGCTTCAGTGTTTCAGTGTCTGTGCTTCATTGTCTGTGCTTCAGTGTTTCAGTGTCTGTGCTTCAGTGTCTCTGTTTCAGTGTCTGTGTTTCAGTGTCTGTGCTTCAGTATTTCAGTGTCTGTGCTTCCCTGTCTTAAATACCCGTCTGTGTTTGAAGGCATCCGTCAGCTACAGTTGATCCTCCTGAAGGTGGCGCTGCTCCTTGGCGTGGACGTGCAAACTGGAGTGGAGTTTCACGGTTTTGTCGAGCCCACCGAAGAAAAGGGTTTGTTCACTTCTCCTCTGCACATGCTCAGTTAGAGCTTCTCTTCTCCTCTGCACATGCTCAGTTAGAGCTTCTCTTCTCCTCTGCACATGCTCAGTTAAAGCTTCTCTTCTCCTCTGCACATGCTCAGTTAGGGCTTCTCTTCTCCTCTGCACATGCTCAGTTAGAGCTTCACTTCTCCTCTGCACATGCTCAGTTAGAGCTTCACTTCTCCTCGGCACATGCTCAGTTAGGGCTTCACTTCTCCTCGGCACATGCTCAGTTAGGGCTTCTCTTCCCCTCTGCACATGCTCAGTTAGAGCTTCTCTTCTCCTCTGCACATGCTCAGTTAGAGCTTCACTTCTCCTCTGCACATGCTCAGTTAGGGCTTCTCTTCTCCTCTGCACATGCTCAGTTAGAGCTTCTCTTCTCTGCACATGCTCAGTTAGGGCTTCTCTTCTCCTCTCTTCTCCTCTGCTCAGTTAGGACTTCTCTTCTCCTCTGCACATGCTCAGTTAGGGCTTCTCTTCTCCTCTGCACATGCTCAGTTAGGGCTTCTATCCGCTCTGGTTCTAAAAGCTCATGTTAGAGGGCGGAGCATGTACGGGCCTCTGAACACGCCCACAGACTGAGCATCTGCAGAAGAAGAACCAAGCTTCATGCAGTACTGCTCAGCGGCCTGTAGAGGTCACTAAAGACCCTGACAGTTTGCAGGTTTTAAAGCTTCCTGCAGTACTGCTCAGCGGCCTGTAGAGGTCACTAAAGACCCTGACAGTTTGCAGGTTTTGGACTTCATAGGGAAGACGTATGGCCCTTTTTGTGTTTTTATCTTTGTCATTTATATTTTATTTATTGACTTGGTTAATTACTAGTAAATCTTAGTTTTTTTCTTTATTTTGTTTGTTTATTTACTTTTTAATGTAGGATTCAATTATTATTTCAATGAGCACTTGTAGAGCAATTATTCCTGAACTTTGGAAACCTTTTAAGATGAAGTATTGAGTGTTGATTTTTGAATATTAAACCTTTCCCTTAGTATGTAGCAGCATGATGTTCTTAAAGGTCCAAACACCATGTCCTTTGTCCCCGTCTCAGGCTGGACGGCCCAGATCAAGCCGGCGTCTCATCCCGTCTCCACGTTCCAGTTCGATGTGTTCATCTCTGCTGCAGGAGGAAGCTTTCGCCCCGAAGGTGACGCTTTACCAAGACTGGAATCCTTTTTTATCTAGATTTATGTTCCAGAGTGAGGAGCTGAGATGTTCCAGAGTGAGGAGCTGAGATGTTCCAGACTGAGGAGCTGAGATGTTCCAGAGTGAGGAGCTGAGATGTTCCAGACTGAGGAGCTGAGATGTTCCAGAGTGAGGAGCTGAGATGTTCCAGAGTGAGGAGCTGAGATGTTCCAGACTGAGGAGCTGAGATGTTCCAGAGTGAGGAGCTGAGATGTTCTAGAGTGAGAAGCTGAGATGTTCCAGAGTGAGGAGCTGAGATGTTCCAGACTGAGGAGCTGAGATGTTCCAGAGTGAGGAGCTGAGATGTTCCAGAGTGAGGAGCTGAGATGTTCCAGAGTGAGGAGCTGAGATTTTCCAGAGTGAGGAGCTGAGATTTTCCAGAGTGAGGAGCTGAGAGATTCCAGAGTGAGGAGCTGAGAGATTCCAGAGTGAGGAGCTGAGATGTTTCAGAGTGAGGAGCTGAGATGTTTCAGAGTGAGGAGCTGAGATGTTTCAGAGTGAGGAGCTGAGAGGTTCCAGAGTGAGGAGCTGAGAGGTTCCAAAGTGAGGAGCAGAGATGTTCCAGAGTGAGGAGCTGAGATGTTGAAGCGTGAGGAGCTGAGATGTTGAAGCGTGAGGAGCTGAGAGAGGAACCGCTCATCGTGGTCGTCTCTCTACAGGGTTCAAGAGTAAGGAGCTGAGAGGGAAACTGGCCATCGGCATCACGGCCAACTTCACGAACCGCCGCACGTCCGCCGAGGCTCAGGTCGGCGAGATCAGCGGCGTCGCACGGATCTACAATCAGAAGTTCTTCCAGGAGCTGCTCTCGAAAACCGGTCAGACCCCCGAACACGATCTACGCTAAAAGAACGACCTCGGCCCATTGCGTGTCTTTAGAGATCCTAGGGACCTTCTGACTTCTTTGTGGTCTTTGTCGTCTCCTTCCCGTGACTTGAGTGTCCTTCCTCCACCTCCAGGTATCGATCTGGAGAACATAGTGTACTACAAAGACGACACGCACTACTTTGTGATGACGGCCAAGAAGAACAGTCTGCTGAAGAAGGGAGTCATAAAACAGGTGCCCCAAAATCACTAAATCCATTGAATTCTTCTTCCTCTGCGTCACTTCTAAACAACTCCACAAACTCCAGAGGTAGAGGCTTGTGGTTTCCAGTGTGAAAATAACAAATAATATCATGTATAAGTCGCACCCCGGCAAAACTACTGTGCGACTTATAGTCCGGAAAATACGGTAAATAAAATCCAAATCGTACCCAACTCGACCGGAATTACACTTCGCTCGGGAGAGTTCAGCGATTCACAAAGATATACGTAGTAATCCCGTGTTTGCGAGGTGAGACGCCGTAGTAAAACGGGAAACTACCGTAAAAGTCATACAGTTGTATAAGCCGCGCCACCACACTTTACAAAGACACGTTTACATATTTAAGCAACATGAGATATTTGCACGGAAAGATGGCACATTGTAGTGATGCGTGTGATCTTTTGACCTGCGGGTCACATTTGATAAAAGGCGGACCGTCGTATCGCGCGACTAATTTCTCCGTGAATATGAGTCGTATTGTTATAAAACGTGAAGTATTTTGAAGCTTAACACGCAGAGAACACGTCTGTCGTCGATTCCTCCGTGTGCGCTGATTTACCCGTGTCCGTTTGTCTTCTCCACGTCTGGCTCTGCTCCTGAGCAAGAGAAAGAGAGCTTCCTGTCAGAGCGCCCCTAGAGGCCGTATATCGTATCGCAGGGTTCAAAGAGTGTGAAAAAAGTAGCGGCCACGCGGCGATAAACAGGAAACGGCTGTTGCTAACGTGCTTTGCTAGCTTGGTTTTGCTAGCTTTGTTTTGCTAGCTTTGTTTTGCTAGCTTTGTTTTGCTAGCTTTGTTTTGCTAGCTTTGTTTTTCTAGCTTTGTTTTGCTAGCTTTGTTTTGCCAGCTTTGTTTTGCCAGCTTGGTTTTTCTTGCTTGGTTTTGCTAGCTTTGTTTCGCTAGCTTTGGCACTTTAGCACGAGATCAAGTCAGAGTTTGTTGACCAGTGATTATTTTGTGTTTGTCTTATTGCCCTTTTGTCTGAACCTCTCGTTCAATCATCTCACTCAAATGCTTGTCTAAACTTGCCTAAAATGTTCCGCAGTAAGCCTTTAACTTCTCCATCTTGCCTTCCATTCTCACTGCGACCGCACCTTCTGCCGTCTCTGTCCAGGACTATGCAGACGCAGAGCAGCTCCTGGCCCGGGCCAACGTGGACTACGAGGCTCTGTGTCAGTACGCTCACGATGCCGCCGACTTCTCCACCGGCGGGAAACTGCCCGACCTGGAGTTTGCCCAGAACCAAAAGGGGAAGGACGTGGCCATGTTCGACTTCACCTCAATGCACCGCGCGGAGAATGCCTCCATGGTCCGAGAGCGGAAGGGCAAGAAGCTGCTGGTGGCGCTGGTCGGGGACTGTCTGATGGAGGTGAAGTTCAGTGTTCTTCAGGGGTTCTTCAAGGGTTGTTCAGGGGTTGTTTAGGGTTTCTTCAGGGAGACTTAGGGGGTTCTTCAGGGATTCTTCGGGGGTTCTTTAAGGGTTCTTCATAGGTTTTTCAAGGGTTCTTCAAGGGTTCTTCAGGGATTCTTCAAGGGTTCTTCAGGGATTCTTCAGAGGTTCTTCAGGGGTTATTCGGGGGTTCTTCGGGACTTCTCAGGGGTTCTTCAGTAGTTCTTCAGGGGTTCTTCGGCGGTTCTTCAGGGACTCTTCGGGGACTCTTCGGGGACTCTTTGGGGACTCTCCGGGGATTCTTCAGGGGTTCTTCAGGGACTCTCGGTTCTTCAGGGATTCTTCAGGGGTTCTTTAGATGTTCTTCAGGGATTCTTCAGGGACTCTCGGTTCTTCAGGGATTCTTCAGGGGTTCTTTAGATGTTCTTCAGGGATTCTTCAGCAGTTCTTCAGTTGTTCCTCAGAGGTTCTTCAGAGGTTCTTCAGGACCAGTCAAAGTGTTATTTCTGTTTTTTCTTTTCCGCAGCCTTTCTGGCCTCTAGGGACAGGGATTGCTCGTGGGTTCCTGGCAGCGTTCGACACGGCCTGGATGGTGAGGGGCTGGGCCTCGGGAACACCACACCTGAAGCTCCTGGCCGAGAGGTGACACTTTTTATTATTGATTCAGGATCATGTTATATCTAATCAATCTAAAAACAATTCAATGTCTGCCACCACAGATATTGTTGATTCATTTCTCACTGTGGCCCTCAGAGGCAACCGTTTTTGTGATTTTGGGCCTTACAAAAATAAATTGAATCAAATTGAACGCTATGGGGCATTTATTTTTCACGAGTGTCATGATTTTACCGGGAAAGTCCAGTGAGTCATTTGGCATTTTCCATAAGTCGCACACCTTTTTCTGCTCAGTCATTTACCCTGACGTGGGCGGATCTTTATTTCAGACTGAAGATAAGGCTTTTCTCTTTCGCTTTCTATCTCGAAATTATCACCTCTCACCTTCTCAACATTTGCGTTTTATACATTTAAAAGTGCATATTTTGGAGTTTATTTGTCTTTAAATCAAGCCGTGAATAACAAAATATCTTGTTTACAAGAAAACATTAGCGACCCTCACTTACTCCTTATTATAAAACCTGTACAAATAACATTACAATTGCTGATGAAATGACAAGTAAAATGAACTCGAATGAATGCAGAAGTTCATTTGTAGCTTAATGAATGAGCGCCTTGATTTACTGCGGCCCGTTTAGTCGCACAAATACGAAGTTAAAGTCTATTTCATCTGCTATTGATGCTTTGCTAGCTTTTTTTACACTTTTTTTTTTAAATTTACACCATATAGATAAATTCACAATTGTGAACGCTGTTCGCTTGCGTGCATCGATAAACAGGAAACTGCTTTCGCTCACGTGCTTTGCTAGCTTTGTTTTGCTAAACTCGACATATGAGTTGGCTTCCAGTGGAAATGCAGCGCTTTATCACGATCTAGAGTTAAAGTTTTTGTCTTTTTCTTCTGCCCTTAATAATCTTAATATTTACACCCTATAAATAAATAAATAATAATCTTTAAACGCTGAGTTTTCAATCGCCGACGCCGATCGTTTTCGTGCGTCGATAAACAGGAAACGGCCGATGCTAACGTGCTTTGCTAGCTTTATTTGCTAAGCTCGACATACGAGTTAGCATCAGTGGAAATGCGGCGCATTATCACGATCTAGAGTTAAAGTCTTTGTCTTTTTCTTCTGCCCTTAATAATATTTACACCCTATAAATAAATTCACAATCTTTAAAACGCCGATAAAGTTTGTTTCACTGTAAAAAAAGAAACAAACTGTTGAGAATGATTTTTCTCAATTTTTTTTTAAATTAATTTCTGACCTTATTGTCTTATTGTTCAGCTTGTTTTGGAGTAACAGACTGTAGGCATAAATACTAGACTCTGCACCGTGAGTTGCTGTGATTACTTCCTTGTCAGGCGTATAATCTGTGCGTGTGTTGGATTGGTTTATTACCATTTTACAAGCGCTCGTGTCGTCTGTGTTTGCAGGGAAAGCGTGTATCAGCTCCTGTCGCAGACCAATCCGGAAAACACCAACAAGAACTACACCGCCTACAGCCTCAACCCCAAAACGCGGTACCAGCGAGTCAACCTGTCCTCCATCCAGGCACACCAGGTCGGTCCAGGTTCACCGGGTCGGTCCAGGTTCACCGGGTCGGTCCAGGTTCACCGGGTCGGTCCAGGCTGGTCCAGGCCAGTCCAGGCCGGTCCAGGCCGGCGCGTTTACAACAAACGTAGAGACATTTTATATAACATTAAAAGATCAAAACAAGAGTGGGTCAAACGAGTGGGGCTTTTAATATTTTTTTAAAAGTGATAAAAGACTGTGCTTCTAATGTGCACTGTCCTAATTAAAAAAATAAATACATTTAAATACAAATAAATAAAATACATTTAAATAAAATACATTTAAATAATTACATTTAAAATAAAATAAATTTAAATGGATATGTTTAAATAAAATACATTTAAATAGATACATTTAATTAAAAATACTTTTAAATAGATACTTTTAAAATAAATAAGATGAATAAAATAAATAAAATAAAATAAAAACATTAAAATAATATACATTTAAATAAAATATAATAAAATCAAATAAATATAAATAAGTCCCGCCTCTTCATAGTGTCATGTCACTGTGACGAGCAGCAGATAGACCTGTTTTATTTGTGAAAAGTGGCTTGTGAAATTTTTGTGCCCTACATGTGTCACATGGAGTCTTCCCTTTTCAAATAATCACACTAAGTACAGGGATGTGGGCGGGGCTAGTGGGGTAGGTGCAAACACTAGCACCTCAGTTGCAGGACAAAACAGGATTAACTCCTAAACGTGCAAGAATCAATCGAAATATACTGTAACTTTGAGTAAACGAACGATGAAAGCGGCTGTAACGAGAGTCAAAGCTCATTAATAAAATGTGTCCTTTACATCAGCACACCTCATTTTACTCATATTTGTTACACCGACTACACATTCTCCAAAACACGTAAGATAAGACCTTTTTATATCAAATACAGTGGCATTATTGAATCAAAAGGTCAATAATACACTTTATTTGTGAATATTTTCCATCTAAAAGCCTTCAGTCACCATATTTCAACCTTTATTTGGTTAAAAATGGTTAGAAATAACTGTAAGACTAGTCGACTACTACAGTAATAGTTATTTACAGCCCTAAATAAGACGATAAACTCTTGAAAATTAACGTTGTTTTGACCCTAATTGACATCACATACATAAACTGCATCTCTAATGTGGTTTTCTCGCTCAAAACAAAGTGGAGTTGTATTTTCTTTCATTTACATTGCGTTCCTTTGCGTTTAGTCCGTGCATGCGCCCTCTGCTGGCATGTCTGTGTACACACTTCTCATTTTAGAGTTATTTCTGCCATTTGTTTTGCGGTTTATGTGTTTGCGCACGAGTCCTGAAGAATAAAGCTCTGCACAGAAACTAGAGCCCTTTGTGTTTGTTGCTTTCAGGTCCAGCATCTCTACGACACGGATAAAGGCAAATCTCTGAACAATAAAGTGAAAACCAAACCCATGAGACAAGGTCGGTTCCTCCCGTCAATTCACACGTTAATGGGTCAAGTTTTAATCCCCATTGTGTTCTCCTAGTGTTTTAATCCCCATAGTGTTCTAAAGGGACGCAAAGTACTGTAACTACTGAAACTACTGTAACTACTGACTCTGCATAAGTATTTTCTGTAAACATCCAAAAAAATCCACTAATGTTTAATATGGCCTGTTTTAGTCCGTCTTTAGTCTTGGTCTAGTTCTAGTTTAGACCCAGTTTTGTCCTGCTTTAAGTTTAGTCCTGGTTTAGTCCTGGTTTCGATCTTGTTTAGACTTTCTTCAGTCCTGGTTTAGAACTTATTTAGACCTGGTTTAGTCCTGGTTTAGACCTGGTTTAGACCTTGTTTAGACCTTGTTTACTAATTTTGTAATTTATTTATTGTTTTTTTCCTATTTTTTTTCTTTATCTTTTCCCTTTTTTTCTTTCTTCTTCGAATAAAATAGAATAGTAATTACTTACTAAAAAAAAAAAAAATATTTATTTTTTATTTCTCATGCCGTTTAATTTTGTAGCAACATTTTCAGTAAAACAAACGACAGTAAACCTTAAAACCCCCAAAATACATGTTCATCACCATCATTTTAACCCCGCCCTTTCACAGATCTTTGCAGTAAATATGTCTTTCACGTTGACATGATTGTGTTGTTTGTTTGTTTGTTGCGCTGCAGATTCCTCGAGCGGTTTCGAGGAGCTGCTGAGGTGGTGTCAGAAGAACACGGCCGGTTATGAACACGTGAAGGTCGTGGACTTCACCGAGTCGTGGAGGTCTGGACTGGCTCTGTGCGCGCTCGTGCACCACTTCAGACCCGCGCTCATGTGAGTACTACTACTACTACATACATGTACTGCACTAGAGACACGGCTTTGTACTGTACTACTACATACATGTACTGCACTAGAGCTGAGACACGCCTTTGTACAGTACTACTACATACATGTACTGCAGTAGAGACACACCTTTGTACAGTACTACTACATACATGTACTGCACTTGAGCTGAGACACGCCTTTGTACAGTACTACTACATACATGTACTGCACTAGAGCTGAGACATGGCTTTGTACAGTACTTCTATATACATGTACTGCACTAGAGCTGAGACACGCCTTTGTACAGTACTACTACATACATGTACTGCAGTAAAGACACGCCTTTGTACAGTACTACTACATACATGTACTGCACTAGAGACACGGCTTTGTACAGTACTACTACATACATGTACTGCACTAGAGCTGAGACACGCCTTTGTACAGTACTACTACATACATGTACTGCAGTAGAGACACGCCTTTGTACAGTACTACTACATACATGTACTGCACTAGAGACACGGCTTTGTACAGTACTACTACATACATGTACTGCACTAGAGCTGAGACACGCCTTTGTACAGTACTACTACATACATGTACTGCACTAGAGCTGAAACACGCCTTTGTACAGTACTACTACATACATGTACTGCACTAGAGCTGAGACACGCCTTTGTACAGTACTACTACATACATGTACTGCACTAGAGCTGAGAAACACAGGTTTATACACTGCTACTGCGTGTATATACTGACCGCTGCCACATGTATGCCCAAAGTGTTTTTTGATTCTTGCAGTCTTTAGCTAGAGAACAGTCTCTCTCCTTCTCCTCGGAAGAGCAGACAAACGGAGGAGACCCTGCGTAACTCACCCCGTTACGCAGCACGCTGTTTCAGCCTATCCTCCAGGAAGCACTCTGTACCTGTAACACGCCCACCGCCCCGCCCCCACGCTCGAGAGGAACCGCGGCTATTTAGGCACAGTTAGCTTCAAACGCTACTTCTTTTGTTCCAACACGCTCACGCTGAGACTACGTCACGGGGAGGGCGGGGAACGCACGCTCACGCTGAGACTACGTCACGGGGAGGGCGGGGAACGCACGCTCATGCTGAGACTACGTCACGGGGAGGGCGGGGAACGCACGCTCACGCTGAGACTACGTCACGGGGAGGGCGGGGAACGCACGCTCACGCTGAGACTACGTCACGGGGAGGGCGGGGAACGCACGCTCACGCTGAGACTACGTCACGGGGAGGGCGGGGAACGCATGCTCACGCTGAGACCACGTCACGGGGAGGGCGGGGAACGCACGCTCACGCTGAGACTACGTCACGGGGAGGGCGGGGGACGCACGCTCACGCTGAGACCACGTCACGGGGAGGGCGGGGAACGCACGCTCACGCTGAGACTACGTCACGGGGAGGGCGGGGAACGCACGCTCACGCTGAGACTACGTCACGGGGAGGGCGGGGGAGGGATTGCTCTTCTCGAGGGTGGGGGCGAATTTTTGAAAAACTGACACTGCTGTTTAATTAAGATGTAACGTTGGCTGAAGTTACAACAAAACGCACTCCTTAGCTCCATTAAACTCCGCGGCCTCATTTGTCTCCATAGCGACGTGTCCGGTCTGAGCGAGTCCGACCCGGTCCTGAACCATCACTTGGCCTTCAGCGTCCTGGAGAAGGAGCTGGGCATCGCTCGAGTCATGTCGCCGGACGACTTCACCAACGGCGCTCAGGTGGACAAACTGTCCATGGTGCTGTACCTCACGCAGGTGCAGAAGGCCTTCACGGCGCCCCCTAATGGTGAGTGCAGGATCGGTCTGTATAGTATCATGTTTGCACTGTTTTTTTCTATGATTTCAAACGTCTTGAAAAACATGCCCCCAGAGATTTGACCTCTGACCTGGCTCCAGAGCTGCAGGGACTTTAAAACGCCATCACAGTTGTAGTTTAAATGTCGTAATTGTTCACTTTCTCCACTACATATGTAAATCTGTACAACTGTAAATGTGTGTACATATTAAGCATATTTTTTATTTCTATTCTTATTGTTCATTGTTTGTGAATTTTGTTCATTGACAATGGCAATAATCCCTCTGATTCTGGAAGAGCTATTTTTAATAACAAAAGCAGTGGCATTATTTAATCAAAATGTCCAAAAAATAATCAACTTTTCCTGATTTTCTTCACTTTTCCATAAATGCCTTTTAGCCTTTAGTTGCCATATTTCAATGTTTATTTGGTAAAAAATGTATTCATTGGAGATAATCCTTTGACTTTTTGACTAATCTAACAAAAAAATATCGCAACTACGGAACTAAAAACAATTGCACTATTATTATTAGATTAGTTTTCAGACAGATTTTGTCGATTTTTTTTTTAAAGCTCCGTTTGTTTCTTATATAAACATTGGGTTCCGAGCGCACGTTTTAAACACGCCCAGGAGCATTAACGTCTGACGAAATGACGAGCCAATGAGTTGTTAAGAAGACCAAACGTGATGGGAATAGACACGTTTTCCCAGTGATTTTTTTACACTCTTTGGAACATTTTTAGAGTTTGTAGCGCTCTAAACTGCGGCGTCGGCAGGTTTTGCACAGAATAAGACCTCGAGGAGAGAGAGGACGTTATATTCAGGAAATATTTGCAACGTTAAATCAAATCCTTTAGTCCTGTTGTATTCTTGAGTGATTCTTTTGAAGCGTTTGAAAGTGGAGGAAGTGACAGGTCTTACGTAAGCGTGTTGCTTGGATACGCAGCATCAGCATCTCCTTAAAGGGGCAGGCGCAGGATTTTATACACTTTATTATGTTTAATTATAAGTTGTGTGGGTTTTTATGACAAAACATTTTCCTTTTTGTCATATTTTTAAAGTAAAAGACACGTTTTGATAATAATATTGTAAAGCAAATTTGGCTATTAACAAGACATTTTTGTCATTTTTACACATAAAATGACTTATTTTACCTGATGAAAACGTTTATATGAGCAAAATAGAGTTTTCCTCTTCACCTGCAAAAGTCACAGATCAAACCTCAGTGTCGGTTTGTAGCGCTACAACTTTAGATTATTATTAATTTAGTCTTCGACGAGCAGCAAATATTTTTTTTTGATTCCACGACCAATCAAGAGACTTTTTATATACATTATCAACCAAATAAAGGTAGATATACAATATGTAGATTATCAAAGGTAGATAGACAATATGATGAATGAAGGCTTCTAGATACAGAATATTTACGAATAAAGTGTAATATTGATAAAAATCTGAAATTGTTTGTTATTTTTTGACATTTTGATTTAAAAATGCTGCTGTTTTTGTTAAATGAAACGTCTTTTTGTTTGCATTTTAGTGTCTTTACACCCCAAATACAGACTACAACTATCAATTACTTGCATCGCCGACCTGTCACGTTTACTGATCAATTCACACAGCTCTACTTGTGAGAAAAATCCCAATTAGATCACGTTCCATCGTCTGTATTGTATATCGCGCTGACGGCAGATGATGCGGGAGGAGAGCGAGAGAGAGCGAGACGAGCGCCGCCGCCCCTTTAAGATCCTGTTACCCACAATCCCCCTGCCGCCCCTCTGCTCGCGGACAGAGCGGTGTGGCTAAGCTCCCTCTGATGCGGCTGGGACGGCTCTGTGCGCGTTTGACAGAGCGGTTAGCACGTAGCGTTTAGCCTCTGCGTGTGAATGATCGGTGTGTGTGTGTGTGAGTGAGTGTGTGTGTGATCCGAGTGTGTGTGTGCGTGTGTGTGTGTGTGTGTGAGGGGCGCCGCCGTTTGCTCCTGTCACTGATGTGCAGCAGAGGGAAGCTGTCATCTCTGTGTTTAACCTTATCGTGCTCAATCTACTGCACAAACGGAGCTGGAAATGAGGTAAAATGACCTGAAATCATCATAATCGTGGCCAAAAATGGGCTATTTGTGTGTTTCTTTACACATTTTGGTCTATGTTTCCAGGTAAAATGTCAACCAGGTAAGTGGCAAGATCGTTCAGCTTCAGAAATGTATGGAAAACGACTTGGAATTGTGTGTCGGACGATATATCGACAGCAGTGAATATCTCGTCGTTTTTGCCTTCTTCATAACGATACACGGAGAATATTTCATCAGCGTTGTCGGGAGCGAGTGAAAACGTGGCTGTGAATGTCTCTGCTGAGGTTCAAGTGAGCGCAGAAGTGCAGAGAGATCACGTTATAACCTTTGTTTTGGGGGATTACACTTGACCTTCCTGTGTCTCTTTTTGCAGGTCAATAGGTGTGATAGGCGCATTTCCAACACAGCGATTGCGTTATTATCTATTTATACAGATATTAATCTTACGTTGAACAGATTTAATTATATTTTCAACATCAATAACTAAACTGTAATTCCCCCCCATTTTTCAATCTCTTTGACCAGTTACATTAAATTATTCTTATTCCGTTATCATTTAGCTTGGAAAATATTTGTTGAAAACTATACTTGCATAATAGTGGATATATTTGGTTTAATATTCAGGCTAAATGGGTGGATGCCCACAAGTCCTAAGGTTCGCTAGTCCAAAACTGTCTCGCGGCTCGTGCGCCAGTTAGGGACCGTCTCTAAAATACGTAAAGTGTTTGTTAAAAATGTGTTATTTAAAAAAATATCAAACATATTTAGGTGTGCGTGATACCTAGAGAGTCAAACTACTATTATTACTTAGCGTTGACTATCTTGGTTGGCTGACTTGGGAGCTATTGAAAAAAAATCCTTGATTTTTTAAAGAAAAATATTCTTTAAAAATCTACAAAGGACTATGACACCTAGGATTAGCAACTTGGATTCATGCTCGATGTTGTTGTTGTTTTTTAGTATAAATATGTTCGTGCCCCCTCGTCCCGATTCACAGTCTCTGGTTTAGATCAATTTGTGTTGAGTTGGGGTGCTGGAGTATATTTAATGACGGGTTGGTGCCCCAAATTATTTTCAAAGTTCTATTATTCTTACTTTAACTTCACTGATGGTTGGTTTAGCTTGAAAACTGGAAACCAATGATTATTTTGTTAATCGATTAGTCTAGAGATTATTTTTTTGATTAATTGTTTGGTGGTTTAGGCCAACGCAATAGGCCGGTGAAAAAGACAATATTTACTGACAAAAGGGTATTTTTATCTTAAACACTAGATTTACACATCTGGACCGGTTAACGATTATTCCATTACTCGACAACTACTTCTACAATTGGTCGTTTACTCTGTCTGAATGTTCGCTTGTTAAGATGCCGTGTCTTCCATTGGCGTAGGGAAATGGCACTTTGCAATTGCAGATATTTGTGTTGTAACAGGAAGTGAAAAAAATCTAAACCGGGAAAAACCACAAGATTTATATTGTAAATTCAAGTCATTTTGCCTCATGTACGTTCTTGTTTTGGTCTGCGTTTCCCAAATTTCCACTGATCATAAATTTGCCATTTCATTCTTGTTTCGTTGTTGTTTCAGATCCTGTGGGTTTGAATCCCGCTCGTAAGCGCCTGACGCTGTCTCAAACACGCTCGGCCGTTTTCTTCCTGAACACGCTGAAACACAACTCACTGCAACGACGAAAGGTTTGTACGTGTTCAACACTGACCCCAAGAAACAACAGAGCCTGGACCGGAGCCTGGACCAGAGCCTGGACCGGAGCCTGGACCAGAGCCTGGACCGGAGCCTGGACCAGAGCCTGGACCGGAGCCTGGACCGGAGCCTGGACCAGAGCCTGGACCGGAGCCTGGACCGGAGCCTGGACCGGAGCCCGGACCAGAGCCTGGACCAGAGCCCGGACCGGAGCCTGGACCGGAGCCCGGACCGGAGCCTGGACCAGAGCCTGGACCAGAGCCTGGACCAGAGCCAGAGCCTGGACCGGAGCCTGGACCGGAGCCTGGACCGGAGCCCGGACCGGAGCCTGGACCAGAGCCTGGACCAGAGCCTGGACCAGAGCCAGAGCCTGGACCGGAGCCTGGACCAGAGCCCGGACCAGAGCCCGGACCGGAGCCCGGACCAGAGCCCGGACTAGAGCCTGGACTAGAGCCCGGACTAGAGCCCGGACCAGAGCATTTCAGAACAGGCTGAATTCCTCTGTTGTTTCGTGATGAAGTTGGTCATTAACCCTCGGGCCTCAGAATCACATGAATCTGAACATGAGCGTTTATGAAACTCTCTGGAAGCGTGTTATGTTGTTTTTATATAAAAGGATTTCTTTTGTGCAGGAAAAGTTTGCGTCTCAGAAAAACTGCACTCTGAGGGACAAAGCGATGGGGGATGAAGCCAAAGTGAGTCTTGTTTTTGTGCCTGAAATAAAGATAATAATGTAATATTCTGATAAACTGACAGTTACCAATGATTTACTCTTTAAACAGATTTTTTTTTTAAATACAGTTAGCAAATAAAAACTATCAAGTAAACAAAAATTCCATCAAATATAATTGTTCAGCATTTTGAATTAGTAAATGTTGCACCTTTTTACACAGGTTTTGAAGCAATGCTGTTGTATTCATATGAACAACCCTGAGCACAGAAATGTATATAGATATATACTTGTCAATCTTGACCTTGATTTTTTTCTTTTTATTCTATAAAAAAAATCTTATTATATATATTACACATCATTCCATATAATAAAATCTGTCTGTATTTATAAATTGTACCTGCCACATAAAACCCCAAGAGCTGCATTTAATTCTAAAGCATTTTGTTCTCCACAAAGCAGGAAGTGCTCTGTTAGCATGCTAATGCTTGTTAGCATGCTAATGACATAAACATGGCCTCTGTTGTTAAAGCTCTTATAAACTTGGTGAATTGCATTACGATGCTCAGAAGCCGTTTGGACACATTGTCCCTCAGACGTGTCTTTCTTCTGTATCATGTAAATGTGTAAATAAATTAGACCTGACTTTCTTCTCACAGATGGTGTGTGGACCTGCAGAGCCCCAGTCTCATCCTGAGCCTGAACCGGCCCCAGCCTCTACCCCTGGCTCTCCTCTGGCCCCAGCCTCTACCCCTGGCTCTCCTCGGGCCCCTGGCTCTCCTCGGGCCCCTGGCTCTCCTCGGGCCCCTGGCTCTCCTCTGGCCCCTGGCTCTCCTCTGGACCTTGGCTCTCCTCTGGACCCTGGCTCTCTGGCGCCCTCTGAGGAGTGTTACTTCTGTGCACAGAGGATTTATGTCCTGGAGAGGATCAGTGCTGAGGGCTTGTTCTTCCATCGCAGCTGCTTCAAGTGTCATCAGTGTGGGGTCACTCTGAGGCTCGGGGGCTACGCCTACCACCAGGCCGCGGGTGAGTCTGCCGCGGGTGAGTCTGCCGCGGGTGAGTCTGCCGCGGGTGAGTCTGCCGCGGGTGAGTCTGCCGCGGGTGAGTCTGCCGCGGGTGAGTCTGCCGCGGGTGAGTCTGCCGCGGGTGAGTCTGCCGCGGGTGAGGTTGCCGCGGGTGAGGTTGCCGCGGGTGAGGTTGCCGCGGGTGAGGTTGCCGCGGGTGAGGTTGCCGCGGGTGAGGTTGCCGCGGGTGAGTCTGCCGCGGGTGAGTCTGCTGCGGGTGAGTCTGCCGCCGGTGAGGTTGCCGCCGGTGAGTCTGCCGCCGGTGAGGTTGCCGCCGGTGAGGTTGCCGCCGGTGAGGTTGCCGCCGGTGAGGTTGCCGCCGGTGAGGTTGCCGCCGGTGAGTCTGCCGCGGGTGAGGTTGCCGCGGGTGAGTCTGCCGCGGGTGAGTCTGCTGCGGGTGAATCCGTTGCAGGCCTAATGCTGCCTCTGCTCACACGCTGCAGTTCTCTTTTGGTTAGAGACAAATCTGGTGTTAATCTTTAGGCTGAGCTAAAACATATTTCTGTTTGCCGTAACCCGACCGACCCGGTAAAAAACTAGCCGACTGAAAAAAAATATCAACATTTTGTCAAAATGACGCCTAATTCTTTTTTTGTCTTAAATCTTGCAGACTCACCGACTGTTTTCTCAAACAAGAGCCGTGTTAAATATTTTTGTAGCGCTGGACAACTTATCTATCATCCCAGGGGGGAAATAATGCATTGCACGACGCACATCCATCTGCATTTTAGATCCTCCACATGCGATACAAATGCATACAAACTTATCCATGGTTTAGTCTCATTTTCGACATTCTTTTGTTCATATTTAGGCTTGATTTAATCCAGGTTTATATCCTGCTGCTCTGGAATCTAAATTTGATCTGTGAACGATCTTACTGCACTCTAAAGTGATGGGCCCTGTATGTGTGTCGAAACTATAGATTAACTAGATTTTGAACCTATTTGATGTTCAGTTTGTCCAAATGAAAGCTCCTGATGAGAGTTATAACGTTACATTTACAGACTAAATTAAACTACTACAAGGCAAATGCATGTTATTATATTGTTCGTTTGTGAAGCACTTTGTTGCTTCACAAATTGTGCTTTATAAACGACATCAGTTCATGCAAGACACTAAAAGATAGAAATGCAATTATTGCCAAGTATTATTGTATTTCTTGTCTTTTTGTGCTTTTTGTGCAGTATCAACTCATTTTCAGTATCTGTCTCTGCTCTAGAACTGAATTGTTGATATATTATACATTTTGACTCAAAGTAGACTTTTCTTTCTCAGTACGAGTCAGTTAAAGCTTTTCCATGTTTTACAGCCTGAGAAACACGACTCTTAGATGTTCATGAATAATGTGCGAGTCACATACATGTTCCGTGTTCTGTTCCACAGGGAGGTTCTTCTGCGAGCTTCACTCTGACGACCTGCTGACCCCTGATGACCCGCTGACCTGTGACCTCGCCCTGTGTCAGGTGAACGTCCAGTGCTTGCAGTTTAGTCGTAACTGTAAATGTTCTCGTCGTAGAAGTTAGTGTTTCGACCGTCTGCAGCCAGCGACGGGACGAATACTTTATTATACTTATTAAATCACAGAATACTGAATGTGTAAAGTGTATTCTGTAAAATGTTCCCGTGACTTGGTCCAATCAGAGAGCTCAGTTCTGATTACCGTATTTTCCAGACTATAAGTTGCACCTTGTTTCATAGTTTTGGCCGGGGTGTGACTTACACTTATATTTATACTGTGTGATATTATTTGTTATTTTCACACTTGCAACCGCATTTCATACTCCGGTGCGACTTATATATGTTTTTTCTTCACTATAATGCATTTTTTGGCTAATGCGACTTATACTCCGAAAAATACGGTACTTATAATACTTTCGCCTTGAGTTGCAGTATATTATAGTGACAAAGTCGCAACGCAACTTTAAAAAAACGCACTTTGTTTTTGTTTCACAGTTTTTTCTGCATTTCTTTATAAGAGATCACAAAATGGAGAAGGACAAATCGCACGTACGCTCACGACGAGAGCTGCGTTTTCTGTTTTTGTCATTAATTCTGTGAAGTTTGAAGCCTAAATTGTGAAAAGTTTCGTAACTGTATTCTGAGCACGACCAAATGTGCCAGAATACAGTGATTCTAAAATATATATATATAAAAAATCCCTACTAGTGCAAGAAAAAGAACAGGATAAATCGCCTCAAAACAGTTCTTTGTAATTTTGTCGTAATTGAATGTGATGAAGGTCTATTAAACTTATTAGGCCCGAGCGCCACAAGCTGGCGAGAGGCCTATTAATCTCGTAAGGCCGTGCGAAGCACGGCTGCGAAAGTGCGCACGTAGTGCGCACAAAATCGAGCGCGAAGCGCTCGCCCACTTCCAAACACTCACTAACGCACTCCTTCACTCACGCACGCCCCGTGCATACTAATTAATAGTAGGAAAATGGAACATTACCGTTGTAAACGGGCGAAGCCCGTGCAAAAGTGCGCACTAAACGAGCACTTTACATTGGGATGACGACCGCGAAGCGGTCGTCATCCCCATATAAAGCACTCATTTGCCCTAAGTAGCTCACGAATACGTTCCCCATCTCTTGCATGTTCCGTGCATATAAGCATGTAATGCAAAAATTGAACATTATTACTGTATAGAGGGCCAAAAACACAAAGTGGGCGGAGCCCACTCAAAATTAACGAAAGTACCCGTCAGTGACCAGGGACCCACACCATGAGGTAGGAAAGCGCGAGCGCTT
Source organism: Eucyclogobius newberryi (assembly GCF_026437365.1). NCBI lineage: Eukaryota > Metazoa > Chordata > Actinopteri > Gobiiformes > Gobiidae > Eucyclogobius > Eucyclogobius newberryi. The sequence goes on from NW_027315801.1 coordinate 7,058,097, forward strand.
TCCGAAAATGTATAGTTTATGATATTTGAAAAATGGGAAACATTGTTTTCGTATCGGAATATTATTCTTTCTTTCTTCTTCTTCTCGGGACCAACCCCCCTATTTTTCACCCAGTGAACATTGACGAAAAGTCACAAAAATTTGCATACCTCTAAAAATCGTGCCTCTCTACATTCTGGCTATTTCCCTTTTCTAAAATAAAAAAAATTGGCGCGTCAGCGCCCCCAAATGTACCAAAAATGCATTGAGAGATGGGAAATGACCCAAAAAAAATTTGATCGTAGAATCATGAAATTTGGCGCAGAGGTAGATGGTGACAAGAGAAGTAAAAAATATTATTACGGCAACGCCGTCCGCCCAACCAAATGTCGGCCATATTGCTTCAAAAATGGCTAAACATGACTTCGGAGTTTTTCCAAACGTCGTACTTTTACAAACTCCTCCCAGGGCGTTGGCCCTAAAAAGCTGAAATTTGGTGAAAATGCTACTGAGGAGTGGGACATCAAAAGTTATCCAAATTACATTGATACCTGTCACGGTCTCTGTAGCAAGAATTTCAGAAATCTCCCAAATTTAACATTTCTGCCGTTTGCGCAGATAAAGTCCGAATTGCGTCAAATTATATTCAGTTGTTAAACTCTTTGCCCTAAACCTACTTGAAGTGAAATAAATTCATTTGGAGCCACAGCGCCCCCTACAGATTTTATATGGAGGTTAAATATTTAGTTTTGCGAAATTATATGAAATTTGACACACAACTCAATTTTGGCATCCCCATCAAAAAAGTCAATGAGACCCATGTCATAATTGTTATGGCTTTGCCGTAACGATGACCGAAACCTTCCATGTTATTCCAATGGGGAAATCGCCAGAACATGTTTACACTTTAGACTTTCACGAACTCCTCTTAGGGCGTTAGACATATTAACCTGAAATTTGGTGAGACTCATCTTCAGGACCATCAAAAGTTATCCACATTTTTATTCAAAGAGTCACGGTGTCTGTGCGGCAAAGCCGCACATTTTGCCAAGAATTCAAAATAAAATAGCTTTTTGATGGTAAAACAAAGGGGAGAAGATGTGACAGCGTCACAGATTCAGCAGTAGGTGTAATAAAAGGACAATTGGGGCGCGTTAGCGCCCCTTCCTCTTGCGGCGTGGCGGCGGCGTAGCGAGGGCCGATCATTGCCGCTTGCGGCTATATTTTTATATTAGTTCCATAATAATGTGATCAAATTGACAGCCTAATGAAAAATGCTGCAAAAAAGCGGATAAAAATCTAAAATGTAAAAAATAAAAAAAATAAAACCTTAGATAAACTTCTAAATTAGCGAATCTAGCAATTATTCTTTTAATTAATTGATTAGTTGTTTAGTTGTAAATATGAGGTTTTTATTCCGCATTTGACACAGATGACTCTAAAGTGACGCCGTTTGAAGACGTCCTGATGGAGTCACTTTACAGTCATAAACCCTCTTCAGCTCGCGGCGTGTTTTGGACCGACTACAGTTAATTGGTTAACTTTAATTCTAATTTCTGTTCTTTTGTGTTTCTCATTTCAGGTCCTGGACGATGGCGATGCCCCGAGCGGAGAAGCCCGCGTCTCCAGTGACTACACTCCGTCCCCTTCAGACGAAGAAGAGTGCGAGCACACGCTGGACCGGGGCCCCTCGCGACGTCCCCTCAAAGCCCCGGACGCCCTCAAAACCGACGACCTGACCGACCCGAAGCCCGCCTTTAGAGACCTCTCGCGCAGAATCAACGCCGCGACCGGACCCTCGGCGGCGGAGGAGGAGACTACGACCTGCCCCGTCCCGAAGCCGCGCCTCTCGCGACTGTCGAGCCCCGGAGACGCGCCCGTGGCCAAACCGCGGAAGGTCCAGCTCGGCAGCAACTCGTCGTCCCCCGCGAGCGACGCCAAACTGTCGCTGCGAAAGCTCCAGCTGACCGACGAGGAGAAGAGCCAGCTGGTCAACCTGCAGAACTTCTTCAGCGCCGACTCGGATTCCGAGACGCCGTGCGGGTCGTCGTCCTGCTCGTCGTCGTCCGCCGCGACCGTGGCCAAGTCGCACGGGACGGACGGGCAGGAGGAGGAGGGCTACTGGAGCGGCAGCACGGCGAGCAACCTGCGGGAGAAGAGGAACCGCCGCTGCTTCAAGAGGAAGGAGATCCCGGGAGGACAGGCCAAGTCCCGCTCCAAGTTTTCGCCGTGGAATTTGTCGTCGCCGAGGATCAGTCGCGACGGCCGGCTCAGCGTCCTCAGCCACCCCGGGACCGCAGGTGAGTGGGCGTGTCTGTGGTGTAGTGTACAATATGTTCTGCACTTTTTATGTCACTAAAGAAATTGCCAAATTAGCCTTTATTGTAGGCGGAGTTTCAATGCAAATTATCATACAAAATGCTCACAGATCTAAAAGTGGCTTAGTGGTACGTTTTACATCCTTAATAATGCTTGTGGTGTGACTATAATTAGGGGTGTGTTTCATGTCTGCACAATAAAGTGTTTACATTGAACCGTCCTCCATCGTGGCGACAGAGTGACAAGCACACTCGCCTCACAGCAAGAGGGTCGAGTCCCGGACCTTTCTGTGTGTTTTTCTGTGTGGAGTTTGCACGAGTCTGGGTGGGTTTTCTAGTGTTTACTGATTCATTATATACCAGTAAATACTACGGCTGCAAACGAACGCAATAAGTAAATCACAGAGGCTGCAGTTTGTGAGGTACCGTGATTTCCTCCTCAAACAACAAAATATCTGTATTGATTCTGTATAAAAACTAACTGACTTCAGTTTAGATCTGTACAAACGTCGTCATCCCACCAAACTCTAGAGCTTTGTACTTGGGGCTCAGAACTCCTGCCATGGACTCAATAAATGGATACATTTGGAACTACTTTTGGCGGCAGGAAAAAAATACATTCATACTAAATTTGGAAATGGACTTTTATTATTGGTTAAAAAATGGCTATGTATGACTCGGGAGTTTTTCCAAACGTCATACTTTTCCAAACTCCTGCCAGGACGTTGGCCAGAAAAAGCTGACATTTTGTGAAATTGATGTTGAGGAGTGGGACATCAAAAGTTATCCAAATTACTTTGATATCTGTCACGGTCTCTGTGCGGCGAAGCCGCAAACTGTAGCAAAAATTACAGAAATTTCCCAAATTTAAAATTTGCTGTTGTTTGCACAAATAAAGTCAGAATTGCGTCAAATTAGAATCAGTTGTTAAACTCTCTGCCCAAAACCTACTTGAAGTGAAACAAATTAATTTGGCGTGACATCGTGCCCTACAGAGTGAAATCAAATTTTATATGGAGAGTAAAATATTTAGTTTTTTTTTTATTTTGGCCTCCCGATCAAAAAAGTCAATGAGACCCATGTCATAATTGTTATGGCTTTGCCGTAGCGATGACAGAAACTCTCATGTTATTCCAATGGGGAAATTGCCAGATCTCTGAAATTTGAACATGCTGACACCTTATACTTTCACGAACTCTTCCAAGGGCGTTAGCCCTATTTACGTGAAATTTGGTGAGACTCATCTTCAGGAGTGGGCCATCAAAAGTTATCCAAATCTTTCTCTTAAAAATTACCGTGTCTGTGCGGCGGAGCTGCAAACTTTTCCCTTTATATGTAAGACAGCGTCACGGATTCAGAAGTATGTGTAATGAAAGGACAATTGGGTGCCCAATAGCGAGGGCCGATCATCGCCGCTATCTATTTTTATTTTTATTTTTATTTATATATATTTGTTGGAAGAAAGTCATAACCTCAGGGCAAAATGATGAATGTATGCACATACTTATACACAAAGAGTTATTCAGGCTGGGAACTGGCACAAATAATGGTTGATGATAAATGTATTAAACAAATAACCAAATAATATCTTCAATCAATCAAAATGTATTTGTTGAGCACAGTTTATACAATTGTTACTCAAAGAGCGTTACAATCTTAAAAACACATTATAATCACAGTATAATGTAAATCACAAGACAAAAACTAAAAGCATAAATATTTACATTCCATTGTGTTTAAAAAAGTAAATTGCAGTTCAAATGCTTCAATCAGACGCACAGTGGAAGAGGTTTATTTAGTTTCCCTTTGGTGGGAAATTGATATTTATCCAACTAAAACATAAAGCTGCACAGTTAAACAATATAATTTAGTGAGTTTTGTTCACGTTTCCTTCCAGTGGTGTCACCTTTGGCTCAGGGACGTGCATTCAGGGGCGGCAGGGGAGGCAGGGCCTCACCTGTCAATCTTGGAAAAAAATTTAAAATTAAATAAAATATAAAAAAAATATTAATATTTTGTCATCTGGTATTATAAACCCACTTTCCGTTTGAATCCAATATCGAACAATATTATGTCAAATAGGAATGTCAAAATGTTCAGATGCCATTCAGATACAGGGGGGAGGCTGCTCCTGCTCAGCCGCTGGAGCACATACCATTTCCATTGAGTTATCACTAAACTATTGTCACAGTCTTTAGCTCTTTAGAGTTTTATTGGTCTAGCAGTAAAACCTATCAAACAGATGATTGTGAAACTTTTACACATTACAAGGAAAAGTTACAAAGCTTTTAACGAAGCCACATCTAAATGTGATTGAAGAGCACTGATTCAGTTTGTGCGCCAGAGAAGATACATTTAAAACATTGCCCGAATGCCAAGGAAAAACAAAATGGTGGAGAGCACGTCATGGAGCGGTACAGCTATCAATCTATCTATGTATCTACAGTATCTATCGATCTATCTATGTCTCCATGGACAATTATTGCTTTGTGTTTGTTAATCTTCTTTGTGCATATAACTTCAAAACTATAGAGCTGATTTAGAACATTTCTTGTTAATGTTGAATAGATTCTACGTTTTAGGTGCTGTGATGTCGCCCGAAGTAACTGGCTCCGCCTTTGCATGTTTGCTCTATTTTATACTTAATTTTCTCCAGTTTTCTGACTTTCTTTGTGTCTTTCTTCTCCTTCATCTTCTCAATGAGGAATTTCAGGTGGACATATGTGGACACTGAGTCTGCGTTTAGAGCGATCTTCTCCAGCTTCTCTATGGCCTCAAAAGCATCATCCAGACACTTATTTTTGTCTCGTTGAAGTTCTTCCAGTTTCTCCTGCAGATGTTCCAACAGGGTTTTCTTTTCCTTACACTTGGCTTCAGCATCCCATCTCTTCTGCATCTCTTCACTGGTCACTGTCACTTTTCTGATCTTGGTCACATATCTCCATTTCTCACGAACATGGAATATGAAAGAGCATTTTCCAGAGCAAACCGTGCATACGCCACCTTCCATGACGTCACACAAAGGTATAAAGAAGGCCCAAGTACATTCTTTATGGCAGGTTTCCTCACATCTTGTACAACTGAGGGCCTTTGGCGGAGGAGAGTGGATCGGTGGTCGAAGACGTTCTGGACGGCGTGGAGGAGCAGCCTTTTCTGGCTGCACGTGCCCGGAAACGTAAAAAGTCCCTTAGCTCGTCCGAGGCTTCTGGGAATGAGCAGCAGGATGAGGCTGAAGCTATTGATATCCGGAGTGAGAGCAGAGACTGTAAGGTGATCATAAAGCTTGCCCAGGATGGTGCATCCTTTAAGGAGTGGAATTCAGTGGCATTGTCAAAGAGCCTAACTGTAGCTGTGGGAGTGATCAAGAGTGCGAGTGTCCTTAGAGATGGCTCGCTGCTGGTCGTGTGCAAGGATGCGGCTCAGCAACGGAAGGCGATTGGAACTAAACGTCTGGGTGGAAAGGACATTCTTGTGTCTGATGCTGAAAGAAACACGGTCAGAGGAGTTATCGTAGGTGTCCCTACGGCGACGTCTGTGGATGAAGTTAAGGAGAATTTGACTGGAGCTACGGTGGTGGACGCTAGGCGGTTGAAGGTGACCCGGTCTGGGGTAAGATGTGACAGCTTGTCGGTAATGGTAACACTTGAAGGAAGGTGCCTGCCTAGTAAGGTGTTCATTGGGTTCATGTGCCATGACGTTAGGCCATATGTTCCACCGCCCCTGCGTTGCTTTAAGTGCCAGCGCTTTGGGCATATTGCAGCGGTCTGTAGAGGGAGGCAAAGATGTGGTAAATGTGCAGGAGATCACGAGTATGGGAAGTGTGACGTGGGAGCAAAACTGAAGTGCTGCAACTGTGGGGAAGAACATAGCTCTGCCTACGGGGGATGCAGGTTTAGCAAAAGAGCTGCTGAGGTGCAGAAAATAAAGGTCTCTCAAGGTATATCCTATGCAGATGCAGTCAAGAAAGTTTCAAGTAACGAGTTTAGAGTAAATACAGAGAGAGGAGCCAGCGCTGCTCCCAGCCAGGGCGAAATGAGAAAGGCCAGCGTGGCTCCCAAGAAGTGTGAAGGTTTCAAGAGTGGAGGTCCCAAGTGTGCAGGCTCCATAATTAATGAGAATACCCTGGTTGTGGATAGAGAGGATTTTGTACTCTTTATGGTGGATGTTGTAAACTGTGCTGCTCAGACTCAAAGCAGAACTGAAAGGGTCAGGATCATTGCTAAAGCTGCAGGGAGATTCCTTGGAACAAAGGAGCTTGATTGGGCAGATATAGAAAACAGGCTAAAGGCGCTAAATGGGAGTTGGAGTGATGGGGGTCTGCTTGTGGGGAGTCAGAGTGATCAGAGTGACGAGATGGAGATGGGGGTGGGGGTGGTCTCCTGTCCTCGTCCAGTCTCGTAGACGCACGGCTACCAAGCAGCGACATCAGTGGAAATATTAAAGCCTAAAGAATAAAGCCTACAGAATAAAGCTGTACGGTGGAAGCACCGAACGTCAAAGAAGGAGAGGAAGATGAAGAAGAGTCTCCCTGGAATAAAGCCGGTCGGTCTCTGAAACAACAACAACTATTCTAGTCACAAAGACATATCATGACCTCATGGGCTTTGTAACACCAAAGCAATGGAAGGAGTTCTTTTACGGACTACGACAGTCTGAGGACTACGAAAAGTCTGAGGAATAAAGTCTGGCGGTACTTTTACGGACTACGACAGAGTCTGAGGACTACGACAAAGTCTGAGGAATAAACACTTGGATGCCAACCGCCATTATTGTACAAAACTGTGAGGAGACCTTGCTCAACACCCGGTCTGGAGAGACGGGAGATGGCGGAGGAGAGTGGATCGGGGATGGAAGACGTTCTGGACGGCGTGGAGGAGCAGCCTTTTCTGCCTGCACGTGCCCGGAAACGTAAAAAGTCCCTTAGCTCGTCCGAGGGTTCTGGGAATGAGCAGCAGGATGAGGCTGAAGCTATTGATATCCGGGGTGAGAGCAGAGACTGTAAGGTGATCATAAAGCTTGCACAGGATAGTGCATCCTTTAAGGAGTGGAATTCAGTGGCATTGTCAAAGAGCCTAACTGTAGCTGTGGGAGTGATCAAGAGTGCGAGTGTCCTTAGAGATGGCTCGCTGCTGGTCATGTGCAAGGACGCGGCTCAGCAACGGAAGGCGATTGGAACTAAACGTCTGGGTGGAAAGGACATTCTTGTGTCTAATGCTGAAAGAAACACGGTCAGAGGAGTTATCGTAGGTGTCCCTACGGCGACGTCTGTGGATGAAGTTAAGGAGAATTTGACGGGAGTTACGGTGGTGGACGCTAGGCGTTTGAAGGTGACCCGGTTTGGGGTAAGATGTGACAGCTTGTCGGTAATGGTAACACTTGAAGGGAGATGCCTGCCTAGTAAGGTGTTCATTGGGTACATGTGCTATAGCGTCAGGCCATATGTTCCGCCGCCCCTGCGTTGCTTTAAGTGCCAGCGCTTTGGGCATATTGCAGCGGTCTGTAGAGGGAGGCAAAGGTGTGGTAAATGTGCAGGAGATCATGAGTATGGGAAGTGTGACGTGGGTGCAAAACTGAAGTGCTGTAACTGTGGGGAAGAACATAGCTCTGCCTACGGGGGATGCAGGTTTAGCAAAAGAGCTGCTGAGGTGCAGAAAATAAAGGTCTCTCAAGGTATATCCTATGCAGATGCAGTCAAGAAAGTTTCAAGTAACGAGTTTAGAGTAAATACAGAGAGAGGAGCCAGCGCTGCTCCCAGCCAGGGCGAAATGAGAGAGGCCAGCGTGGCTCCCAAGAAGTGTGAAGGTTTCAAGAGTGGAGGTCCCAAGTGTGCAGGTTCCAGAATTAATGAGAATACCCTGGTTGTGGATAGAGAGGATTTTGTACTCTTTATGGTGGATGTTGTAAACTGTGCTGCTCAGACTCAAAGCAGAACTGAAAGGATCAGGATCATTGCTAAAGCTGCAGGGAGATTCCTTGGAACAAAGGAGCTTGATTGGGCAGATATGGAAAGCAGGCTGGGGGCGCTGAATGGGAGTCGGAGTGATGGGGGTCTGCTTGTGGGGAGTCAGAGTGATCGGAGTGACGAGATGGGGGTGGGGGTGGTCTCCTGTCCTCGCCCAGTCTCGTAGACGCACGGCGACATCAGTGGACATATTAAAGCCTATAGAATGAAGCCTGAAGAATAAAGCTGTACTGTGGAAGCGCCGAACGTCAAAGAAGGAGAGGAAGATGAAGAAGAGTCTCCCTGGAATAAAGCCGGTCACAAAGACATATCATGACCTCATGGGCTTTGTAACACCAAAGCAATGGAAGGAGTACTTTTACGGACTACGACAGAGTCTGAGGACTACGACAAAGTCTGAGGAATAAAGTCTGGCGGTAATGCAACACTTGGATGCCAACCGCCATAAAACAACAACAACAACAACAACTGAGGGCCTTCTTGTCACATGCTTCCTTCTCTTTATAGGTTTCTGTTTCTTCAATTTCAGAATCTGAATTGTCTTTTTCAAGTCTGTTCAGCTCTTCCTTTGTCATTTTTATTGCCTCTTGTTCCATTTCAATGCTTGTGACACGTTCTTTGAGGTTTTCAATGCAGGCTGTCAATCTGGCTCTCTCCTTCAATACATTTTTTATTTCCTTTACCGGCCGAGGCTCACATTCTACCAAGAAATCAGTGAACTCTGACATGCTCTCTTCAGTTATTTTGAATGCATATTGTGCAGCAGTTTCCTTCTTTCCTCTCTTGTCTTTTTGGCGGTTGTTAAACAGGAAATAGACTGGCTCATGGTCCTCATCTCTAGCATACTTTATCTCAGCTGCTTCCAGAGCTTGGAGAGCATTGTTTGGTTCCATTCCATCTGAGTGAGTCATCATGGCCACAATATTCTTCTCCATGCCTTTAGCAAAGATTGAAATGATTGAGTTGAAGACGTAGGCGATTCTTTCATCGAGTCTGTTCTTTGAAGACTTCAGGACCAAACCTACTGCATCCATTGACTTCACTCCACTCACTTCATCAGGGGCACTGAAGAGTTCCAGGAGTTTCTTTGTGATAATGCCATCATGTTCTATTCCTCTGGTGTCTCCGTATCCAGGAGTGTCGATGATGGTCAGAGAATAAGGGACAACTGTTCCCTCAAAGCCAAAGACTTCATAAACAGACACTTCTGAGGTTTGACTCTTAAACTGAGGTCCAGCTTTCTCGTCTGGAATAATTTCAAACCAAAGTTTGTCTTCAAATTTCACCCCCATCACAAAGTTGACCAGGGCATTGATCAGAGTGGACTTTCCTGACCCTGTCTCTCCAACCAGGAGGATGGTTTTGTTTGGGTGTTTAAGATCACGTTTTCCGAGGGTGAATTTCCTCATTTTTGATTCTTCATCTGACTCTCCGTCCAGATTCTCTCCCTTTACTTTCAGCTGGTAACAAGCAGGAGGGCCTTCAGATAATTTGAGGCTTTCAGTCATATATTTTGACAATTTTCTTTCCACACTGTCCAAAAAAGATTTAAATGAGTGAAAACAGGTCGTCTTATGTTGTAACAGTCACTCACCTTGTGCTTGCTGGAGTTTGGGGAGGAGCGGATTTTGGATGTTCTTCCTGTGGGTGAAAAAAAATACTTTACAAGGAAAAAATCAAGTGCATTTTTGTGAGATTCCACAACGGAAGAAAATAGAATGTGGCTCAGTGGTGACTGTATTTCCCACTGAATCCAGACATTGGATCTTTTTACTCTATAGGATGGTTCTTTTTTTAGAAAATGTAGAAATGTGTTACAAATAAATATTTTCAGAAAGCGTCTTATAGTCACATGAAGTTTCCAGTGATCCGTGTCATTTTTTATTTTTCTTCTCAAAACAAAAACAGAACATTACCATGTTGTTCTTCTGTGAAGATTGTAGAGAATTTTCTCTCAAGATGCTAAAGACAAAGAAAAGCAGACAATAATTAGATTCAAACCACATGTTCACCAAGACACACTTTGCTCTTCTTCCTGAAGAATTTTTTTACATTCTTTTTAAGAGTTCGGTTTGAATATTGTTAGATTTTTCGTAACATTCGTCACTTAGGTTCTCATTTATAAAGTGTGTGTGCGTACATAAAAATGAGGTCCATACATTAAGTTGTGTTTAGTTAACAATATATCTAGATCCCTTCCCTTTATATTTCTTCTAAATCTGAGGGTTTTTATTCACAGAATCAAAATGAGGTGGAGGATGATTTCGTTTTATTTACAGCAAAGTGGAGCCCAAATAATCACGAACATTAAGTTCTTCTTAAGCAAGCGTCTAGTCTTTAAAGACGCTACACGGACGAGTAAGCTCCACCCTTTCCTCATTCTGCCCCCCACACACACGTCACAGCGCCCCCTTTGCACACCCAGCCCCACAGCGTGAAGCTTTCCCCCTTCTCACACACCCGGGTCTCGTCTCTGACACGCTCAAACTTTAGGTGCTTGATGTGCACACGGTTTAGACCTGGTCTATTGCATGTTAGAATTTGGGTTTATTCACAGTTTAGTCACAATTTGCGTTGCACCAATGAAATTTCCCCATGTGGGACAATAAAGGAATATCTTATCTTATCTTATCTTATCTTAATTTTCAAGTGTGAAAGTGTGATTGTGTCAAGAAATTAGACATACACCGATGATATTCCTTAACACATAGAGAACACAATTCAACTTAGAATATGAAACGACACAGAAATATCAGACTTTTGTATGGCACGCATGGGAGAAAACGCCGGACTGCGTGACCCTCCTGCGTCTCACCCGTTTTTTCTCATGCAGGTTGGTTTTATTAGATATTCTGGAATAGGCGGGTCACATTTCTCATTGGTCAGCTTCACATCAAGGCACTTGGTATTTTTCCGTAGAGATAAAGCCTGGGGTAATGTTTACACAAACTCCTCTGGGCTGTCACACCCCCCCTGGGGCAACATTCTTTACGACACATTCACAAACAAATGCTGTCACACACCCGTTTTTCACTTCAACTAATGATGCAGATAAAATATCACTATTATGCAGATAAAATACATCACAGAAATATAATCATATATTCACATTTTATCACAGATTGTCTATAAAAACAACTTAGTTGGGGGTGGGACCGGACCCAATTCCCACAAGACAAGGTGAGAGACAGATTTTGGTCCATAAGAAAAAGTCATGACTTTAAATAAATATATTTGTGATGTTAATGTTTCAGTGTCACAGAAACTACAGCTTCTCCAGAGGTACAACTTACCAGCGTTAAAACATGTTTGCAGCAGTCTGCTCTTGCACTAAAGCTGTAGCTAATTTTTTGAAATGACTACTATATTGTCAAAAAGGGAAACTCAAATTCTCTTCATTAAATTGTGAAAGACAAAACAAAATAATCCTTACCTTATTGTCAGAGCAGTCGATACCAGCCTGAGTGAGATCTGAACCACACCAGCATATATACTCTGGGTTTGTTTTCAAAGGTAAATGTACAACCATTGTGTTATCGTAACTTTATTTAATCTTCCCTGTGGCAAATTCGAGTTAATGAATGACAAGATAATGAGTGCAAAGATAACTTATTGGTCTATGCAGTCTTTTATGTTCTTTTTCACAATTCCCCTCCCTTCCTCTGTATCTTCTCTTTCTCGTCATAAACTCATTGTAACTACGGTTCTATGAATCCTGGACGACCGCCAGAAGGGCGGTGCTGAAGCATTGAATTTTCCCTTCGCTAATACCAGCTATGTCATGAAGAATCCCAAGCACACACCTTAGTGAGAAGAACCCGAGGATTCCTGAAGAACCACAACAGAGGATACAGAGCGGCCACATTGACGGTGTAGAATCTGGTGAAAGTGCCTGGCTTTGCCCAAGATTCAGCATCACATTCATGGGGGGCCCAGGAAGTGGAGATGCCTCTGGAATAATGAGTCTTCACACCAGGCGGTGGGATGAATCCTGCCACGCCTTAAGCGTGACGAATGACATCAACAACCCAGAAGACGCTGTCTGGAAACAGGACATCCCTTTTTAGCACCACCATAACTTACAAACAACTGTTCTGAACGCCTTATACCTGCAGTTCATGTAATATAGATTTTCAATGCCCTCACCGGGCACAACAACAGCCTGTCCCTGCCCTGTCCAATCAGAGGCACAGACCGAGCCAACGCCAGAGGCTGGTTGCAATGAGAGCGGGATAACACCTTCAGCAGAAACACTGGATTCAGCCACAAAGTGACAGTCATCTGTGCTCCATCTGAGACACATGGGTCTGACAGAAAATGCAACTCACTAACTCGTTTCACAGAGACAATGGCCAAGCTTAAGAAGAAAGCCACTAGAGGTTCGCCTGCGCCAAGGGATTGGAGGCCATATCCGCCCCCCACAGTAGAGCTTTCCTGGCCGGTAGAGTACTGAGTACCACAGCATTCTGATGCTCTAGTACTCAGTGATGAGGGCGTTACAGTCAGGTGACAATAGGATGGCCCATTACAGATGTACAAAATGTACAAAACCCTTGGATGAGAAGAGCCACTTAGCCTTGACTTTAAAACATTGTCCATTTGGGGGAAAAGCTTCCAATCTTTCCTTTTTTAATGTGTTTATTTATTTTTAGGCCCGAGCGCCACAAGCTGGCAAGAGGCCCATTAATTCCGTAAGCACGGCTGCAAAAGTGCGCAGTGCGCACGTAATTGAAGCACTCGCCCGCTTCCAAACACTCACTAACGCACTCCTCCACTCATGCACGCCCCGTGCATACTAATTAGTAGTAGGAAAATGGAACATTACCTTTGTAAACAGGCTAAGCCAGTGCAAAAGTGCGCACTAAATGAGCACTTTACATACATATACATCCCCATATAAAGCACCCGTTTGCGCTGAGTAGCTCAAGAATCTCTTGCATGTTCCGTGCATATAAACATCCATCCATCCATTTTCTATCGCTTGTTCCCTGCAATGCAAAAAATGCAAAAATTGAACATTATTACTGTATAGAGAGCCAAAAACACAAAGTGGGCGGAGCCCTCTCAAAGTTAATGAAAGTACCCGTCAGTGACCAGGGACCCACACCATGAGGTAGGAAAGCGTGAGCGCTTTCCGAAAATGTAGTTTATGATATTTGAAAAATGAGAAACATTGTTTTCCATCCATCCATTTTCTACCGCTTGTTCCCTTTCGGGGTCGCGGGTGACTGGAGCCTATCCCAGTAACTTCGGGCCTTAGGCGGGGTACACCCTGGACAGTGGCCAACTTGTCGCAGGGCCAGAAACATTGTTTTCTCATCGGAATATTGTTCTTTCTTCTTTCTTCTTCTTTTCACCCAGTGAACATTAACAAAATGTTACAAAAACTTGCACACCTCTAAAAATCGTGCCTCTCTACATTCTGGTTATCCTCTTTTTCTAAAAAATTTAAAACTGGCGCGTCAGCGCCCCCAAATGTACAAAAACTGTAAACTGTAGCTACAATTTAGGAAATTTCCTAATTTTATATTTGCTGCCGTTTGCGCAGATAAAGTCCGAATTGCGTCAAATTTGAATCAGTTGTTAAACCCTTTGCCCTAAACCACATTGTGAAATAAATTAATTTGGCGCGACAGCGCCCCCTGCAGAGTGACATACAATTTTATATGGAGGGTAAAATGTTAAATTTTTTGAAATTTTACGAAATTTGGCACAAAATTCCATTTTGGCATCAGAAAAGTCAATGAGACCCATGTCACATTTGTTACGGCGTAGCCGTGGCGATGACAGAAACCGCCCATGTTATTAAAATGGGGAAATCGCCAGATCTCTGAAATTTGAATATGCTGACACTGGTCCTGGTCCTCTACCTTTCCAGGGGTTCAGTATTCCATTATAGATACCAGGAAGATAGAATCTGAGCCCTCCATTTCTGTTTAAAGAAGGTCTTTCCTTTTTAACAAAAATAGCTTCCTTGGACCAGGACCAGGACATTTAGATGCTAATCAGGTACTCAGGGTGGTTGAGCCAGGGTCTCACAAAGACAAAGAGGATTCTAATAGGCCATTAAAATTCTGAATAGGCTAGCTCGGTAGATACAAGGGGTGAGTTTCTGTTGAAACAAACAACTCTTTCTACTTCAGGAAGGCTCCGCCCAATGGGCGGGTCTTACCACAGAACAGTATTAATATCGGAGTTCTCGATCTAAATTCTTTTATTGACAATGACTCTTGGATGAGAGTCGAAACGTCTATTTTTTCAAACTGAGTCCAGATGACTACAACTGAAGCTTTTTCTACTATGGAACGCGCCTGGACGAATGAGGGATTACACCGACATCTTGCGAGAACGCCCGTCGCAACAGTGCCGACTAGTTAAAAAAGGAAAAAACATCCATCCATCCATTTTCTGCCGCTTTATCCGGGGCCGGGGCACGGGGGCAGCAGTCTGAGCAGGGACTCCCAGACTTTCTCCTCCCCAGACACTTCCTCCAACTCCTCCGGGGGGATCCCGAGGCGTTCCCAGGCCAGCCGAGAGACATAGTCTCTCCAGCGTGTCCTGGGTCTTCCCCGACCCCTGACTGCGCCTAGAAATTCTGTCAACAGAACCGGTGACAAAGGGCAGCCCTGGTGGTGTCCAACATGCACTGGGAACAGGTCTGACTTAAGGAAAAAATCTGAAACTCTTAATCTTTGGCCTAGGCACATGAGACTTGGGACAGTGATAGAGCTACCTTTGACCTCTGACCTTTGACGAGTAAAACACACCTGGCAGCATTGCTCTATGATAAACAGGAACATGTTTGACTTTTTTTCTCAAAATCGTACTTGTCCTAGGTTTTTCGTCCGATCAAGCTCGAAACAACACTGTTTTTATTTAGAGACATTGAAATTTTATTAAAATTCTAAAAAAAAGCCTTTCCTTACGGTCTCCCCTCAAAAAAGGCTTAATTTTCCGTTTTTTTCAAGGACAAGTCGCACCTAATGGATTGATCTACGGAGCTCATATTTCACTCACTAATGTGTTTTTATGATCTTATTGGAAAAAATTAATACCATGTAACAAATTTACTCTATAGCGCCCCCTACCCATTGTGTGAAAAACTCAACATTGTCTGATTTGTTTGAAACTCATGGATTATATTCTCCTCAAGATGCCATGAAAAAACTGCACTACAGATATTGTGTATTTTCACAATTGTCCAGCAGAGGCGCAATGAATGCCTTCACTTCCTCTTTTATTTTGATGGAACATTTCCTCTCGTGCCGTGGTCTTAGCATTAGCGTTAGCATCAGCATTAGCGGCGGGTCTCTGTTGCTAGGTGACGGAGGTACAGGGAGGAGGGGGTGTAAAGAATAAAGTCTAAGAGAATGCAGTGTCGGGGCTATCGCAATCAAAACACGGTCGCGCTGGAAGGCGGTTGCGCAGGTGGCAAGAGCCATCATCACCGCTACCGCGGCTTTAATTATTATTATTATTATATTGTATAGTTCCCTTAGGTCCTACCCAGCCCTGCCTTTACTTTTTTATTATTATTATTATTATTATTATACAAGCATAAAAGAATGAGTGTGTGTGTATTTATACGCGAATACATATATATTTTTTGTCTTTTCTCTGTTCTTGTTTTGTGTTATACGTTTTAAAAATCAAGAGAGGAAAAAGAAATGTATGCAAGCATGCTTTGAG
This sequence comes from Eucyclogobius newberryi, assembly GCF_026437365.1. Lineage (NCBI taxonomy): Eukaryota > Metazoa > Chordata > Actinopteri > Gobiiformes > Gobiidae > Eucyclogobius > Eucyclogobius newberryi. The sequence goes on from NW_027315801.1 coordinate 7,074,045, forward strand.
TTTTTTAGTAGTTGGAAATTGGCCCATGAACTGACAATTTAAATTTAAATGCGAACGTTGAACAGAATCACTAATCGTGATCACAAATAATTATATAACTAGATCTTTTTCTAAAGCCGTGCATTAAGAGGACGATCCTACGGGGACAATAAAGTGCACCTCAATCAGCCCTTTTCTGGACAAGCAAGACACTTTGACTTTTGCTGATTCCTCCAAACGTTTTCATTCACATCCGATGAACTGCACAGATGAGCCGGGTCTTAGTTTTTCTAGCGAGGCTGATGACTTGTGCTCTTGTGTTCTCCAGAAACCACGTTCAGACACGCACAGTGCGCCTCAGAGAACGACGCCGATGACGACGATGAAGACGAGGACGAGATGTATCAGCGTGACGACATCGACCTTTTCAACGAGAAAGTAAGGGCTGCGTGTTTTTGGTTTTATCATCTAGATTTACCCAGCAACGATCCCCTCTGAAACACAACATCTACAACAAAAAGAGCTGCATTATTAAATTAAAATGTCAAAAAGAGATACATAATTTCTTAGTTTAACCAATTTTTAACCACTTTTCTGTCTCTATTAATCTCTAGAGGCATTTTGTCACTATATTTGGTTGATAATGTATTTAAAAGTCTCACAGTTCAAGAGAAATCATTATTTGACGACTCAACTAATTGAAAAAAATCATTGCTGACAGAAATTCTAAAATGATAGTTGATTGTTCAGACTCGGTGCCTCGACTCACTCACCACATCCACAAAACATCTCTGAAGTGACTGAAGGACACAACAGCAGCAGAATCTAGAATCTGAAAAACTTGTGTTTTTCCAGCCTCTGCCGTCCGACCCTGTGGAGGCTCAGAAGGTGGAGCTGATGAAGATGAGAACTCTGGAGCGAAGAGCCAAGATGAGCGAGCTGCAGCGGCTGAGGAAGGCCCAGGTCTGTGTTCTAGATACACTGAGGAAGGCCCAGGTATGTGCTCTAGATACACTGAGGAAGGCCCAGGTCTGTGTTCTAGATACACTGAGGATGGCCCAGGTGTGTGTTCTAGATACACTGAGGAAGGCCCAGGTATGTGTTCTAGATACACTGAGGAAGTCCCAGGTCTGTGTTCTAGATACACTGAGGAAGGCCCAGGTATGTGCTCTAGATACACTGAGGAAGGCCCAGGTCTGTGTTCTAGATACACTGAGGATGGCCCAGGTGTGTGTTCTAGATACACTGAGGAAGGCCCAGGTATGTGTTCTAGATACACTGAGGAAGTCCCAGGTCTGTGTTCTAGATACACTGAGGAAGGCCCAGGTATGTGTTCTAGATACACTGAGGATGGCCCAGGTGTGTGTTCTAGATACACTGAGGAAGGCCCAGGTATGTGTTCTAGATACACTGAGGAAGTCCCAGGTCTGTGTTCTAGATACACTGAGGAAGGCCCAGGTCTGTGTTCTAGATACACTGAGGAAGGCCCAGGTCTGTGTTCTAGAAAGTGAAACAAGTTTACCATATTTAGCACATTCCTGATGCTTTGTTACAATAGCTGGAGGCGGAGTCTTTAGTTTACGTTTTAATCATCTTCATTTGTCCAACGCAGTCGATCCAGAGGAGGCTGGAGGAGATCGAGGTCACGTTTAAGGATCTGGAAGAAAAAGGCGTCCAGCTCGAGAGGACTTTACGTCGGGAAGATGGTAACAGTTTACTTTAAACAGAATACAAACCAAACAATCTAAAACTCATTATCTTGATCAAAGTTGTATTTTGAGTTAAAACTGTTGGTTCATGTTTTCCAAAAAGTCACCTACCCCCTATCCCCGCCCACATCCCTGTACTTCTTTCTGATTCGTTGACAAATTAAGGCTCTGAGTGACAGTGGTAGAGTTTTGACACTTTTCAATCATAAAAAACTCGTAAATGATAATCTGCTGCTTGTCACGGTAAAATGACAATGCAAAGAGGCGTGGCTTATCAGATCTGCAGTTTTGAACAGGAAGTCAATAAACCCATCTATTATTAATGTTTTTCTCATAAATATTATAGTTTTACAATGAACGAAATGTAAATGAATGATCTGCCTAATATGCAGATTATTCATTTACATTTCGTTCATTATGTTATGTTATAGTTGAAAAGTCCCGTACGTCTCCTTTAAACGCTTTTCTGAATGTTTCTCTCCCGCAGACAGTTCTCCCGACATGATCGAGAACTGGATCCAGCTGGTGCACGAGAAGAACGCCCTGGTGTCCGAGGAGTCTGAGCTCATGGTGGCGTGAGTGTCAGAGCCTAACCAGAGGAATGGGAAACAGTTGGGGGGGAAATTACAGGAAGTAGGGAAAAAATGACAGGAAGTAGGGGAAAAATGACAGGAAGTAGGGGGGAAAAGACAGGAAGTTGGGGGGAAATGACAGGAAGTAGGGGGGAAGGACAGGAAGTAAAGAAAAATGACAAGGAAAATTGACAGGAAGTAGGTCGGAAATGACAGGAAGAAGGGGGGAAATTACAGGAAGTAGGAAAACATTACAGGAAGTAGGGGGGGAAATGACAAGAAGTTGTGAAAAAATGATGGGGAAAATTAACAGGAAGTGGGGGGGAATGACAGATAAAATTGACAGGAAGTATGGGGTTAAAATTACAGGAAGTAGGGGGGGAATGACAGGATTTGGGGGAAATTACAGGAAGTAGGGAAAATGACAGGGAGTATGGGGGAAAAAATGACAAGAAGTAGGGGGAAATTACAGGAAGTAGGGGGAAATGATGAGGGGAAATTGACAGGAAGTAGGGGGAAATGATGAGGGGAAATTGACAGGAAGTAGGAAAACAATGACATGAAGTAGGGGGGGAAATGACAGGAAGTAGGGGGAAAATGACAGGCGGTAGCGTCAAATTCTGGGAAACAATGAAGACAGAGACAATTTACTCACAAGAATGCACATGTTCAGACCGCTTAAACATCAATTTAACAAATATCATCACATGACACGCCCTTATTTTGTTGAACGATGGAATTTTAGCCAAATTCTTAAATATTTTCTGAACCTTGTGTATTCTAAACACGTGCACTTCAGTACTTCGCACACATTCCCAGATGATATACTTTTTCCAGGCTTGTTTGTGGCACGTTTTGTGAGTGTTTTTGCTGTTTGTCTGGCCAGGTCTCGTCAGCTGGAGCTGGAGGACAAACAGAGCATGTTGGAGCTGGAGCTGCGCAGATACATGGACATGACGGGTGAGGAGAGGCATTCAGGTTTTAGGGGATTTTATTAGAAACAAAACGACATAAACCTTATAGTTATAGATTTAAATATCAAACACCTCGAATCACAACTTTAAGTGCCTCTGAGCGCTCCGACTCATTGAACTAAAAGAAGAGCAGCTAAGATGAATATATTTAAAATTTGGACTGTGTATTGCAGCAAAAGAAAAAAAACGAAATACTCATCAAAAGCTTCTGTTGAGTATATTTCTTTTTTTTTCTATTCTGTAATGCATTACTTTGTGAAGAACTTTTACTCTGTTTAAACGCCTTTAATAAGATTAAGTGTTTGTCTTTTAAATGAATTACTGTCGAATATGAATCAAATAACACAGATTTTTCCATTCGAGAACAACTTGAACACTCTAAATGTAGCTCCTCCCGGGTAAAATATAAAAATAATAAATAAAATAAATAAATAAAATACATAAAATAAGATAAAACAGATATAACAGATATAACAGACAAATGAAATAAAATAAGGGAGTGGCATCCAAAAATAAATATGCTCTCTTTTAACCCTTCTTAAGTCCTAAATAACTGTCCCATTTTGTCCATTATTTCTTAAATGTGTCCAGAAGTTCTTTTTCCCATGGAGCCTGTTGTGGTTGTGTCTGTTATATTAGTCCAGTCTTTAACCGTCGGAGCAGTTCGAGTCCTCAGTTTCTTGTGAGGCTCTTCTTCTTCTCAGCTGCCCGGAGAACGTTTCCAAACGCCCTGTTCTTCTTCTTCTCTCCCTCAGACAAAACCCCGGAGCAGGCGGCGGAGGAGGAGCGCCTCCTGCAGCAGAGGATCGAGGTGGTGGACATGAGGGACTCGCTGGTGTCCTTCCTGGAGGAGAAGCGGCTGAAGGAGATGAGCGAGGAGCAGGAGGCCTTCACCATCATGGAGGCCAAGCGCCACTCCAAGACCGGCGCCCAAGTCAACTGGGCCTGAGGAGAACTCGGCCAGAACTATCACCACGATGACGCTCTGAACGGCGCTTGAAAAGCTCCCGCCGACGCCAAAGATCCAACCGAACGTGGAACAAACTGAGCAGGAAAATGATGGAAAAATAGGTCATGAATTCATCTTCTGGAGGGCGACGGGAACGTGAAGATGTGCTGGAGGAAGATGTTGGAGAATTGCCTTTACCTGTCCAGATTTGAAAAATAAAAAACGGTTTGAATCCATTTTCTTGAAGATCCTGAACCCAAAGGCCGGACGCCGTAAAAAGTAGCATCAAATCTGGCAAATCTGCAGCTTTACGAAGGAAAACTGACTTTTCTTGGCTTTTCGTGCTCGCTGTGGACCACAGTCTTCAGCTCTGACTTTGGTTCGTCGTAAAACTCGACTGGAGGAGATTACGCGCCGGAGAAGAGCCTTTTTTATTGCGGAGGAAGCTGCAGCAGGGCCAATAAGTCTGCGCCTTTTATAATGGAAAACTGGGACTACTTTAGGATGGCTCACGAACAGGTTTGACTCCAGCCTCTAGGGGGCGACATGCACCTGGAGAAGATTAAACGCTGGAGTTGTTGCTGAGGCTGCAGTCGGCTACAAAAAATAATTCTAGTCATATTTTGATGATCGTAGGCGCTTTCTGCACTATACAGACTCCAAAACGCACACAAAAAGACCTTTTTATAACATATATGGTGCAATTATTTAATCCAAATGTCAGTAAACAATGAAAAAATACACTTAATTCTTAAATATTCTGTATCAAAGCTTTCAGTCGACATATTTCAGCTTTTATTTTGTTGCTAAATCTCAATGTAGAGTAGAAATAATCTTTTAACGGCTAAAATAATGGTTTTTCTGCAGCTTTATACTGGACAAAACAGGATTGTGGACTTGAAAGTGGAAACAGGTTTGATTTCAGCCACTAGGGGGCGACTCTGCAGCCGCATTAAAGTGTGCCTCGCTCACAAACAGACTGGACTCTACTTTTGTGCCAAACAAATGCAGCGTTGCCCACGGAGACGACTGTGGTGGCAGATTATGTGGGATTATGTGCATTTACAGAGTTTTAGCATCACAAACTGGACTTGAAAACACATTTTTATAGGAACTAAGACAACGTTATTAAATCAAAATGTTAAAAGAAAATAAACCATTTCTAATTTTCACCACTTTATGTGTAAATGTTTCGGTCATCGTATTTCTTTATTTCTTCTTTATTTGGTCAGAATTGTACTTAAAACCCATAAAGTTTCGGTTTTATCCAAAAATGTATCGCTGTCGTTAGTTCCAGCGCCTTCGAGTCCAGGACTAGACCAAGATTAGTACGGACTAAAACTGGACTCAAACTGGTCTAAAACTGGATTCAAACTGGACTCAAACTGGTCTAAAACTGGATTCAAACTGGACTCAAACTGGATTAAAATTGGATTAAAACTTGATTAAAACTGGACTCAAACTGGTCTAAAACTGGACTCAAACTGGACTCAAATTGGATTAAAACTGGTCTAAAACTGGACTCAAACTGGACTAATACTGGACTAAAACTGGACCCACACTGGATTAAAACTGGACTAAAACTGGATTAAAAATGTACTAAAACTGGATTAAAACTGGTCCCAAACTGGACTAAAACTGGTCTAAAGCTGGACTCGAACAGGACTAAAACTGGATTAAAACTGGTCCCAAACTGGATTAAAACTGGTCCCAAACTGGACTAATACTGGACTAAAACTGGACCCACACTGGATTAAAAATGTACTTAAACTGGATTAAAACTGGACTAGAACTGGACTAAAACTGGTCTAAAACTGGACTCGAACAGGACTAAAACTGGTCCCAAACTGGACTAATACTGGACTAAAGCTGGACCCACACTGGATTAAAACTGGACTAAAACAAAACGGGTCCCGAACTGGACTAGAACTGGATTCAAACTGGTCCCAAACTGGTCTTGAACTGGACTCAAACGCTAATCCAGGTTTTAAACCACAAACGCACACGACAAACTGAAAAAACGAAAATATGATGAAAAAGAAAGACTATAAACTGTCTACTTTATTCATATTTGGCATAAGCGATCTGTATTTATTCATTTCTGTTTGCAAACGCTGAGGTGGAGGTTGTTCTTTCGATGCACCAAAGACTCCAGAGATTTCATATGTCTAAAATTTTTATGGGGGAAAATGGGAAAGAAAATCATTTAAAAGAAATGTACCGTATTAAAGATGATTAAAGATCCTGTAGAGAATCATCTTTCTCAGCTTTTTTATTGTTTTGTGTTAAACGACATTCTATCGTCTTGAAACTGTCACTAAAACACGATCATATTTCAGATTTGACATTGCAGAGGTTTGTAACGTTTCTCCTCAGAATAATGCAGGCTAAATGGGACGCAGCAGACGGATGATTAAACGTAATCATAGAAAACGGAGAGCGCTCTGTTCTTTTCACACTTATATTACATTTGATTTTGACGTGATTGTGATTGTGCTTTTTTGTTCCTTATTTCACACCAATTTAGTCACAACAAAAACAACAGATAAATTATCCTCAATTATCTTCAGATTCAGAAATACAACAGACGACACACGTTCAATTCTTTAATAATCCAAGTTTGAACCTGGTTTAGTCCTTCACTTTAGTCCTGCTTTAGACCTGGTTTAGATCTAGTTTTGTCCTAGTTAAGACCTGGTGTAGTCCTGCTTTAGACTTGGTTTAGATCTAGTTTAGTCCTAGTTAAGACCTGGTGTAGTCCTGCTTTAGACTTGGTTTAGATCTAGTTTAGTCCTAGTTAAGACCTGGTTTAGTCCTGATTTAGACCTGGTTATGACCTGGTTTAGTCCTGCTTTAGTCTTAGTCCTGGTTTAGACCTGGTTTAGTCCTGCTTTAGACCTTGTTAAGACCTGGTTTAGTCCTGCTTAGTCCTGGTTTAGGCCTAGTTAAGACTTGCTTTAGACCTAGTTAAGACCTGGTTTAGTCCTGCTTTAGACCTTGTTAAGACATGATTTAATCCTGGTTTATTCCCGCCATAGTCCTTGTTTCCACTCGTTTAAAACCTCGGTTTAGACTCGGTTTACAGTTTGTTTACAGTTAGTTTACGTCTGTTTGAATCCCGAGACCTGGTTTAGCGCTGGTTTATCCAACGTTTGCCCAATAGTCGTCCAGTAAACTTGGTTCATTCATGATTTGGACCTGATCTAGTCCTGATTTCCTTCTTGTCCTCGTCCTGTACCGTGTTTACCTCATGGTGTTGATCCAAATCCAGAGCTATAATCTGTATCAGGCTAATATTCACGTGTACTTTAACACCTACAGAACAATCCGTTTACTTCTCGGAGGAAACGCCAAGTCAACGACCTTCAATAAGACGCGGCTGTGACTCGACCAGGAAACGTTTGTTAAAAAAGGGAAAATCTGTGTTTTTTGTTGAATCTACAGAGAGTTTCCTCCCAATTCCAGAACAACACCGCCTACTTTTATCTACGGCCTGGAGTTCAGGAGGGAAGTTGAGTCATCAAGGTCATCGGGTCATCGGGTGGGAGTCCTCCTTCCTCAATGTTTCGGTGACGAGCCCATGACATCTCCAGAGGGAAGACGATAATTAGGATGTGGTTTGTTGGCGTTAGGGAAGTCTCGCTGTGCGATAAAAGTCACGATATTCATTTCACGGTACGATATTTCTTTCGATATTGTTGATACAGAGTTGTAGAAATCCTTTACTTTAAAAAGGCCTTGACCACCGTTTGTGCGAATCATTTCTGTCAAAGAATTCCGATATAAAAGTGCCTAAAACCGTCATTTCTTCACGTTGTCTGCATCGAAATGGAGCAAAGGATCATGGTCTATGTAGTTGCTGTTCTTTTAACGAAGACCATAAACAAAGGAGGCGATAGCGCAACGTGCTACTGTGAAACTCTTGACGATATCGTGATATTTCGGTTATTCTTACGGTCTCAGTTGGAGGGAGAAACTGCTTGGTCGTACTTTCTTCAGTCATGATGTTGCCACGGAAACACGTTCTTTTTCCACGCACTTTGGAGTATTTGGTCGTTTCTTTGGCGCTTTTCGATGTCATACAGCACCGACACGAACATGGACTGAACTGGACTCAAACCAGAACAAATGTGACGAACCGATCCTGAATCTAAACCAGGACTAAACGCGCTGAACCAGATCGAGTCCAAACCGATCCTGAATCTAAACCAGGACTAAACGCGCTGAACCAGATCGAGTCCAAACCGATCCTGAATCTAAACCAGGACTAAACGCGCTGAACCAGATCGAGTCCAAACCGATCCTGAATCTAAACCAGGACTAAACGCGCTGAACCAGATCGAGTCCAAACCGATCCTGAATCTAAACCAGGACTAAACGCGCTGAACCAGATCGAGTCCAAATCGAGACTTAATCTAAACCAGGACTAAACGCGCTGAACCAGATCGAGTCCAAACCGATCCTGGATCTAAACCAGGACTAAACGCGCTGAACCAGATCGAGTCCAAACCGAGACCAGGAAAATGCCGGGACGGGACAAAAGCAGGTCAGAGCGCCTCGTGTCCCGCCTGGATCGTCGTGCTCAGACATGTCTCACGTGAATATTAGCCTCATACAGATTATAGCTCTGGATCTGGATCAACACCATGAGGTAAACACGATACAGGACGAGGACAAGAACTAAATCAGGTCCAAACCATGAATGACCAAGTTTACTGGACGACTTTTGGGAAAACTCAAGATTCAAACTGATGTAAACAAACTGTAAACAAACTGCAAACAAACAAACAAACAAACTGTAAACAAACTGTAGACCGAGACTAAACCGAGACTAAACCAAGGTCTTAAACGAGTGGAAATTGTCTCAAAACTAAACCAAGTCCAAACAAGGACTATAACGGGACTAAACCAGGATTAAATCATGTCTGAATCGAAGAGCTTAGACATGTCACACGTGAATATTAGCCTCATAAACAGATTAAAGCTCTGCATTTAGATCCACACGAAGACGAGTGAGAAGCGTAAACACGACAAGGACTGCACCAGGTCTAAACCAGGACTAAACCAGGTCTAAACCAGGACTGAACCAGGACTGAACCAGGTCTAAACCAGGACTAAACCAGGACTGAACCAGGTCTAAACCAGGACTAAACCAGGACTAAACAAAGGACTAAACCAGGACTAAACCAGGACTAAACCAGGTCTAAACCAGGACTAAACCAGGACTAAACAAAGGACTAAACCAGGACTAAACAAAGGACTAAACCAGGACTAAACCAGGACTAAACCAGGACAAAACCAGTTTTAAATCTAAAACTGAACCGGGATAAATTCCCACATTTGAAAGATTGATCCAATGTTTCCATATTTTAGGGGCTTTTTTCAAAGGTCTTCTCTTTGTTGTCGTGTTATACTTATGTCAGGACCTCGCTATAAGGTTATGATTAAGTTTAAGGCCTTTTAGTACAACAGTGGTAAGGTTTATTGTCTTTCTACATGATCACGGTGACGTTTTGTGCAATAACGGTGAAGTTTAGGGCCTCGATGTCGGATTATAGCTACGGTTAGAGCTTTACTTTGAAAATATTTTAATTTTGATAAAACAGTGCTGTTGAAACATAGAACTCTATGAAATTAGGTCTAAATCAGGTCCAAACCAGGTCTAAACCAGGTCTAAACCAGGTCTAAACCAGGTCCAAGTAATGAAAGTTGTTGTTGTGTTAAACCATGTGTTACAGCGCCACATTTAACCAAAGTCTTTACTCTTTTATGTAAATCTCATTTCACTTTCTTCCATGGCCCACATTTATCTCCTTGGCCCATATTTATCTCCTTGGCCCATATTTACCTCCATGACCCACATTTAACTCTGTGGCCCACATTTATCTCCGTGACCCACATTTACTTCTGTGGCCCACATTTACCTCTATGACCCACATTTACCTCTATGACCCACATTTACCTCTATGACCCACATGTATCTCCGTGGCCCACATTTATCCCCGTGACCCACATTTACCTCTATGACCCACATTTACTTCTGTGGCCCACATTTACCTCTATGACCCACATTTACCTCCGTGGCCCACATTTATCCCCGTGGCCCACATTTACCTCTATGACCCACATTTACCTCTATGACCCACATTTACCTCCATGACCCACATTTATCTCCGTGGCCCACATTTATCCCCATGACCCACATTTATCTCCGTGGCCCACATTTATCCCCGTGGCCCACATTTATCTCCGTGACCCACATTTACTTCTGTGGCCCACATTTACCTCTATGACCCACATTTATCTCCATGGCCCACATTTATCCCCGTGGCCCACATTTATCTCCGTGAACCACATTTACCTCCATGACCCACATTTACCTCTATGACCCACATTTAGCTTCATAACGCTGAGTCTCGTGTCTCGTTCAGTCGCACGTGAGCATCAGACTCATAAACAGATTACGTTCAGTATTTAGCTCAACACAATGATGAGTGGACACAGTGGGACGGGGTCAGGGGGGCGTGGTCAGGAGGGCGTGGTCAGGAGGGCGTGGTCAGGAGGACGAGGTCAGGAGGACGAGGTCAGGAGGACGAGGTCAGGAGAACGTGGTCAGGAGGAGACGTGGTGAGGAGGGCGTGGTCAGGAGGAGACATGGTCAAGAGGGCGTGGTCAGGAGGAGACGTGGTCAGGAGGAGACATGGTCAAGAGAGCGTGGTCAGGAGGAGACGTGGTCAGGAGGGCGTGGTCAGGAGGGCGTGGTCAGGAGGACGTGGGGAGGAGGGCGTGGTCAGGAGGAGACGTGGTCAGGAGGGCGTGGTCAGGAGGACGTGGTCAGGAGGACGTGGTGAGGAGGGCGTGGTCAGGAGGAGACGTGGTCAGGAGGAGACGTGGTCAGGAGGAGACGTGGTGAGGAGGGCATGGTCAAGAGGGCGTGGTCAGGAGGAGACGTGGTCAGGAGGGCGTGGTCAGGAGGACGTGGGGAGGAGGGCGTGGTCAGGAGGAGACGTGGTCAGGAGGGCGTGGTCAGGAGGAGACGTGGTCAGCAGGAGATGTGGTCAGGAGGGTGTGGTCAGGAGGACGTGGTCAGGAGGGCGTGGTCAGGAGGACGTGGTCAGGAGGACGTGGTCAGGAGGGCGTGGTCAGGAGGACGTGGTCAGGAGGGCGTGGTCAGGAGGGCGTGGTCAGGAGAACATGTCTGGGTTCTGACTCGTGGTCCCAGGGTCAGGTCTTGGACCGTTTACTGGCCCAGAACAACTTTTATTCAGGCAAAGCCGTCTTGTGGAAACCAGGTCAAAACTAGGACTAAACCAGGACTAAACCAGGTCCAAACACAGGACTAAAGAACATCTAGAGAACATCTTCTCGTGTGAATATAACACAAACACATAACGACCTCTTCGTGTGAGTGAAACTTCTGTCTTGAATTCTCTCTTCACAGAAAAAAAGCAATTTATTTTTGCCCTTGAAACATTCTGGACTTTGTGTTCAAACGTTCTCTTGAAACTCGTGCAGGAAAAAGCTCTGCATTTTCAACATGTTTGTGACATATTCTGTTCTTTCTTCACGTTGCTTCATGTTCTCCGCTGCTGCTCCAGAACAGAAACACAGTGAAGGGAGGAACCTCTCGATGTTTCTTCAGCGGGTCATGGACGTTAACACAAAGTCACGTGAAACAAGAGCTTCCAAATCGTGGATAGTTTTTATGCCGAGCTTTAAAATCCTCAAAAGGCATAAAATAGTTTAATTTCAATAGTGCTTTGTTCCACAGGGAGCAAAGTGTCCGAAGGCCGTTTTCCTGACTCCGTGCGATATTATTATAAAATGATAATATCCTGAGATCTCAAGCGGTGAATTCTTGATCTGAAGTTCAACAAACGTATTAAATAATCAGACAAATCCAAATGAGAGCTTTAGAAACGAGACAGTTCTGTCCAATGAAGAATGAGGATCTGGCTTTAAGATGATAGATTATTTGTCTCTTGCACGTGTTTGTTAAAAGAGAATGTATCATTGATTCAGATCTCCAAGTATTTGTAATACTTCAATCACATGACCATCGAGCGTAAGAATATATATATTTTATAACTCAGTAGAGCCTTTTTATTTTATTTTTTCACTTGAATTCATTTGTCATTTTAAATTAACACAGTTTTGAGTGAAAATCCACTTGTGTATATTTTGCATCATTGTGATCATTTGTGTTTATATGCATTGTAAATAAAAGTGGTCCAAGAACAGACCCTTGAGGAACTCCTTTGTTTTACGATGAGAAAATTTAGACTGAAAGATCGCATCCCCAACAACCTTTTTCAACTAGAAACGAACCAATCTTAAATCTAACCCAGGACTAAACACGCTAAAGCAGATCTAGAACATGACCAGGTCCAAACCAGGACTAAACACGCTAAAGCAGATCTAGAACATGACCAGGTCCAAACCAGGACTAAACACGCTAAAGCAGATCTAGAACATGACCAGGTCCAAACCAGGACTAAACACGCTAAAGCAGATCTAGAACATGACCAGGTCCAAACCAGGACTAAACACGCTAAAGCAGATCTAGAACATGACCAGGTCCAAACCAGGACTAAACACGCTAAAGCAGATCTAGAACATGACCAGGTCCAAACCAGGACTAAACACGCTAAAGCAGATCTAGAACATGACCAGGTCCAAACCAGGACTAAACACGTTAAAGCAGATCTAGAACATGACCAGGTCCAAACCAGGACTAAACACGCTAAAGCAGATCTAGAACATGACCAGGTCCAAACCAGGACTAAAGACGCTAAAGCAGATCTAGAACATGACCAGGTCCAAACCAGGACTAAACACGCTAAAGCAGATCTAGAACATGACCAGGTCCAAACCAGGACTAAAGACGCTAAAGCAGATCTAGAACATGACCAGGTCCAAACCAGGACTAAAGACGCTAAAGCAGATCTAGAACATGACCAGGTCCAAACCAGGACTAAACACGTTAAAGCAGATCTAGAACATGACCAGGTCCAAACCAGGACTAAAGACGCTAAAGCAGATCTAGAACATGACCAGGTCCAAACCAGGACTAAACACGCTAAAGCAGATCTAGAACATGACCAGGTCCAAACCAGGACTAAACACGCTAAAGCAGATCTAGCAAACGTCACAAATACGTGAGATATTATTGGAACATTGAAATTCAGTCATAATATTATTTGTATTCTAAATTGTGCGGCTTTTATTACGTTTTTGTTTCATGAAATGTGTTTTAAATGTGGAAGGGGAGGGATCCAAATAAACAAACAGACATTGTCATGTGTTGCTCATCTGTTACCCGCGCCTCCGTTTGCCCTGCTCATCCTCGGCCCCTCCCCCTCCAGCTCTAGCTCCACCTCCAGCTCCACCTCCAGCTCTAGCTCCACCTCCTGCTCTACCTCCAGCTCCACCTCCAGCTCCAGCTCCACACAGTCCTCACACAGACACAGACCCCTGCAGAGTGTCATCCTCTGCCCAGCGTCATCCTCTGCACCGAGCTCTCACAGGCGAGTCAGAGCACAGCCGAGCGCACACCGCCCTCGCTCTCTCGGTACGTCTGCTTTTATCTACATTTATCCACGTTTAGCTGTCTTTTTGTGTCGTCTTCAGAGTGTGGAGTCCGGCTTTTGAGCTTGTTTTTCCTCCGTCGCTCTGATGCGAGCTGCAGATGATGAACGAGTTTAGCACTCAAGTCATGTACAGCTGCTGGTGTTTGATGCAGTTTGACTAAACCAGGTCTAAACCAGGACTAAAACAGGACTAAACCAGGTCTAAACCAGGTCTAAAGCAGGACTAAACCAAGTCTAAACCAGGACTACAGCAGGACTAAACCAGGACTAAACCAGGACTAAACCAAGTCTCAATCAGGGCCAAACCAGGACTTGATCAGGAAGGCAAGACACAATCCAAACTGGGACTAAACCAGGACAAAAACATGTCTAAATCGGGACTAAACCAGGACAAAAACAAGTCTAAACTGGGACTAAACCAGGACAAAAACAAGTCTAAATTGGGACTAAACCAGGACAAAAACAAGTCTAAACTGGACCTAAACCAGGACTTGATCGGGTCAAAAACAAGTCTAATTTGGGACTAAACCAGGACAAAAACAAGTCTAAAATGGTACTAAACCAGGACAAAAACAAGTCTAAACTGGGACTAAACCAGGACAAAAACAAGTCTAAACTGGGACTAAACCAGGACAAAAACAAGTCTAAATCGGGACTAAACCAGGACAAAAACAAGTCTAAAATGGGACTAAACCAGGACAAAAACAAGTCTAAACCAGGTCTAATATCGAGCTCCTGTATAATTCATCTCGAGTGCAGCTTCATATTCAACCCACGATTCACACAAACAAGGCTTTGACGCTTTATACTTCAGTGCACGAGATCTTAACGATTCTGTAGCTTTCATTTCCCACTCAGATGTTTTAACGAGCGATCTGCAGCAGAAGTCGCTCCTTCTCCTCGTTTGAAGTCCATTTGTCGCAGAGCTAACGATGCAGATGCAGTGAAGGATGTGCAGATCTTCTGGTTCAACTTTGAGAAAGGCGTCCACAGCTCAGGGAGATTATGTCAGACTCATTATCGTGCTGCAGAGAGTCATTTTCTGCTGCGACTAACGACTGTTTTAGCCATCGAGCGGTCACACTGTCCGTTGAGACTTTTGCAACACATTATCAAGCAAATACAGGGCGAAATATGGCGACTGAAGATCGTCCGGACGGAAAAAATGCACGAATAATGTGTAAAATTGAGCAAAATCGGAAATTGTTAAATTTTTTTGACATTTTGATTTGTTATAAAAAGTCTGTTTAGTCCATAGAACGGTTACGAGTACCAAAATACAACTAGGATTTATTTTAATTAATGGCTTGTAACCATTTGACGATTACACTGAACGCCGTGAGATGAACAATTTTTATTCTGGGTTTATTAGTCACTTTTTGCCACTGTTTTGTGTGAAATGAGCTCTTCATCGATGCCTCGTCTTTCCTCCAAACTAAAGAGTGAAACTGCGTCGTTCAGAAATGGCGTTACTTTAGACCAGACTCTGTCGCAGCAAACTGAAGTCCAGATGCAAGTCCACACCATGTACCGTATTCTCTGCACTATAAGGCGCACTTAAAAGCTTTTGATTTCCCCCAAAAACGACAGCGCGCCTTATTACAAACAGAATCAGTATTCATGGATTCATTCTGGTTGTAATAACTGACCTCGAAGTGATTTTGTGTGGCACACGTTTTGTTTCTCTTAATGCGCCTTATGTATGAAAAATTATGGAAAATAGACCGTTCATTGACAGTGTTCGTGCTCGTTTATGAAAGAAAGTGCACGAATCAGAATAGTTAGAATGAGTCAAATGTTTAATCCCTGTCAGTACAATTTTAACACAGATTCTTCATAATATATCAAAATATAGTTTAATACAGTCTCGTAAAATGAATATAGTTGGTAATACAATATAGTAAAGTTTATAGATGGTAATACAATATGGTAAAGTTAATATATTTGGTTTCCCCTTCAACAGTGAGCCTTATTTTGTGGGGAATACGGTACATTTAGGCGTGGAAGATGGTGACAAACATGTATAAATCAATATTTTAGAGATGATATTATGTAAATCTAACAAAAATATGTGAAAACGTGTCTTTAAACGTGTTAGCTGAGGTTTAATTATGCGACTAAAGTGGAGAAGCATCTCCTTAAATCCTTGTTTGACAGTTTATTTGACATTTTTATTTTCCGTCAGTTCTATTTTATTTGCTTTTAACTATAAACGATTTACTTGATATTTAAATATCAGCAAAAATGCACAATATGATCTGAATCTTAATATTGCCCGGTTGCATATTCTGTTGAAGTGAAAGTGTGCTGAGGCGACAGGTCAAATCTTTCTTCCATTTGCAAGATTTTGTTTTGATCATGTTTTATGTTTTGTATCAAGATATAAAAACTGCCAGAATGTCACATATTTGGGACGTATACATCCAAAATGGACCGGGCCAGGTTCAAATGTCTTGCTTTGTGTTGTCGACGAATCAGAAACAAAAACCTTTTACAGATTTGACTGTAAATTGTCGTAAAGATATTCAAATTTTGCCTAATTTTTGGGAATTAAAATCAGGTTTAGAATTAAATATTCAACAAATCCTTTAGGAAAATCCATCAAAATGTTGTTCCTAAGGTGGTACATTTCAAACTTTGTACCCATTTCGATACAAAAAGGATTATAAAAAAACACTATTTTTTAAGAAAATGTAATATAATTTTCAACACTTAATAACAGTATTTCCTTTTACATGTGATCTTAAACCAGCTTTGATAAAACTCAAGATTCTAAAACTATTCAGGAAAGCTCACATTTTGCCTGGTTTATGTTACTCGTTACCGTGTGGTTTCGAGTGGTTTCACGTTGTCAGATCAAGAGTCACTAATCCCTTATGTAAGAACTTTTCCTCAGCTGCGGCTAATCCTCAGCTCGGACGTCCAGAGAACTCTTGATTGGCTCAACTTTTCCACATCCGTTTAACATGACACTCAACTTGTCAGACACTCGCACTTGTCAGACACTCGCACTTGTCAGACACTCGACTGGTCAGACACTCGACTGGTCAGACACTCGACTGGTCAGACACTCGCACTTGTCAGACACTCGCACTTGTCAGACACTCGCACTTGTTAGACACTCTCACTTGTCAGACACTCGCACTTGTCAGACACTCGCACTTGTCAGACACTCGCACTTGTCAGACACTCGCACTTGTCAGACACTCGCACTTGTCAGACACTCGACTGGTCAGACACTCGACTGGTCAGACACTCGCACTTGTCAGACACTCGCACTTGTCAGACACTCGCACTTGTCAGACACTCGCACTTGTCAGACACTCGCACTTGTCAGACACTCGACTGGTCAGACACTCGCACTTGTCAGACACTCGCACTTGTCAGACACTCGCACTTGTCAGACAATCAAAATCAGAAACGGTTAATCGTTTTTTGACGTTTTGATTGAATCCTGTCGCTGTCTTTGTGTTTTAGAGTCGGGACAGTGGTTTCTGCAGCCTTTATTTATTTATATTTTTCTGTTTTATGTTATTTCTGTGTTCCATTCCTCTCTGCAAAACAGTTAAAGGCACAAACTAATTACAAAACAGAACAAAACACTGTCTTTAATGTGCGTGCGCGTTCTCTCATTTACCGTATTTTCTGTACTATAAGTCGCATTTTTTTCATAATTTTGGTTAATATTTTTTTTTTTTTCATACTTATCAACAATTTTTGCATCTTTTTGACATTTTTCTCACATCTACAAAAGAACTGCCTCTTCTTTGCGCCTGTAACCTCTTGTGTCCGAGGCTGTTCTAGTTAGACGGATTAACCCCGACCTTGTGCAGACCGTCTGAGCGGCGACCATGGCGATAATCCACCAGGACTCTCTGTTTTAAACCATCTTCTGTCTTCTCTGTCGTCAGAAATCCCTGTTGAAGCGGCCATGGGCAGACAAGAGGCGGACCGTGTGTGGAAGAAGACCACCGAGAACATCCAGGAGGCCTTCGAGTTCATGGAGGAGCTCGGATCGTGAGTGCAGACGCCGGAACGTTGGAGAAAATGACACGCGCCACGACAAACGAGTGTCCAAAAGCCGACGAAACTCATTTATTATGTTGAAAACGACGGCTTTTTGACCTTCGGCTGCTTAAAATGGCATTGTCGCTGTAATGTTTCACGGTGTGGCATTAAACGCACACATATCTTGTGCTTATTCATGTTTTTGCTGCTCAAAAGTACCTCGACCCGTCACAATAGCAAATGTAGAAGTGCGATGTATGTTTCTACATCAGAATATCACGATACATTATAGTATTGAAACTACTTTAAGCCACTGACGCAGTATAAAGTCCTAGTAAACGTACAATATATTTGAAAAAACGCTGAATGAAACGCTTATAATTAGTTGTAGAGCTCGAAATCTCACATCAAAATAACCAAAAGTGCAAAGAAAATCTGCACATATCAAGCCTCAAATATTTCGTTCCAGTTCTTATTTATTGAACGATGAGACGATATAGTAAAATAAAATGGTGACAATGCTGGAAAAACATGCATTTTTCGCGGCTCGCCTCTCCACAGATCTGACCTGTAACCTGGTGCTTGTCTCCGTGGAGATAGACGAGTAGGTGTTGTTTATCCTTCACCAGAAAAGTGTTATTTTTGCACTGTTAGAACCTTTTGCAGTTCTTTGTATCACTTTGTTTTTATTTGAGGAGGAACTAGGAAGTGGGGTCCCTCTTTGGGGAGAAGCAGAACTTAGTACCTTTGACGATAGCGCTCCCCCTGCTGCTTTCTTGTGAAATTACACTGTCAGAGAACGGACGCAAAAACATTTCACGTTGCCAGATATTAAAAAAAGAGCCAGGGTTTCTCAGGAGAGTTGTTTTCAGGTCGTTTTCAGGTCGTTTTCGGGTCTTGAAATAAATATTTAACCATCACAGGGACAAAGACGTTCAATAAGGTTAAAATGTTACTCAGTTCTGCTTTAAGATGTTGTGTCGGTGTTTAACTTTTCTATTTGTGACGATAATGTTTTTTTAGATAAATTCTATACATGCTGTCTTTAGCAATTTTGTGTAAAGACTTGAAACTCGAAGCAGTGGACTGGGACTTGGACTGGGACTTGGGATTTGGCATTTGGGACTGGAAACTTGGATTTGGAATTTGGAATTTGGGATTTGGGATTTAGGATTTGTGACTGGAAACTTGGATTTGAGATTTGGGACTTGGACTTACAAAACAATGACTTGGTCTCACCTCTGTTTTTCTGCCCTTTAACCATTGCACTCAAGTAAGAGTCATGTTAGTTTAAAACAATAATACTCAAGTCGAGGTAGAAAGTATTTTGGGCCTAAAAAATGTGTTTTAGTTGATAAAAAAAAACTTTAAATAACGCACAGAGCTGTAATCTCTAAAGTACAGACAAAACTAATGACCAAAACCAATCGGAAACTCATTGTTCAAGTCATTTAAAAAGCTTTTGTGACTAAACGTTCTCAGAGGGAAGAGGAACACTCCAGCCATGACCTGTGTCTTCACTGGAGAGACTTTGTGCCGAGGCCCGGTCGTTCCCAGGGGCAGATTACGCCTTTGATTGGATTGGCTCCCGCAGCAGACCTACTTTACCCGGGCCAACGACCGCAGCTTAACGCGGTCATTCACAAAAATCAGATCAACGCGCCTCCTGGAGTCTTTGCACGTACGAACGAGCTAACGAAGCGGGGCGTGAGACCGTGAGACCTTTGTTTACTCGATCAGTCCATGGAGTCTTTATCGAGCAATGTTTTCATCGGTCGACTCGTTATTTTATAGGGACGTGAGATAGTTTTGAGTTTTGGGAGTGTTTTTAAGCGGCCTTTTTACAGATAAATACACTGTTTACTGTTTATTCTGCATAAAAATGTCTTTAGACAACCAAGAATATGTTTGGTCGACAAAAGCCCCGATAAATAAATATGAAAATTGTACTTTTATGGTTGAAATTGTTTGTTTTTCAGACAGTAGAATGTGAGTCCTGTAGAAAACACTTTGACATTGAACCTGAACATTTATGTTTTGGACCATTCTTAAAAGTCTACACAAAAAATCAAGTAAAATAGTGATTTTTTTTCTCAATTTCAGCAATCGTTAATTCGATAAAACAAAAACATTGTATTGAAAAATGATACGTAGAATTGGCTCATTCAGCTGTTTTATTGCTTAAAAATTGCTTTACGGTCATTTCATTTGAGTTTTTTTTTGTAAAGTCCAAATCACGACAGCACAAACTTTGTTTTTTACCAGCAAAAAGTCATTGGTCAATAATCAAGAAGCAGGTTAAAAAGAATAGTTATTTTCTAACCCTGACTCACGTGTGTCGCGCTGAATCGAGCTCTACGGTCAATTCAAACAATTAAATTAAATTAAATCATCTATAAAATCTAATTGTATTAAATGTATTTTTGTGATGCCTAAAGCAGCAGTTGCCTGTCCAAAACAAAGTCACCACAGAAATAAAACACTCTTTCATATTTAGTTGGAGCGTCTTTAGCGTGGATTAGAATTTCACACATTTAGACTTTTATTGTGGTGCGACTCCGCCCTAATTACCCCACAATGAAACACACAGTTTGACCGCAGTGGCTGAACTGAAGAGGACACTTAGACCTTGACTTCCCGTTTCCAGGACTACTTTAAACCCGTGGGACGTCGCCAGAGGAAATGCTTTAATTGCATCTCCTTCGTTAACAAAGGCTCTGGTCTAATAAAAGATAAACCGATTTAGAAACGTAACAAATGAAGCTCACACTGCTGCACACGACAGGGTTATCTGAGCAAATATTGATTTACTTTATTTATTTAATTATTTGGCCTGTTGTTTTTACTTTAATTTTTTTTTATCTAGTTAGATTTTTAATTTTGTAGATTTAGTAACCTTTAAATGTAGTAGATTTTGATTGATTTTTTAATTGTTTATATTCAGTTCGACTTTTGTATTTGGAAAAATAAGTTAGACTGTTGAATTTAGTAGATTTAGTTTAGTTTTTTTAGAAAATTTTGTTGGACTTTTGAAATGTTTAGATTTAGTTTTGGGTCTAAACATTTCCTTCTGAATAAAATAAAAGGTTCTTCTGATAATTCATGGTGTCTATATACTTGAGTAGTGAGACTTTTTAATTATCATATTTTTCTAATCCCGACACAGACCTAATTCTAATAATGCCAACAAATAAAATAATCCAGTAAATGTGTAATAAATGAATAAATAGAACATATAACTCTGCCATCCTGACTTCCTGTCTCTGTTTTGTGACATGCCGTTTCAGGGGGGCTTTCTCCGAGGTTTACATGGTGAAGGAGAAGAAGACGGGAAAGACATTCGCCATGAAGTGTGTGAAGAAGAAACAGAAACAGGATCTGAATCTGGAGAACGAGATTGCCGTTCTGAGGAGGTAAAGGAGTCCGGGGGAACTGTGGGGGTCCGATTGGAGACTGTGGGGGTCCATTTGGGGGCTGTGGGGGTCCGATTGGGGGCTGTGGGGGTCCGTTTGGGGGCTGTGGGGGTGCGTTTGGGGGCTCTGGGTGGGGGCTGTGGGGGTCCGTTTGGGGACTGTGGGGGTCCGTTTGGGGGCTGTGGGGGTCTGTTTGGGGACTGTGGGGGTCCGTTTGGGGTCCGTTTGGGGGCTGTGGGGGGCTGTTTGGGGGCTGTGGGGGTCCGTTTGGGGGCTGTGGGGGTCCGTTTAGAGACTGGGGGTCCGTTTGTCTC
The DNA here is from genome assembly GCF_026437365.1 of Eucyclogobius newberryi. Classification (NCBI taxonomy): domain Eukaryota; kingdom Metazoa; phylum Chordata; class Actinopteri; order Gobiiformes; family Gobiidae; genus Eucyclogobius; species Eucyclogobius newberryi. The sequence continues at coordinate 7,095,553 of NW_027315801.1, forward strand.
TTGGTTCAACATTTTGTAAACATTTTTTAATTCAAGAAAAACACAATTCAGGCAAAGAAAAAATAAATTAAATTTAAAAAAATATAAAAAATATATAAAATTTATAAAAAATGACCAAAAATAATAGAATCAAATACAGGGCTGGACAAAAGATGGATTGGGTAAAATAGAAAATGCTAATTTAGGAAAAATAAGGCATGATGTTAAAACCGGAAACACTTTTATCAAACTTGTCAAAATCCAGATCTCTTTATCTTATGACGTTTATTTTAGAAATGTTATTTATTTGACATTATTAGAGCTTTAAAGTCACTCTAGAGCTCACACAAATTCAAATACAAATAAATAAATAATAAAAGCCATAATTACAGATACTTGACACTAGGAGGCAGTCATCGCTGTGAAGTTGCATCTCAAAAATGTTCTGGAACGTCATAATGTATTAAATCTCAAGTCAATTTTGCTTTAAAATATCCTTGAACTTCTCGTGAGTCGTGAATATAGTTCATCCCTGAACAGTTTGTCTTGTCTCTTCTACAGGATCAAACACGAGAATGTGGTCGAGATGGAGGATTTATACGAGAGTGACAGTCACTATTACCTCATCATGCAACTGTAAGTCTCACTCCACACGACAGTCCAAAAGAACGTCACCACAGGAGAAAACACGCTGGAATATATCTCCAGTGTGTCATTGTTCCTCACACAGATCTCCAGCGTGTCATTGTTCCTCACACAGATCTCCAGTGTGTCATTGTTCCTCACACAGATCTTCAGTGTGTCATTGTTCCTCACACAGATCTTCAGTGTGTCATTGTTCCTCACACAGATCTTCAGTGTGTCATTGTTCCTCACACAGATCTTCAGCGTGTCATTGTTCCTCACACAGATCTCCAGTGTGTCGTTGTTCCTCACACAGATCTTCAGTGTGTCATTGTTCCTCACACAGATCTTCAGCGTGTCATTGTTCCTCACACAGATCTCCAGTGTGTCGTTGTTCCTCACACAGATCTTCAGCGTGTCATTGTTCCTCACACAGATCTTCAGCGTGTCATTGTTCCTCACACAGATCTCCAGTGTGTCGTTGTTCCTCACACAGATCGTCAGCGTGTCATTGTTCCTCACACAGATCTCCAGTGTGTCGTTGTTCCTCACACAGATCGTCAGTGTGTCATTGTTCCTCACACAGATCGTCAGTGTGTCATTGTTCCTCACACAGATCTCCAGTGTGTCGTTGTTCCTCACACAGATCGTCAGTGTGTCATTGTTCCTCACACAGATCTTCAGCGTGTCGTTGTTCCTCACACAGATCTCCAGTGTGTCATTGTTCCTCACACAGATCTCCAGTGTGTCGTTGTTCCTCACACAGATCGTCAGCGTGTCATTGTTCCTCACACAGATCTCCAGTGTGTCGTTGTTCCTCACACAGATCGTCAGTGTGTCATTGTTCCTCACACAGATCGTCAGTGTGTCATTGTTCCTCACACAGATCTCCAGTGTGTCGTTGTTCCTCACACAGATCGTCAGTGTGTCATTGTTCCTCACACAGATCGTCAGCGTGTCATTGTTCCTCACACAGATCTCCAGTGTGTCGTTGTTCCTCACACAGATCGTCAGTGTGTCATTGTTCCTCACACAGATCGTCAGTGTGTCATTGTTCCTCACACAGATCTCCAGTGTGTCGTTGTTCCTCACACAGATCGTCAGTGTGTCATTGTTCCTCACACAGATCTTCAGCGTGTCGTTGTTCCTCACACAGATCTCCAGTGTGTCATTGTTCCTCACACAGATGATCTGAAGGTCAGCTCATCTGTGTGAGGAACAAACACACTGACATCTCGTCCATGACCACGGGATTCGTCTTTCCACACGGCCGTTGGGTTTAAACACTGTGTTACAGCAGTTCTCCAGTAGGGGGCTCGTACCTTCCGTATTAGCTCAGTCAATTCCGAGTGGTGACTTCTTTTTTGGGACAGTTTATTCACACAATATTGTAGCTTTACTCTATCGTGACTTTTGCCTCGTGTGGTCAGCGTTTCCGGAGGCGAGCTGTTCGACCGCATCCTGGACCGCGGTGTTTACTCGGAGCTAGACGCCAGTAAAGTGATCCAGCAGGTCCTGCAGGCCGTGAGCTTCCTGCACCAGAACGGAGTCGTGCACCGGGACCTCAAGGTCAGTCACAGATTAACTGAAGACGGGCGTGGCATCGGTCAGTGTCGGGAAGCGACCAAATGTCCAGATAACATGTGTTTAAAGGGGCTATGGCGGGTTTTACGATTGTCAAATTTTGACTTTATTTATAATAATAATAATAATAACTTTTATTTATATAGCGCTTTTCAGTGACCCAAAGACGCTGAACATAATAAAAAAAGGGGGGGGTATTTACAGACAGGGGGGACAACACGTACAGAACACATTAATATACAGATAAAATGAACAAGACAGAAGAAGTAGAGAGAAAAAGATGGGGATGTAACAGGGGGTAGAAGAGTAGGCAATGGGGTAGAGGAGGCTAGGGGTAGGGGAGGTCATAGGCTTGGGTGAAGAGGTATGTTTTTAGGCGGGATTTGAATGTTGTGAGTGAGGGAGAGTGGCGGACAGGTTGGGGGAGGGAGTTCCAGAGTCGGGGTGCTGTTCGGGAGAATTCTCTGTCGCCAAAAGTTTTGAGTCGGGATGTTGGTGCAGTCAGGGTGAGAGAGGAGGAGGATCGGAGAGCTCGGGAGGGGCGGTGGGGGATGAGGAGGTCAGACAGGTAGGGGGGGACAAGGTGGTGAAGAGCTTTGAAGGTGAGGAGGAGTATTTTAAAGTTTATGCGCTGCTTGATGGGGAGCCAGTGGAGAGAGCGGAGAACGGGAGTGATGTGATCACGGGACCGGGTGTGGGTGAGGAGGCGGGCAGCGGAGTTTTGGACCATTTGGAGTCTATGGAGGGAATGGGAGGAGATGCAAGTGAGGAGGGAGTTGCAGTAGTCGAGGCGGGAGGGGATGAAGGCATGGATGAGGGATTCAGCAGCGGGGAGGGTGAGGCAGTGTCGGATTTTGGCGATGCGGCGGAGGTGGAAGGATGAGGTCTTGACAATGTGGCTGACATGGGGAGTGAAAGAGAGGGTGGGGTCCATGATGACACCGAGATGGCGTACCAGGGTAGAGGGGGTGATGGTCGAGGTGTCGATGCTGAGTGAAAAGGGACCAGTTTTATTGAGAGTGGATTTGGTGCCAATGAGGAGGAGCTCTGTTTTGTCACTGTTCAGTTTGAGGAAGTTGAGAGTGAGCCATGATTTTATTGTAGAGATGCAGGTTTGGATGTGGCTGAGGGGAGGGTTTTGGGTGGATTTGGTGGTGAGGTATATCTGGGTGTCGTCAGCGTAGCAGTGAAAGTCCAGGTTGAGTTGGCGGAGGATGTGACCAAGGGGGAAGATGTAGCAGATGAAGAGGAGGGGGCCGAGGACTGAGCCCTGGGGGACCCTGCGTTACTGGGGAGAGGGTGGATGAGTGACCGGAGAGGGAAATGAACTCTTGCCTGTTGGTGAGGTAGGATGTGAGCCAGTCAAGTGCAGAGCCCTCAACACCCAGTTGGCGCAGCCTTTGTAGGAGGATGGAATGGTTTATAGTGTCAAAGGCTGCGCTGAGGTCTAGTAGTAACAGGATGTTGAGGGCCCCGGAGTCTGCAGAGGTGAGGAGATCGTTGAGTACTTTGACCAGGGCTGTTTCAGTGCTGTGAAGTGGGCGGAAGCCAGATTGGAGGGGTTCATAGAGGTTGTTTGACTGGAGGTGGGTGTGAAGTTGGGCGGCGACGATGCGTTCCAGCGTTTTTGAGAGGAACGGCAGGTTGGAGATGGGGCGGTAGTTGGAGAGGTTGGCGGAGTCTAGGGTGGGTTTTTTGAGGATGGGGGTGATGGAGGCCAGTTTGTACATGGAAGGAACATGGCCGAGGGATAAAGACTGGTTGAAGAGGGTGGTGAGATGGGGGATGAGAGCAGGGAGGCAGGCCTTGGTTAGAGTCGTTGGGAGGGGGTCGAGAGAGCAGGTGGTGGTTTTGGAAGCGGTGATGAGGTCTATGACATGAGAGGAGTTAACAGAGGAGAAGGTGGTGAGGGGAGGGAAGGGTGGGTGGTCAGGGAGAGGAGGGGGGGCAGGGGTGGGGGTGGTGATGGAGTTAATGGAGACGGCAGTCATGGAGCTGTTGATTTTGGAAATTTTGTCATTGAAGGCAAGGAGGAAAGAGTTGCAGAGGTCAGGGGAGGAGGGTGGAGTGATGTCCGGTGGCTGGAGCAGCTTGTTGACGGTGGAGAACAGGGTGCGAGGGCTCCGGTGGGAGCTGTTGATGAGGGTGGAGAGGTGGGCAGATTTGGCGGCTTGGAGAGCGTCACGGTAGGAGGAGATGTGTAATTTGAAAGCTTCGGCGTGGACGGTGAGGCGGGTTCTTTTGAGGAGTCATTCGAGTTGGCGGCCAGTCTGCTTCATGGTGCGGAGTTCAGGGGTGTACCAGGGGGCGGGGTTGATGTATGAGACGGAGGAGGTTTTCCAGGGGGCTAGGGAGTCAAGGGAGTCGGAGAGGGTGGTGTTGAGCATGACAGCATAGTCGTCGGGGGAAGAGGGGGGGGAGTCAGGGGGGAAAGCAGAGGATATGAGCTGGGAGAGCGTGAGGGGGTTGACTGACTTGATATTGCGGTAGGTGATGGTGCGTTTTTTGGGGTTGTGGGGCGAGGGTAGGGGGGCGGAGAAAAGGATGCAGAGATGATCAGAGAGTGGGAAGGGGAGGGGGTGGGGCTTAGATATGGGTAGGAGAGAGGAACAGACTAAGTCCAGAGTGTGGCCTTTGGTATGGGTGGGGAAGTCAATATGTTGGGTGAGATGGAAGCAGTCCAGGAGAGAGAGGAAGTCGGATGTCAGTGGGGCGTTGGGGCAGTCAATGTGGATGTTGAAGTCACCAGTGAGTAGGAGGCGGGCAGAGAGAGAGGATGCGATGGTGAGGAGTTCAGACAATTCAGTGAGGAAAGAAGGGTGGGGCTTTGGGGGACGATAGATCAGGATAGCGGTGATAGAGTTGGGGAGGGAGAAGGCGAGGTATTCAAATGATGAGATGGATGGAAGGTTGAGGTTCAGTTCAGTGATGGATGTACATTTTTTATGAATAACAGCAAGACCACAGCCAGAGCAGCGTTTTTCACTCACAATTATTTGGTGTGTTTATGCCTGTTGTACATATAAATGATAGTTTTACACCAATCGAGCAGGTATTTGTGGAGAAAATGTTCTGTAGAAAATGACAGGAAGTGACATCACACCAGGGACACTCATTCCAGTCAAAGTTTATGCAGAATTTACACAAACAACTTTTTTGACTCTCTAAACATTAATTCAACAAAATAAAGTCGCTCTCGTATATTTGAATTTGTCAAATAAAAATAATGTTGACATTAGATGAGTTTTGGCCCAGTGTTTGCTGGGTAATTTCCTACTGTGATGTCATCAATTACAAACAGGAAGTGAAATTGTAAACCTAAAAAATGTGCCATTCTAAAATTGGTATAATTTTTAGCCAGATTCAAAATACATTTATCTTGACCACATTTTAGTTCAATGAGTCGTCCGACCTGTAGGGGGCGCTTTAATTTAGGCTTCAAACGTCACGGCATTAGACAGAAGAGTGAAAAACGCTGCTCTGGCTGTGATTGCATGTGAGTTTTCCTTCTCTAATCAGTGAAACGCTGTAATATGCACGCAGTAAACACACTTTTTAACTTGACACGCTCGACATACAAAATATTAAAACATCACTTTAAAAAACGGGCCGAGAAATGAAACCAAACTCACGAAATACAATGAAAACGCATCAAAGGAATGACGGCGTTTCAGAAATATGACACAAATCTTAAGACTTAATGCTGTTGATTTCCCTTTTCACGGTACTCACGTCTTAATCACGTCTAACCTGTCATTTTCCTCAAGGATTTGAGCATTTGAAAGACAACCAAACTGCGATATAATTTTCAAACGGATCTGTACCAATGACACGTCTTTAGAATCACAAACTCAGGATCAATAGATACAGTTAAATAGAGACAAAAATGTAGAAGAGGAGGAATCGAGCGGTGCAAATGGGTGTTTTTGTTTCGCAGCCGGAGAACATCCTGTACTACAGCCAGGACGAGGACTCCAAGATCATGATCAGTGACTTTGGCCTTTCCAAGATGGTGGACAACGGCATCATGTCCACTGCGTGCGGCACCCCGGGTTACGTGGGTGAGTGACGGGCGCAGAGCTGCACTCGAGTAGCGGACAACGGTCTGAAACGGGGGCAAAAGTGAAGTGGAACGTGGTATTAGTATTTTTTTTTTTTTTAATGGTGACATTAGAGTTAGAGTTTAGAGTTTTGCCCCAGTGTTTGCTGGGTAATTTCTCAGTGTGATGTCATCAATTACAAACAGGAAGTGAAATTATAAACCTAAAAAAAAGTGCCATTCTGTGATAACATTTTTATAATTTCTTAGCAAAATTCAAAATAATATTTATCTTTAGTCAAGTATCTTTAGTTCAATGAGTGGTCCGACCTGTAGGGGGCGCTTTAAGTTGTTTGTTTATTTAAAATGTGCACGATTTTATAGAAAACGCTCAATTTTAGACTTGGTTTGGTGGGATTGTCGCTGTGGTGAACGTTTTCCATAGTTTTACGTCGGTCAGGTTTGAGTTTGCGAAGAAAAGTCGAAAAATTTAAGTTGAAAAATACAGGAAGTTAAGCTATGGTCCCTCTGTGATGTCATCAACACGCAACGTTTCACCAAAAATGCCATACGACACACTTTTCTGGCAGTTAAAACGATCTGCGGACAAAATTTCCGCGTTATCAGTTAATATTTATTGTTTATATTTATATGAATTTTGGCCCTCGTTTACGCTATGGTTGCTAGGTAACAGCTGTGGAATTACCTCCTCTTCCGCCGCTCATTTCCAACCAGGAAGTGACATTATGAACTAAATGTCACTAAAATGCTAAAACTTGGGGGAAAATTAAGCAAAAATATTTAGTAAAATCTGAAATATACTATTATTTTCTTTAGTGAAATAGTTTTTTTTTAAATTTTATTTTATGTGTAGTTTTATGTCTACTTTGCCACTAATGCTACTCTACACGCTAAAAAAAAACTGTTTTGACTGGCGAGATAGTATATAATAGTATTTTTCACAGTTTAAAAAAAAATAGAGACACAAACCAACTCTGGAAATTCAAAATTGTTAAAAGAATTGACTAAAATGATTATTAATTAGGTCTGATGCCAGTTTCGACCATTTTGAGCATTTTTAAAGTGTCGTTAGAGTGGCACAAACGCTGACAATGGCCAAAGAAACTCACTTAATCAGTTTATTACGCACACATTGTTAGATACTTAAATGGAACAAACCTGTGTGCCTTTGTTGACCTTTAACCTGAGCTAAAGCTGAGTTGCCTCTGGTGTTTCAGCTCCGGAGGTGTTGGCGCAGAAGCCGTACAGTAAAGCCGTGGACTGTTGGTCCATCGGAGTCATCGCCTACATCCTGTGAGTCATTTATGAGGAAATCATGATAAATATGAACATCTCTGCATTTGTTGTATCTTATTTAGCAACTAAATACATTTTCAAAGCATTCTGCCCCACACTGGCATTGGTTTTACAGTGTGGACCTGAAATGTGTCGTCACAGCGACAGAAACGCAATAAAAGAGCAATAAAAACACCTTTTAATGGTCTTTTAAATAAACACAAATGGAAGTCATAAAATACAACTAAAATGTGTTGTACAAAAAGCTGCCTTTTAAACATCAAACAAACTTTAAAAACTGAATTAATTGATTTGAATGCCTTGGATAATATAGTCTGCACTTTACTTCAACAATATGGTGCAACATAAATAAATGAAGTAAATGAAGTACATAAAATACATAAATTTATAAAATTTGTAAATTAAAAAAAATTAAAGAATTTAAAAATAATAATAAAAATGATAAATGATAAAAATAATAAAAAAAAGTATGTATAATATAATACATTTAAATGTCACAAAACACAAAAGGAGCGTAAAATAAACCAAAAACACTTTAGTTTATAGACTCAATGTCTCTAAATCAACCATCTCCATATTATAAATGTGTAGATATGTCCCTTTTATAACCCAGTGTTTTTACCTGGAGCGTTTCTGTTTGTTCTGTTTGCAGACTTTGTGGATATCCTCCTTTTTACGAAGAGACCGAGAGTCGACTCTTTTCCAAGATCATCAAGGCGCAGTACGAGTTTGACTCTCCTTTCTGGGACGACATCTCGGACTCTGGTTTGTGTTTAATCTGCACATAATACATAACTAGGGGGAAGTTTTATTGTATTTGAGTAAAAGTATGTTTTATGGTTATTTCATTCCAGCCAAAGACTTTATCCGGAACATGATGCAGAAGGACGCGAACATGCGCTACACTACAGACCAGGCGCTGAGACATCCATGGTGAGGGGACGCGGGGGCGGGGCTAAATGTCACCATCCTTTCATTTAGATTTAGTTTTGTTTCGCTGAAGATGCCAAACAAAACTGTAACAAACGTAACTTTTGACACACACTTACGATACATTAATGTTGGACGCAGAACATATTTAAGACTTGGTTTAATCCCTAGTTTTTTCATGGTTTAGCCTCAATTTTGCCTCAGTTTAGTCCTGGTTTATTCTTCATTTAATTCTGGTTTGTCCTAATTTTGTCCTAATTCAGCCCCAAATTAGTCCTGGTCTAGTATTGATTTAGACCCAGGTTTAGCCTTAGTTTAGGCCACATTTAATTCTGGTTTCTCCTGGTTTTATCCTGCATAGTGTAACAATAATTTAGCCTCAGTTTAGTCCTGGTTTCACTCTTGTTAAGTCCCAACTTTGGCTCTAGTTCATTCCAGGTTTTGTGTTTATTTAGTCCAGCTTTAGTTCTGATTAAGCACTGGTTTAGCCCTGTTTTTGTCCTGGTTTAGCCCTAGTTTAGACCTGATTCAGCCCTTGTTTAGCCCTGGTTTAGTAATAGTTTAGACCTGATTTAGCTCTAGTTTAGACCTGATTAAGCCCTAGTTTAGACTTGGTTTAGCCCAAGTTTATACCTGATTAAGCCCTGGTTTAGTCCTGGTTTAGTCTTGGTCCAGTCCCAGGTTAAGCTGTGCGCCTGACTTGCTCACTTTACACCCACTTTACACTGACTTTACACCCACTTTACACCCACTTTACACTGACTTTACACCCACTTTACACCCACTTTACACCCACTTTACACTGACTTTACACCCACTTTACACCCACTTTACACTGACTTTACACCCACTTTACACCCACTTTACACTCACTTTACACCCACTTTACACTGACTTTACACTGACTTTACACTGACTTTACACCCACTTTACACTCACTTTACACCCACTTTACACCCACTTTACACCCACTTTACACTCACTTTACACTCACTTTACACAGAGGAAGGATTCAAACTAAACTCCGCCTCTTCCGTTTCCCAGGATCATCGGGAAAACGGCGCGGTGCCAGGACATATACTACTCCGTCAGCGTTCAAATCCAGAAGAACTTCGCCAAGTCCAGGTGGAAGGTGAGGTTCATTAAGGAGGCAGTGCAGCGTGCTGTCCACCGGGGGCGCTGTAGAGTCACCTGCGTTAAACATCGACTCTATCACCTATATTTATGTAGAAAATAATAAAATACATAACAAGAGACACAACAGAGACGTTTAGCAATTTAAGTTATGATAAAAAACAATATTGTGATTAAAATTTTTGCTAAAATCGACTTTCAAGCTGGTCCAAACACTAAAATTAAAGTTTTCTGCTCCTAAACTTTGTGTAATTTTATAATATTCTCTACTAATGATCAATACTTTTTTATATGAGGCCCACGTGGATGAATGTTTCTGCACAAATCTACTGAAATACTGAAATATCCATGAAACAAATGGAAATGAAAAGTTAAGTTGTCGTCATTTCATCATTTTAAGCTCCAACACATTTAAAATCAGGTTTAATTATGTGGCTTTTTAATTCAAGTGACACATTTTCACTCAAACATCTTCCATCTCGCGACCCCGAGCCAAAATCCATTTAAAAACAGTTTGACACATGAAAGTACCTGATAACATCTTTATTTTGTTAAATCTTTCAGAAAAATGTGTCCGTTTTGTGTAAATTGACCGTGCTTTTTTAAAGATTTCACATCTTCATGACACAAACAAACTTTTATTTTCACGATTTTCCTCACAAACTGCGATCTGGCCGATGTAAAACTGTGATGATTATTCACCGTGTACTATCCCATTAAAAAGAAAGTGATAATAATTAGAAAAACATGAGATTCTGCCGTAAAATACTTTATAATACCAATTTATAAAACTAATGTCAATCTTTTTCCTTTTCCGGTGAATTCTTCCGACTCCTAAACACGTCCGATGTCCTCGCAGCAAGCCTACAACGCCGCCGTGGCCATCAACCACATGAAGAAGCTGCAGCTCGCCAACACCGAGGGCAAGCTGAGGCGGAGCAGCGTGCCCGACATCCAGGTGACCGACACGCCCTCTCCCGCGCGCCAACGCAAGCGCCAGGGCCGACCGGAGCCCGGAGCTGCCGAGGGGCGGGGCCGCGCGACCCTGCCCCCTCTGCGCCAGTCCCCGCCGCCCTCGCCGCACCCGTCGCACGCCGCCGGTCTGAAGTCCAGCCAGAGCCAGACGCACCACACGCCCACCATCGGCGAACAGGGCAAGAGCGCGTTCTACTCCGAGCCGGCCAATCTCAACGGGTTCGTAGACGGCATTCACTGCGTTTCTTTTGTAGCACGTCGGGTAAAATGTGAGATTATACTGTAAATACAAGGGTTGAAAGTGGCGTATTCCAAATGTTCACGTTGCTGTATTCGAGTAGATCTTTTGCCTGATTGTACTTTGTTTGAGTAGAATCGGAGACTTACTCGTACACTGGAAAATGTACCATCTTAGCTTATTGTCTTATTTATAAGACAATAAGCTAAAATCATCAAAACAAAATCCAAACCGACATGGCCCCGTGTGAGAAAGTGTTATTAAAACATAACTCAACTGTGGTTTATCATACCTGGCCACGCCCGGGTCTGATTACCGGCACTGCCACGTCTGAAATCGCTTGAATACGACCTGCCAGACAAAGGGACGTCGACCCAAAGATCCTCAGAAGCGAGACATCGTGCTGCGATCCAAAGGGAGAGCCACAAACCCAGGACTGGACCGAGCAGAATGACACCAAGAGCACAGCGAAAACCCATCCAAGAGGTCACAGAAGACCCCTCAACAACAACTGCAGGTCTCATGTGCCTCAGTTAAGGTCAGAGTTCATGTCTCCACCATAAGAAAGACACTGCAACAATGGCCAAGACCAAAACCACTGCTGAGCAAAAAGAACATTAAGGCTTGTCTCAATTTAGCCAGAAAATACCCTGATGATCTCCAAGACTTTTGGGAAAGTACTTTGTGGGAGACGGATCCGATTTTTTGGAAGGTGTGTGTCCATCACGTCTGGCGTAAAAGTAACGCAGCGTTTCAGAAAAAGAACACAAACAGTGAAACGTGGTGGTGTGATGGTCTGGAGCGGTTTAGCTGCTTCAGAACCTGGAAGACGCTGCTGCGATAAATGGATCCATGAATTCAGCTGTCGAACAAAAAGACCTGATGGAGAAGGTCCGACTGTCACAGGACAAGGATCCAAAACACCAGCGAGTTCACTTCTGAATGACAAAGAAACACAAAGAGAAGACTTTAAAGAGGCCAAAGTTCTGACCTGAGACGCTATATTAAGAAAAGACGGTTCATGATCTGTAAAAGACTCATTACGTTATAGTTATCGCAAACGCTTGATTGCAGTTGTTGTTGCTGAGGGTCCAACCAATTATTAGCTTCAGGGGCAATGACTTTTTACACAGGTTTGGATTTCGTTTACCCTTAAAAGTAAAAACCTAAGAACTCAGGATGAATGAACAGATTTAAATACCTACTTTCTCTTTTGTGGTGTGAAAATCTGGTATTACAGCCGATCCAGGCAAAGAAAAGTCACTAAAATATCAACTAGATTCTTATTTAAATGAATGTACAAAGTATTACGGACTCACAAATGTTTTAAACCGTTACTTACCAAACAAAATGTGACCTTTTTATCAATATCGTATCATTTTTTAACGTGAATCCTCTCTTTATTTCAGATACGCTAAAACGTGCAACGTGGAAACGGTCCAGACCGGCGTGTGCTCGCTCATGTGAACTCTCAAGACCAGGATCTGGACTTTCACCTGGTACGTCTTCATTTCACTCAGACAAAAGACAAATGAGATAGAAGACACACAAATCAGACAAAAGAGGCACAAATCAGACAAAAGACGCACAAATCAGGCAAAAGACACAAGATCTGGACTCACACTTTCACCTGGTACGTCTTCATTTCACTTGGTCATAAGACAAATGAGACAAAAGATGCACAAATCAGATAAAAGACGCACAAATGAGACAAAAGACACACAGAAATTAGTCTTTTGTCTCATTTGGCCATGAGACAAATGAGACAAAAGACGCACATAAAATAAACAAAAGATGGCCAAATCAGACAAGACATACAAATGAGACAAAAGATGCACACATGAGACAAAAGACTCACACATCAGACAAAAGACGCACAAAAATCAGACAAAAGACGCTCAAATGAGACAAAAGATGCACAAATACACAGTACTTTGAGCCTGGTTTTAGAAATATTGTGGAGTAGAAAGTATTGTATTTATCTTTCAAAAGTAGTGGAGGCTCAGTAATCTCTTAGTCTAGCGATTTTTTAAAAATTCTTTTCATTTATTTTTTCTTCTTCCGATTATTTGATTTAATCACGTGATAAAAAGGTTTTGTCTGCATTTGACCCGGGTGAAGATCCTGGTGCAGCACTTTTACTGACAAAAGAGAGTTTTCATCAAATACGCGACATTACACATTTTCTGTGTCATTTTCAGGCAATTGTGGCTCGATTTGAGTCATAAATCGTCTTTTCTCAGCTCATGGCGTGTTTTGGAACTTATGAATAAACCAGTTAAGATTGTGCGATTATTAAACGAGTTGGGAATACTTGTGGCAGCCTAACATTTAAGTACAAACATACAAAATAAAAAACATACTTTTGTTTTAGTCTGTATTTTTAGCACTTCACTCCTGCATGTACCTAATGGAAAAAAATATAAATAAAATAACAAAAATAACAAAAAATAGCAATAAATAAATAGAATAAATAGAATAAATTCAATAAATTCAATGGAATAAATAGAATAAATAGAATAAATAGAATAAAAATATAAACAATTTAATTAAAAATAATAATAATTTAAAATAAAAAATAATAATAATAATAATAATAAATAAAAAATAGGTTAAACATTTGAGACAGTGACTTTCCGTCTGTAACTATGATGCAATCCATGTCAAGAACACTGTGTAACGTTGTGTAATTGAACGCAGGGTTACTCGGTGTTCCTCTGCCACGCTCCTCTGCCATGTCCGAGCCACAGAGTCCAGCCTGGCATCACCTTTCACCGCTCTAAAGTCCAGACAGGTGGAGGATGCCGGCTGGTCAGTCCACTGCCACATCAGATAAAAAACTGTGGCAATCCAGAACGCATAAGCCAAAATAAATGTTTGAAATGAAGAAAGACATTAGCAAATACTGTACGTGTGTCACAGAGATCAGAAAAGAAGCCAAAATTAAAATGATAGACAGAAAACCTTTGACGCGTTCATCATTTCATCATACGGAGTGAAAGAAGTGCGTGCGCCTTTTCTCCGCAGTGTCAGTGGGGGCAAAAAGGAGATTCTTTTTTAAAAATGTATTATCGTGGACCAGACGTGACGCGGCTACACTTTGATAAACTCCTCCATGCCCTAGAATGTCCTCCATGTCCTGTGGTTCAGGGGAAATATTTCAAAATGAGTTGACGAATCCGCGGTTATTGGCATTTCGGCTTGTCCCGTCTAGACACAGAAAAGGCACAAAAACAACCACTATTTAACTTAAATTGTATCATAACTATTCTACAATGATGTTGGCTGACTTAAATGAAAACATAAAAACAATTATATATATATTTAGTTTTGAAGTAATGACTGATTGTTTTTTTTTATTTATGGATTATTTAAGTTTTATTTTAATTGGTTTTATTTTTATTTTTGTTATGCCTCCAAAATTAGAATTATTCTTAGCGCAGGCCCACAAACACATCCACCACAACTCACTGATCACTGCATGATCTTTAAGTATTCATACTGAAGTAGTATAAGTATTTATACTGCAGTAGTGGAGCTAACGGTGAGATAACTCTGGGCTAACGCTGAGCTAACTCTGGGCTAACGCTGAGCTAACGCTGAGCTAGAGAGAATGCTGCGCTAACTCTGAGCTAACGCTGAGCTAGAGAGAATGCTGCGCTAACTCTGAGCTATAGATAACGCTGAGCTAACTCTGAGCTAATGTTGATCTAACTCTGAGCTAGAGCTAATGCTGAGCTAACCCTTAGCTAACTCTGAGCTAGAGCTAACGCTGAGCTAACTCTGAGCTAGAGCTAATGCTGAGCTAACGCTGAGCTAGCCAGACGCTGTTGTGCTCAGAGACTCCTTCGGCATTTAGTTTCAGGGGCGGAGCTTAGCGTTAAATTTATTTTGCCTTTTCTCAGCAAATGTTTATTTTTGACAGTATTTCTCATTGTTCGGGTTAGGAACAGTTCATGTGGTTAAGTTTAGGGCTTTAAAACGTCCCGTTGTGCTCAGGGCCATCTAGACAAGCCCCAGGCCTTGTTTACAGTATGGTTGCTAGGTAACAGCCGTGGAATTACCTCTCATTTTTTCACATCTGCTTCTCATGTCCAACCAGAAAGTACGAGACATTATTTTTTGTGTAAAATCTTAAACACGATCCTGCTCACTGTGTTTTAGTGACGAGTCCTGTGCGTTTTCGCCCCCTGCAGGTCGTTGTTGGCGGTAGCAGCTCTCCAAGGACTGAGACCGGAGCGTGAACGTGAAGCCACTGGACTGAGCGTCTCCACAGTCGGTGTTTGTGCGTCGTCATGACGTTTTAAACCTGGAGAACGGCGGTAGAATCTGCTGTAAAAACAAACAAAAGAAGCCGACGTTTGACCTGGTTTACGGATCACATCTGTGTAATATACAACCCATCGGCATGGCAACATAAACGGCACGACGTTCAACCACTTTTCCGTCAATGTAAATAAACCGAGGCCATTTTATTTACTTATTTATTGTAGCACAACAAAGCTGGTGCGATGTTACCATGTCAACCAAGTTCCAGACAAAAAATAATCAACATTGATGAGATTCTTGGAAAAATGACGATCCAGAAATTAAATAAGGTGTATTTATATTGATTTTACTATATTTTCACTAACCTGGACAGCCATCTACTAAATATATTACAATTAAATGGGGGAAAAAGAAGATAATTTTGTTTTGACGGACGAGGAGTGGGAAAATGTATTTATTTCACATTTGAAGACCCCAAAATGTCATGTTCGGAGAGAATTCTGTTGGAAGAATGTGACACGCTTTCTCATCTAATCAGAGTGCTCGTTACTCACAGGGAGGGGCTAAACGTGGGAGAAACTGTGGCGGTAGGAGACGGCAGGAGTCCCACTCATTTCAGAACACTGTGTTTGGGCCTCAGAACCTCTGCCGTGGTGGATGGATACCTCTGGAACATTCTGCCGGCAGCTGGGAACAATCACAAACAAGCGGATGACACAAACTGCTCAGAAATGCGCAAAACTAAAAACATTTAAAAATCACTTCTTGGCTCAATCTAAATAAAATGGGACTTTTATTTTGGAATGAATCTGCTTTAAAACCCTCTTTAACCCTCTTTTTTCTTTACTTATATTGTGTTCTCTCCTTTCCGGTTCTTTTTTTTTACTTAAAAAAAAAAGGAAATATTTTTTGTTTTTACGTTCTAGAATACTCTTTTCTTTTTAATGTAAATATTATTTATTTTATTTATTTTATTTATTTTATTTATTTTATTTATTTTATTTATTTTATTTATTTTATTTAAATTTCCAAATAGAAGTAAGTTTTTCTCTTATTTCTTATTTATACTGACATTTTTTTTATTTATTTATTTTTTTCATTTCAGGTTCGAAACGCTTCTTTTTCTTATTTAAAGTCAATATATTTGTTCCATCTAAAAAATACTCAAAACATTATGACTAATACTTCCCTTCCTGAAAAATGTACACTCTTAAATGAGACAAAGTGAAAAGTGACTGATCTTGATTTTTATATATTTTCCCACGACACAGATACATTTACTGTTTGGACTAAAGTCACATTTCACTTTTTCACATTTTCACATTTCAAATTGAAAAATATGTGTATTCTATAAGTATTTATATATCTAATAAGATATTTTATGCTCGTTCCATTGCCAATCACAAAATAACTATATATTTTATTTCTTACTATATTGTTAGCACGTCTTAACTTATTTTAGAAGTGTTTTTTCCAGTGTTTTATTTCAGATTATTTCCAGCACAAATGTTCAAGTTCAGGTTGTGTTGTAGATCCAGTGCCTGTGTCAAAATAAAACGCTCCATTTGCACCGTGTTTTGCAGTATTTCAGCGTCGCTAACTCAATGTTACAGAACGTTTAAGTGTTTGTATTATAACTGTAATAAAACTATTGTGAAAACACGTTTGACTTTAGTCCAGACGAGGTTTTGTTTTTATGTAAAATATTTTTGAAAATCAAAATGTATTTATTATTGGGAAAGAAAAAAGGGGGAAATGTGAATGTGATGTTTTATTATTATTATTATTCATGTATTTTACTCGCAGCATGTTGACTGTTTTGACAAAGCAGACTGTTATATTTATGTCACTTTTTAATAAAATAAAAATGAAAAACAACAGTTCAATAGCAGTTTGATTGCCACAGATTTCCAAAGTGCAGAATATTCACATTTACTTTTTCATTTTCCATGATTTAATCTTTGGAAATGCAGGACTTGTTGACTTGTTTACAGCGTTTGTTGCGGTTACTTTTATGGAACAAACATAACTCTTTCCAACCAGGAAGTAAAATGACACTTTTCACACATTTTGTAGTAAAAGCTTGTGGGCGTGTCACAGGTTCAGAGCGCTTCCTGGAGGAGGGGCTGAAACATGGAGGCGTGAAGCTCACCAGGCTGACTCATCCTAGTGAGTAGGCCCCGCCCGTCTGCTCATCCGAGGAGAAGGAGAGAAACTGTTCTGCTCGTCTGAGGAGAAGGAGAGAGACTGTTCTGCTCGTCCGAGGAGAAGGAGAGAGACTGTTCTGCTCTTCCGAGGAGAAGGAGAGAGACTGTTCTATAGCTGAAGACTGCAGGAGTCATATATATACGAGGTACAATAGCTCTGTAAGTCCATTTTGCATGATACAGGACCTTTAAGTGACTAGAATGGATTGGCAAATAACTTGAAATAAGAAGAATCATATTGATCATATTGATCATATTGATCATTGATCATATTTCACTTTAACTTAAATAACTTTGTAATGATTGAATATTCATCACACGTTTCTGTCTCTTATCTCACAGAACTGCAACTAAAATGCATTTATTTTACTTATTTTAGTATTTTAGTCTCTCTCTCTCTCCCTCTCTCTCTCTCTCCCTCTCTCTCTCTCTCTCTCTCTCTCAGCAGACCTGGAGTAAACACGTTGTTTAAAGTGTATTTATAGTCTCACTAGAAATGTGTGAAATGAAAAGTGGGCAAAAGGTGAACAATCCGAGGATTCATCAAAAGCATCGCTCATAGACTTTAAAGTCAGTATTTAAAGTCAGTATTTAGAGTCAGTATTTAAAGTCATAAACATGAAATAGCAGATCCAGCAGTACAAGTTATTAAGTTTTATTGTAAATTAAAATGAAGAAAAAAACAAATCTTTATTTGTCGAGTGTGAAATGGGGTAAAGGTTCTACAAACAGTGGTGGCCTGAAGGTGAACCATGACACAGAGGTGTAACAACTGCACATGTGCAACACTCTGCAAACAGGAAGTGTCAAGTTCAATGGAAAATACTCTATAAACTCTGTAACTCTATTCTACTAAAGCAAAAGAAGACGCCTTTTCAAAAGGTCTTTAAATGAATGTTTGCTGTTTAAATACTTTCACTTTGTTGTGTCAAACACACATTGACTTTGACTCATTAGAATCTTCCTCTGAGGCACTCGTCAGGGCTGAAGCAGCTCTGGATAATAAACCTTTACCTTTCACCAGCTCCCGTTTGTTCTGTGCATACATCGAGCACTCGGAGCACCTCGAGCACCTCGAGCACCCAAAGCACATCGAGCACCTCGAGCACCTCGAGAGAATCATGAAATCTCAGAACAATAATCTATAAGTGAAAGTGTATAACATGTGCAGTCGAGTGACACACATTCATAAAAAGTGACATAATGAACCTTTAAAACTCTCTTCACTGAAATATGTCACTCTGATTGGTCAGAATGGATCAATGAAGAACATAGTGTTAGAATGTGCCTAAAGTCGTCCTGACGTCACATGACTCACACATGCACATAATGGAGGTCAGAGGTCAGAGGTCAGGGGTCAGAGCCTGGACATGCAGCACAGCACGGACCTGTCACAGGGTCAATGCGGGACTGTGCACTGTAAAAAACAACATTTGCCCTCTTTATTTACGAACTTTATTTGGGTTTTAAGATGTTTCAGTGACAAAGTATTTCAAAAGTATTTTAAAAGGTATTTAACAGTGGTGGGCCTTCAGGGCCAGCAAGGCCTTCTCTAAACATGATCAGAATATGATTTGAAAATATATATATTTTCCCACAAATATTTAATAGAGTAGAGTTTTACTCTTCATTTCATGTCTTTCCTCTTGGTTGCACTGCTTCTGCCCCAGGTTAAGATTTGGAGGGCTGGTCATATTCAGCCATCATGTGTTGCCAACAGACCAAACCAAACAGAGCTGGTGCTTGTAGCTTAAAGTGAATGGAAATGAAAATGATGTGTCAACCAATCAGCTTCAGAGTTGCTCTTGTACGTCTGCTGCTGTTACACAGGAGCCAGCAGCAGGTGCATCACGTGCACGTCTTTTGATTGGATCACCAATATTGAGAAGCAGGTCCTATGGGCGGGGCTATGCAGAACCTCAGAACGAGGAAACTGAATTTGATAAACATATTAATTTGCTTACTACTAAGCTGTATTTTCAACCCACAATGGCAGAAGGACGAGGATATAATTATAATGCCTTTCTCAAGAAGAACTTTTCAAGAAAAGTTAGACATTGTAAGAAGAGGTCGTCCTAAGAAGAAGAAGAAGAAGAAGAAGAAGAAGAAGAAGAAGAAGAAGAAGAAGAAGAAGAAGAAGAAGAAGAAGAAGAAGAAGAAGAAGAAGAAGAAGAAGAAGAAGAAGAAGAAGAAGAAGAACTATGATGAAATAAAAGCATGCAGAAAATAATTGCCTTTAAAAACATGTTTTATTTCACCTTTGAAGTTCAGTTTGACTATAATTATTAAATAGAAGAAATTGATCAAAAGTGATTTATGTAATATGTAAGTGAGGCTTATTTTATGATAAATAAAGTATTTGTATGAGATTATATTGCTTTGGCTCAACATAAAACGATTGAATGGAAAATATTCTCAAAATAGGTCAAAGTTGAAATAACCTTACTGGTCTTTGGCGCGGGATTGGCCTCTCTGTCTCTCCTGATCAGAGTCACGTACGGCGACCTCAGCGTCGAGTTGTACAGTAATAATCACTTTGAAATGAGGGTTTGACCTTTCACCTCCTCCACACCCTGCCCACTGTGGGAGTGACCGCTCGCTTTAAAACACAAACCTGCTCCACGGGTCAGCGGATCATTCCAGAAGAGACTGAGGCTCATTCAGGCAACGTGAGTAATGCAGCTTTATTTCTATTATTAATGCTTCATCTCAAAATGTTTATATGAATTCGTCAAAATCTTTTTTGTTTTATAAGTCGGAGCAAGTCAACTCTTATCTCACGATACTTATTATTATCATTATTATTGTTGTTTATTTCAATTTTGCATGTAATTTAAATTAACAAAAACACTTTGTTTAAACAACTAGCTTTACATGTATTTTATATTTACAAATGTATCTCTTCAATAGTTGATTCCTTTGTAGTATTATTATTATTATTATTATGGATTATTTCAATTGTGCATGTGATATTCGTTAACAAAAAAAACTGATTTTGTTGTTTTTTTATACATTTTACATTTACGTCATGCAACTCTTCAATAGTTGATTCCTTTATCGTTATTATTATTATTATCATTATTATTATTATTAATTACATTTATTCGATATTTTCTTAAGTATGGACATTATTCGATATTTTTAAATTATAGTCCAGGGAGTTCCAGAGTTTTACCTCAGATTTACTATCAATAATATTAAGAGTCTTATTTCCTGGGGTTATTTTTTAATCAATAGTTTTCAAACCACACTTGTAATAACCCGTTCTTCTTCTTCTTCTTCTTCTTCTTCTTCTTCTTCTTCTTCTTCACAGACACTGGTCCAAATGGAGACACAGGATGAGGGAGTTGTCCCGTTCGTCAGAGAGATGCTGCGTCAGAGGCCCACGCGTCACATGATCAAGATCTACGCCATCGGCTCCACTCTGGCCGCGCTGGGGGCCGTGGTGGGCCTGATGCAGTGGGTCTTCAGGCCCGAGGAACCCGAAGAAGAAGAGGCCGCGGGTCCGACCGGGGAGAGCGCGCGCAGGGCCGAGGCGAGCGCGCGGGGGCCCAAGGCGAGCGCGCGGGGGGCCGAGGCACCGACGGCTGAAACGACCGTCCAGACCGCGGACGAGTTGTGGGCGGAAACCAGACCAACCGCCAACCGACTGCACGCCTCGTGAGCACGCGGCGTCCGGTCGCCGTGTCTTCCGGGTCGCCGCAGGCTCAGCAACACGCGACACGGACGGGGAAAGTGTCTTGCTCAATGACACAACAGAAGTCTGTGATTGAACACACACACTAAGAAACATTTTTTCAACACTTTGCCGTGTTGCTGTGGGTTTCAGAATAATGAAAAACTAGGATTGTTGTCATTACAATTTCCAATTTAAAACAGATTATTATCTCTTTTGAATGTGCAAAAGAGGAAATCCATAAACGACTGCAGGTTACAGTTCTGACTGCTGGACAGTGGATCTCATGTTATAAAAGTGTACAAATCATTGCTACATTCAGGCCTATAATATCGTAATTTGCTGTTATTTTTATATTTGAAATAGACCGCATATTGTTGGTGCTTTTCATGTTTTATACAATTGTTTACTTTTTCTAATAAAAAGCCTCTTGGGTTGAGGTCGCCTTGTCCTCGTTTCATTTACACGACCTTTCACCAGAACACTTCTTTTGATTGTCCCACTCAGACTTCTGTCGCTCCGTCGTCCCACTTCTGTAGAGAACGTCCCGCTTTTTCACGGGGGCCAACGAGGATGATGAAAACAGGAAAACGTAAATACTCCTTCCAGCTAAATCACTTTTGGGCTGTCCACACAGTTAAAAAGCAGTCTCTATAACTGACCGCACTGCTCAACTTTATCCTACTTTTCCTACAGTTTGAGGTGCTGTTTAAAAATAACTTCAATCACTCCATATGATTTTCCGTTTTTATCTGTAATAACGCTCAGAGAGAAAAAGAGGCAAAGTTAAGTAGACAGTAACGACTTCTTGTAAAATTTAAACATCAGATTCAGTACATAAATAACTAATAACTCAAATAAGTCACAATTTTGAATTCCCAGGGTTGAAATGTCATTAAATTTGCGTTCTACTACAAATGATTAAACAATATATGTATAACCTATTTCACGTTCATGTTTTAGCCTCACAAAAGGTATGATTTGGGGTGAAAGTTCATATGATATAAACCTGGGCTAACATTTCTGTCCAATAAAACTTAAAAATCAGGATATTGCCTTCATCAAACATGCAAAGTGTCTTTCATAATCACCTTAATAATAACAATAAACATAATCGACTTGATTAACAATAAACAAAAAGAGTAGTAAATTTGATTAAAGCAGGCTCTGACGTCACACACGTGGGTTTCTTTTGCCAAAATCTCTAAATAAGTGGCACGAGGCGCAGGCGTGAGGCGCAGGCGTGGGGGCCTAAACGAACGGGGTGCAGTTCCATCGTCTGAACACCCACAGCGCTGTTCAACTGTGTCTAATACCATCAACATCCGGCCACGAGCGGAAGTGACGCCTGCTTCTGTCTGACAACAAACTGCTGTCGGCTACGCGAAGCGGCGGAAATAAACGTTTTTTTAATTGATAACGTGGACGCAAACGTGTCAAAGCGACGGTCGGACGGGGAAGACATGGCGGACCCTGCGGTGGCCGTGGGAAGCTCCGGGGTAAAGTCCGTGTTCACGCCGGCTCGCGCGGGATTCACACCGTTAGCTTCGGAGTTAGCACGCTAGGCTAAAACACTAAATGCACTGTTTCTATCCGATCCTCTTTAACGCTCGCGCCTTGAAACGTGATATATTGAGATTTCAGATGGTTTAATAATGTAGTTAGCTGTCTTTGTATCAGCGTGACGTCAGTGTTGATCGTTGACGCGACGTGTGCGTCATAAACGTAAAGAAACCAGATGCGCTGCTGCTGCTGTTGTGATCTGAGGGTTCGACTGCGATGTTAACTAGTTTGTCAAAGACTTATTGGGCAGAAGAGTGAGTAATGCACGAGCCAAAAGCGTGTCCACCAATGAGGGATGAACTGAACGCACTTTAATATGTAATAATGCAATAACTTTTACTTGAAGAACTGCGTAAAGTCTTCCGATAACTTTATTTATCCTCGTTCACAAGTGTCAGGGAAGAGAAACAGTTACAGAAGCACTAAGTGAAAAACAAATATCAATCAAGAACAGGAAAGTTAAATCATCTGAGTGTAATGTCACAGAGAGAATAGAGGAGTTAAATGTATAAGATCAGACCGTGTTATTTACATCGACATTAACCAGCTAAATGTATTGAGTTTATGTACGGTAAACTGTAGATTATGGAACTAGAACGTTAGAAACATATTTCTGAACATTCGTCATGGATATGTGTACTTTATGCCATAATAGTATAACCAAATAACACCTATAATGAAAAGAAATGTTTTTGTTATTTTTGGCTGAACTTTGAATTGGCTCAACGCGTATTACTTCTGCTTGAGTGACGTGACTTTAAAATAACAGTACTAAGACTTTAAAGTAACAGTACTATGACTTTAAAGTGACAGTACTATGATGTGTGTTTTGTGTTGACGTGACTTTAAAGTAACAGTACTATGACTTTAAAGTAACAGTACTATGACTTTAAAGTAACAGTACTATGACGTGTGTTTTGTGTACTCGGTCAGCCTCCGCAGCTCGTGTAACGTTTCGGTCTGTAACGTTTTGCGCCGCACGTTTTTCCGTCCTTCAGCGCAGCAGCAGTAAGTCGTCGTCCAGTCCATCAGAGAACTACTGCCTGGCCCGGCGCCGGACGCTGCAGGTGGCGGTCAGCGCGCTTCTGACCGAGAGCGGCTTCGAAAGTGCGGAAAAGGCGGCGGTCGAGACGCTCACGGAGATGATGCAGAGCTGTACGTATACTACCACTCTGCACCCGGAAGGAATACATGTATTACACTACACTACATGACACGTATACTCTGCAAGTGAGGAGTACTTTATAACACGTATACTCTGCATGTTTGGAGTACTTTACACACTATAACACGTATACTCTGCATGTGAGGAGTACTTTATAACACGTATACTCTGCACGTGACGAGTACTTTATAACACGTATACTCTGCACGTGACGAGTACTTTATAACACGTATACTCTGCACGTGAGGAGTACTTTATAACACGTATACTCTGCACGTGACGAGTACTTTATAACACGTATACTCTGCACGTGAGGAGTACTTTATAACACGTATACTCTGCACGTGGCCCTCAGAGGCAACTGTTGTTGTGATTTTGGGCCTTACAAAAATAAATTGATTTGATTTGATTTGATACTCTGCACGTGACGAGTACTTTATAACACGTATACTCTGCATGTTTGGAGTACTTTACACACTATAACACGTATACTCTGCACGTGACGAGTACTTTATAACACGTATACTCTGCATGTTTGGAGTACTTTACACACTATAACACGTATACTCTGCATGTGAGGAGTACTTTATAACACGTATACTCTGCACGTGAGGAGTACTTTATAACACGTATACTCTGCACGTGAGGAGTACTTTATAACACGTATACTCTGCACATGAGGAGTACTTTATAACACGTATACTCTGCACGTGAGGAGTACTTTATAACACGTATACTCTGCACGTGAGGAGTACTTTATAACACGTATACTCTGCACGTGAGGAGTACTTTACACACTTATTCTCTGCACGTGAGGAGTACTTTACACACTTATTTTCTGCAGTGAGGAGTACCCACACTTAATCAAATATAATTACTGCAGTAACTGTTTTAGGGTTACATTTACCTTTGTTTATATCATAAATGTAGTGTAACGAGCTGCACTGTTCAGACGACACAGTGACTTGTAGAGACCCTAAACGACAGTAAAGAGAGACTTTATGTCGCACATGAACTCGTCTTTCACGTTTCAGACATCAGCGAGATCGGGCGCTGCGCCAAAGCGTACTGCGAGCACACGGCCCGGAGCGTCCCCACGTTATCCGACGCCGTGGTAACGCTCATCGAAATGGGTGAGTCCGGGAAGAACATGCGCGTCCCAAAGCGTGGTTCAGCCGCCCCAACGTCACGCGCCTGTTTGTCTTTGTCGTTGGCAGGTCTGAACGTGGACACTTTACCCGTTTACGCCAAGCGCTCTCAGAGGATGGTCATAACCGCGCGTGAGTACAAACATCAACTGCTTCTTCGGTGTTTTATATGGCGGTTTGTTAAGTGTTACATTACCGCCACCTGCTGGAGTTGTTCATCTTCAAAGTATGTGTTTTATGCTATACTGTAAAAAAAATAAAAAAATTAAATACAAATGAATAAAATACAAGCAAACGAATAAAATGAATACAATAAATACGATTAAATAAACAAAATAACATAAATACATTTTAAATAAAATGAAACCATTAATAACATACAAATAAAATAAATAAGATACTAAAATAACTAAACTAAAAATAAATAAAAATAATAATAACTCAAATACAAAAAATTTAATAAAATACATAAATAAATACAAATAAAATAATAAAATAAAAAGAGAGGGAGATTTTTTCCCCCCCATATTTATGTAATAAAGGACAACCCGCTTTTGTGAAATATAATCGAAGTACATAGAGCCCGGTACAATATACATCACGATACATGTTATACTGCTGTGAAACACCAAAGTAATGGAAGAAGAACTTCTAAACAATACGACAAAGTCTGAAGAATAAAGTCTGGTGGTAATGCAACACTTGGATGCCAACCGCCATACTACAACAACAACAACAACAACAACAACTGTTGATTTTTATTACCCAGTTGCTAAATGATGGCTCAATATTATTAGGAACTGCAATACTTTGGCCTTGAAAGTCCTTTTTATAGTATTTATCTGTGTCATAGTGTTCGGAAAATCAACGACAACAAACCTATTGTTATTTTATTGACCTTCAGCAAACGTGACAAACTAAATATAAATGTAACACTGATTAATGAAAGGTTTGCCTGTGTTTTCCAGCTCCCGTGACGAACCCCCCGGTGACGCCCAAAGCGCTCACGGCGGGACAGAAGCGCACTCACCCCACCCACATCCCCAGCCACTTCCCCGACTTCCCCGACCCGCACACCTACATCAAAACGCCCGTAAGGAAAAGACCACACGGGATACTTTTACTTCAGTGCGTCGGAGTGTGTTCCGTCGTTTAGTCGAGCAAACATATTTTATTTAGATTAAAGTGGGACAAAGGCAAAAATTAGAAGCTGTGGAGTGAGTTTACTACTACTTCTCTGTGTAAATAATGTTCTTTGTATGAACTCCTTAGACGTTTCAGGACTCGGGGACTAACTTAGATCTCTAAAATCTAAAGTACTTTTGTGTAGGATTTGAGAATTTTACACCAATCGAGCAGGTGTTTGTGGAGAAAACGTATAAAAATCTGTAGAAAATGACAGGAAGTGACATCACACCAGGGACACTCATTCCAGTCAAAGTTTATGCAGAATTTACACAAAGAAACAACTTTTTTGACTCTAAACATGATTTCAACAAAATAAAGTCGCTCTCATATATTTGAATTTGTCAAATAAAAATATGGTGACATTAGTTTTGGCCCAGTGTTTGCTGGGTAATTTCCTAGTGTGATGTCATCAATTACAAACAGGAAGTGAAATGATCACACTCGACTGTAAATAACTTTTTACCTGGCTATTTTTGTCACATTTAACTTATTTTGTCTTTCTGAGAGTTAATGGAAAGAAGAAAATGAAAGATTTCACTGTTGTTTAGTCTCAATAATCATGAATAATTGTTAAATAGTGATGTTTTTCCTCACAATAATTGTAATTCCCTCCCTCCTTCCCTCCTCCCCCTCTCTGCCCTCCCCTCTCCTCCCTCTCCCCCTCCCTCACTTCTCTCCCTCTCTCCTCCCCTCCTCCCTCTCTCCTCTCCTCCTCTTCTCCCTATCTCCCCCTCCCTCACTTCTCTCCCTCCCTCACTTCTCCCCCTCTCTTCCCTCTCTCTCCTCCTACTCTTCTCCCTCTCTCCCCTCTCTTCCTCCTCTCCTTCCTCACTTCTCCCCCTCCTCCCTCTCTTCCTCCTCTCCTCCCTCTCTCCCCCTCCCTCACTTCTCCCCCTCTCCTCCCTCTCTCTCCTCCTCCTCTTCTCCCTCTCTCCCCTCTCTTCCTCCTCTCCTCCCTCACTTCTCCCCCTCCTCCCTCTCTTCCTCCTCTCCTCCCTCTCTCCCCCTCCCTCACTTCTCCCCCTCTCCTCACTCTCTCTCCTCCTCCTCTTCTCCCTCTCTCCCCTCTCTTCCTCCTCTCCTCCCTCTCTCCCCCTCCCTCACTT
>NW_027315801.1:7127694-7260194 GCF_026437365.1 Eucyclogobius newberryi
TAATGTCACTTCCTGTTTGTAATTGATGACATCACACTAGGAAATTACCCAGCAAACACTGGGCCAAATCTCATCTAATGTCACAGACAAATAAAAATATATGAGTGACTTTATTTTGTTGAATTAATGTTTAGAGTCAAAAAAGTTGTTTATTTTGTGTAAATTCTGCATAAACTTTGACTGGAATGAGTGTCCCTTGCCCCAAGTGGAGGAGTTCAAGTATCTCGGGGTCTTGTTCACGAGTGAGGGAAGGATGGAGCGTGAGATCGACGTGAAGCGGCTGCAGTGATGCAGTCGCTGCATTGGACCGTTGTGGTAAAGAAGGAGCTGAGTCGAAAGGCAAAGCTCTTGATTTACCGGTCGGTCTACGTTCTGACCTCACCTATGGTCATGAGCTTTGGGTAGTGACCGAAAGAACAAGATCACGGATACAAGCGGTCGAAATGAGTTTCCTCCGCCGTGTGGCTGGGCGCTCCCTTAGAGATAAGGTGAGGAGCTCGGCCACACGGGGGGAGCTCAGAGTAGAGCCGCTGCTCCTCCACGTCGAGAGGAGCCAGCTGAGGTGGCTCGGGCATCTGTTCCGGATGCCTCCTGGGCGCCTCCCTCGGGAGGTGTTTCAGGCATGTCCCACCGGGAAGAGGCCCCGGGGAAGACCCAGGACACGCTGGAGAGACTATGTCTCTCGGCTGGCCTGGGAACGCCTCGGGATCCCCCCGGAGGAGTTGGAGGAAGTGTCTGGGGAGGAGGAAGTCTGGGAGTCCCTGCTCAGACTGCTGCCCCCGCGACCCGGCCCCGGATAAAGCGGCAGAAGATGGATGGATGGATGGAGTGTCCCTGGTGTGATGTCACTTCCTGTCACTTTCTACAGATTTTTCAACATTTTCTCCACAAATACCTGCTCGATTGGTGTAAAACTATCATTCATATGTACAACAGGTATATACACACCAAATAAAGTCAGAATTAGACGATCGTAAAAACCTGTAATGGGCCTTTTAAAGCGGCGCTATGTTTCCTGCGCGAGGGTCTGAAACGTCTTTACTTCAGGAGATTGAGTTGTTTTGCCTTGAACGTTCCATAAAACTTGATTAAGAAAAGCACCAGAACTCACACGGATTTAGAAATGGACCAATTTAACACAAACTGGACCGAACGGGAAACTTTTCTGGGACCATTTTTTTTTTTGGATGCCTTAATTTTGACTGAATTGTGTGTGTTTTTTTTTTAATACATTCCCGTCCTGTTTTATTTTTTTAATTATACTTTTGGTGTTTATTTAATTAGTCTTTTTTTTTTTTTTTTTAGACTAGTCTATTATAACAAATAATAAAAAGAGTCATATTTCTATCATCGTTATCATTATCTGTAAAAACCAAAGACGTTGGCATCAAAAATGCTAAAAATGAATGATCCGTTTCTGATTTTTCTTTAGTTAAAATGTATTTGAACATATATTTTTTGACTTGTTCAATAGTAAAATACTCGTTACTTGCTGTAGAATATTCCAGATGCCGTAAACCTTCACTGCAAAGTCGTAAGAGCGGATATTTTTGTGACTCTGGAGCGTCTTGTGTGTGTTTTTTATTGATTTGGATGATATGGATATAGATTTGTGTGGTACGTTCTGCGTCCCAGATTGTCCCGGTTTGTCCCTCACCTTGACCCGCAGCGCCCTCTGGTCCAGTTTAGGCACTCTGGCCCAGTCCGGACCCCCGAAGCGCATGGGCCAGCTCACTTTCCTGTTAGTCTTCATCTCGCTCTCGTTGTAGCTGCCGGGCCTGAGAACACGAAACACGGATCAGCCCGTGTCCATGGAAACGTGTTCAAGAACGTCACGTGTTCAAGAACGTCACGTGTTCAAGAACGTCACGTGTTCAAGAATGTCACGTGTTAAAGAAAGAAACACAAAGCGGCGCAATTTGGTCCGTGCAGATGCTTTTGGAAGTCTTTTGACCCGCTCTGATTGGACCTTTGACTCGTCCCATCGTCCCGCCCATCGTCTTTGGCCATCGTCCCACTCATCGTTTCATTTATCGTTTCGCCCATTGTCCTGTCCATCGTCTCGCCCATCGTCCCACCTATCGTCCCGCCCATTGTCCCGTCCATCGTCCAGCCCATTGTCCCGTCCACCGTCACGCCCATTGTTCCCGCCCATCGTCCCGCCCATCATCTCGTCCATCGTCCAGCCCATCGTCACGCCCATCATCTCGTCCATCGTCACGCCCATCGTCCCGCCCATCATCTCGTCCAT
The DNA here is from genome assembly GCF_026437365.1 of Eucyclogobius newberryi. Taxonomy (NCBI): domain Eukaryota; kingdom Metazoa; phylum Chordata; class Actinopteri; order Gobiiformes; family Gobiidae; genus Eucyclogobius; species Eucyclogobius newberryi. The sequence continues at coordinate 7,129,946 of NW_027315801.1, forward strand.
CGTCTCGTCCATCATCTCGTCCATCGTCCAGCCCATCGTCACGCCCATCATCTCGTCCATCGTCACGCCCATTGTCCCGCCCATCATCTCGTCCATCGTTCCCGCCCATCGTCCCGCCCATCATCTCGTCCATCGTCCAGCCCATCGTCACGCCCATCATCTCGTCCATCGTCACGCCCATTGTCCCGCCCATCATCTCGTCCATCGTTCCCGCCCATCGTTCCGCCCATCATCTCGTCCATCGTCACGCCCATTGTCCTGCCCATCATCTCGTACATCGTTCCCGCCCATCGTCCCGCCCATCATCTCGTCCATCGTCCAGCCCATCGTCACGCCCATCATCTCGTCCATCGTCACGCCCATTGTCCCGCCCATCATCTCGTCCATCGTTCCCGCCCATCGTTCCGCCCATCATCTCGTCCATCGTCACGCCCATCGTCCCGCCCATCATCTCGTCCATCGTCTCGTCCATCGTCACGCCCATCGTCCAGCCCATCGTCTTACCCGGGGTGCTGGGCCGTGTGGTTGAAGCCCATGTTCCTCGGGACTGTGGAGTTAAAAGGAGTTTTTCCGGGCGGCGTGATTTTAGACAAGCTGTGATCCAACTGATAATGCAGAGGAGACGGAGCCCGGACCTGACACACACAAACAAACAAACAAACAAACAAACAAACAAACAAACAAACAAACACGCAACCACACACACAAACACAAACACACACACAAACAAACACGCAACCACACACACACACACACACACACACACAAACAAACACGCAACCACACACACACAAACACACACACAAACAAACAAACAAACAAACACACAAACACACAAACACACACAAACACACACAAACACGCAACCACACACACAAACACAAACACACACACAAACAAACACGCAACCACACACACACAAACACACACACACACTGCTCCATAAACATATTCCATCATAACTTCTCTTTAAAGTTGTATAAATACTTTACCTTGACGGGCGGAAAACGCCCTTCAAATCGGGCTGAAAATCCAAATCCTTTTCGACTCGTGGGAATTTTTTCAAGCTTGTACACGATAGTGCCGTACTGTGGAACATCAGGAACATAAGGAACACCGGGAACATAAGGAACACCGGGAACATAAGGAACACCCGGAACATAAGGAACACCCGGAACATAAAGAACACAGGTAACAAAGAACATAGGTAACATAAGGAACACAGGGACCATAAGGAACACCGGGAACATACGGAACACAGGGAACATAAGGAACACAGGGAACATAAGGAGCACCGGGAACATACGGAACACAGGGAACATAAGGAACACAGGGAACATAAGGAGCACCGGGAACATACGGAACACCGGAAACATAAGGAAAACAGGGAACATAAGGAACACCGGGAACATAAGGAACAAAGGGAACATAAGGAACACCGGGAACATAAAGAACACAGGTAACATAAAGAACACAGGTAACATAAAGAACACAGGTAACATAAAGAACACAGGGAACATATGGAACATAAGGAACACCGGGAACATAAGGAACAAAGGGAACATAAGGAACATAAGGAACACAGGGAACATAAAGAACACAGGGAACATAAGGAACATAGGGAACATAAGGAACACCGGGAACATAAGGAACACCGGGAACATAAGGAACACAGGGAACATAAGGAACAAAGGAAACATAAGGAACATAAGGAACACAGGTAACATAAAGAACACAGGGAACATAAGGAACATAGGGAACATAAGGAACACAGGGAACATAAGGAACACAGGGAACATAAGGAACATAGGGAACATAAGGAACATAAGGAACACCGGGAACATAAGGAACACCGGGAACATACGGAACACAGGGAACACAGGGAACATACGGAACACAGGGAACATAAGGAACACAGGGAACATAAGGAACACAGGGAACATAAGGAACACAGGGAACATAAGGAACACGGAACACAGGGAACATAAGGAGCACCGGGAACATACGGAACACCGGAAACATAAGGAAAACAGGGAACATAAGGAACACCGGGAACATAAGGAACAAAGGGAACATAAGGAACATAAGGAACACAGGTAACATAAAGAACACAGGGAACATAAGGAACATAGGGAACATAAGGAACACCGGGAACATAAGGAACACCGGGAACATAAGGAACACAGGGAACATAAGGAACAAAGGGAACATAAGGAACATAAGGAACACAGGTAACATAAAGAACACAGGGAACATAAGGAACATAGGGAACATAAGGAACACAGGGAACATAAGGAACACAGGGAACATAAGGAACATAGGGAACATAAGGAACATAAGGAACATAAGGAACACCGGGAACATAAGGAACACCGGGAACATACGGAACACAGGGAACACAGGGAACATACGGAACACAGGGAACATAAGGAACACAGGGAACATAAGGAACACAGGGAACATAAGGAACACGGAACACAGGGAACATAAGGAACACAGGGAACATAAGGAACACAGGGAACATAAGGAACACAGGGAACATAAGGAACACAGGGAACATTATAATGTGGATTTGTAATCATGGCAGGACTTTTGTCTGCTGTGAATGTGGACTAAACCTGGACTAAAGCAGGACTTAACCAGGTCCAAACCAGGTCTAAACCAAGACTAAACCAGGTCTAAACCAAGACTAAACCAGGTCTAAACCAGGACTAAACCAGGACTAAACCGAGACTAAACCAGGTCTAAACGAGGTCTAAACCAGGACTAAGCCAGGACTAAGCCAGGTCTAAACCAGGTCTAAACCAGGACTAAACCAGGACTAAAGCAGGACTAAAGCAGGACTAAACCAGGTCTAAACCAGGACTAAAGCAGGACTAAACCAGGACTAAACCAGGACTAAAGCAGGACTAAAGCAGGACTAAAGCAGGACTAAAGCAGGACTAAAGCAGGACTAAACCAGGACTAAACCAGGACTAAAGCAGGACTAAAGCAGGACTAAAGCAGGACTAAACCAGGACTAAACCAGGACTAAAGCAGGACTAAACCAGGACTAAAGCAGGTCTAAAGCAGGACTAAAGCAGGACTAAACCAGGACTAAAGCAGGTCTAAAGCAGGTCTAAAGCAGGTCTAAAGCAGGACTAAAGCAGGACTAAAGCAGGACTAAAGCAGGACTAAAGCAGTTGTACTTGTACCTGGCTCTCGTAGCTTCCTGGTCCCACGGCGGGCGCAGGTTCTCGCGCGTATGCCACGGCGAGTCGGTTCCGCGGTTGTGTCATGATTCAATCATACGCAAGAATGTTTAAGGACCTCGGGCTGGACCTCGAGCTGTAAGAACAACATGACGTCATATAGAACCTTTGCTCTGCAGTTCTCGAGGCTGGTTCTGGAGCGGATGTTCTAGAAAGTTAGAATCAAAGCACTGAAAGGAGCTTCAGCTCTGAGTTTGCTGCTTGTTAAGATGTATCTGTGATACGTGCTCGGCATAGAGCTTAGACTCCAGGGGTCTTTTTTTAATCCTCAAGATGCAGCTCTTGGAGCAAATATTCACTAAATATATTCACTAAACTCTGCTCAGCCCTAAAGTATCTGACTCTGATCTTCTATAATCCTGACTCTGAGGCCTGTGTCCAATGGATGAAAAGGACAAGAAGAGTTGTGTCTTAATGATTTCAGCATTATAATACTGTCTTCATCCATTAGCTAAAACTGTACACATTTTCATTACTTACCAAAATTGTTAATTGAGTATTATGATCCTTACCTTTCGCTGGCTGAATTGATGAGGTGATTGTACTTCTATTGCCCTGGACTCTGGAGAGGTGACTGAGACTTTTGTGTTTTCCACCTGTGAAATGCAGAAGCTTTGGACTTTAGGCTCTGAAGAATAATAATGTTGTTTTAATGGCGTCTCGCAGCAAACTGCAAAGATGCATTTACCGCCCTCGTCTTCTTCTCTGGTGTTTTATGGCGGCTGCTATCCAAGCGTTACATTAATGCCAGACTTTATTTTTCAGACTTTATCCTTTTTCCGTTTTTTTTTAATCTTTTTTCTTTTCTTCTTCAACAACACACTTCTTGTTGTTGTTGTTGTTGTTTTATGGCGGTTGGCATCCAAGTGTTGCATTACCGCCAGACTTTATTCCTCAGACTTTGTCGTAGTCCTCCTTCTTCTTCTTGAGTCTGTAGTTGTTGTGTTCTCTTTATCGTTTTGTGACATGAACATTGTGACTGATGATGATGTCACGGATTAATGTTCCGCCACATGATCGTCACGGCAACCGTAAGGGATATGGCCGTGCATTACGCCGTCACTCGCAATGGCTCCGAGTTAGTTTTTGATGAGAGGGGCCAGGCTTCAATCACACGCGACCCCCAACGACCCCCACAACACGTGACAATACATCGGCCAATCTCTAATAAATATATTGCATCGTTCTGAGGATCTGAGAGGTTTAAGCGGCACAAACGATGTAAACATGTGTCACAGGTTAAATCAGCTCTTCTAAAGGTCAAATATGATGCATTATTTGTTATTATTTGCCTGTTATCAGCCTTTAAACACGCTCTGAAGCTCGTTTACTTTGGCACCTCATGTTGACACGCTATAAATGACGTTTGGCTCCATCTACTGGCAGCAGAGGAAACTATGTGAGATAAACGTGTATATTCTCCCACAGGATGAGGTAAAAATATGATCATATTTGTGTGTCTGTATTTCAAATTGTGATTATTCTTATTTGTAATACGTGATTTAAAGCTGAGACGGGGCTTTAAATATGTTAATTGTAAATGTGTTTTAAAATATGAGTTGTAAAGAGCCAGGGAACATAAAGAGCGTTCTACTTCCTGCTTCATTCACTGCGTCTGTCACTGATGACGTATTTCCTGTTAAGAATCTAAGAAATAAATGTTGGCGACTTCCTCTAAAAATACACCGAATGAGACTTTTAATTTGAAAAACATTATGATTACTAAATATTGTGTGATTTAAAATGTATCTACCTTCAGTCGATTATCTAAAAAATAAGAGTAAAATTGTTGAAGAATTTTGACTGCAACTTTTTTATTTTTGTAGAATGCTTTGCACAATAAAACAAAACTACTTCCAAGAAATAAATGTCGGCAACTTCCTCTAAAAATACACCAAATGACTTTTAAATTGAAAAACATGGGTAAATATATTCATAAAAGTGGCAAAAACAAATATTGTGTGATTTAAAAATGAATTTAAAATATATCTAATAAATAAGAGTCAGCTGCTGATACTTTGTTAATATAAAAGATGTATTTCCTAAATCTTTAAACCTGTTTTATTTTGGAGAATGCTTTGCCCTTTATAACAATTCTACTTCCGCCCAGCCATCGCCACATATTTGACGTCAAGGGGCTGTAAGTAATGCTGTATTCTTTAATTTGTAGGATGCCTTACACAACTGCACCACTTCCGCCCGTCGCCGCGGATTTTGTCAGACTTGTAAAAGCTTGTGTTGTTTCTTTTGGTCTTTAATGATCTGACTGTTGTTTCCTTTGACCGCTAGAGGGGGTGCACCGCTCCTGGAGGAACTGTAATACCAGGTCGATGCGCGGAGTGGGCGGAGCAAGCCCCGGATCCATCTCCCAGTTCCAAAAATCAATTTAATATATGGCCCTCGGGTAGAGGACGTATCAGATATTAAACTGATAAGAACAGATACTACACTTGATCTTAGCCAAAAGGCCGAGAAGCGATGACGTGAGAGAGGCTGAGTGGGTGACGCGTTTCCCCGCCACGCGGCGCTCAGTCACGGTGCTAAACACTCACGTTTAAACTTGACATTTACAAGTTACAAACGTCTTTACATTAAAGACGCGAACACAGAAACGCGCACGCGCACATTTAGAAGCAACAAACTGACCCCAAAAGGCGCAATTTTAGACTTTTAAAGCAAACCGGCGCAGCATTTCAGGGTCACGTGATACGCAATCGTCCAATCACATTCAGGAAGCTCAGACGAGGCGGTTAAACGCACTAAAACTCAACAAACCTGAACATTTAAACGGATTCTCCGCGTTATTGTCGTTTAAATGTGTTTGTCGTTAGTCACTGTTTTATAAAATGATGATAAAAGCGCGTTTGAAGCCTCGTGAACGCCGCGGTCTCCCGCCTCGTGCCCACGGTTCAAGTCACGTGTTTGTGTTCGCCTTCTGAATTCAGACAATTTAACTTTTGAAAACAAATCAAGACATGATATAACTAATGTCGCACAATGACGTCGTAATGTGACCCAGACCTAATGATTTGACGTGTTCTTCTGGGATTGACATGTAAATTACAGTTCATTTAGGTTGAAAAGCGCGTCCAGGACTTTAAACTAGGCCTAATACAAATAAAACCCACTGTTTGCTTCATACACTGTCTTTAAGTGTCTTTAAACTTGTTTTTCGGTCTCATTTGACGCGCTAAACAGAATGAAATCTGCTGCTGTCTTTGCTTCATCAAAAACAAACCTGGAGTCGTGTTTTGTTGAGTTGGCGCTCGTTTCTGTCCACGTGACTCTCTTTTTATGATCCCGACATCTTCCTCGTCAAACCTCATTTATCTAAACGTCTTTTTATCCTTGTACTTCTCCAAAATGCACCCGCGCATGCGTAGTGTCCCCCTCTCCCATCACCTGAGCCGTGTGCGGTGATCATCTCCATGGCGACCGCGTGTAAACAGTTATTTGGGGGGGGGGACTTCTTGCTTCTCAAATGACGTGACTTTAGCCGGAGCGCGTCCGCTGTAACCTAGCAACCAGTCAAGGCCATTATTTACATTTTATTTGGTTACACTGCAAAAGTATGAGTTACATTTACATCATCTTGATTTGAATGGTCCAATTTACTTTTTATTATTACTATTAATAATTATGATTATTATATTATTAATAAATGTGGATTAAGGAAACAATAGGCACCACTTTATAAAAACGTTTAAGATAATTCAGGCTTATCTTATTTAAAGGAGTTATTAAAGAAGTAGTTAAGGCCGAATAACTCATTAAACAATTTGTTCAGACTTAATTCTTTGTTCATGATTTATTAAGGCTTTTAGAAGTGTAGTTTTGATTAAATAATAAATAATACAATTTAGTTCCAATTTAAGTGTGAGTGACAATTGCTGTAGATTTATTGTTACTTTTTCAAAATCTTGTGTGAAATAAGTGCAAATGTGTTTCAATCTGTTTTTAAAGTGTTTGCGCTCGAGTTAACGTTTCACAGCCCCTGTAGGTTACCACGGTTACGCTCTAGGTAACAGCGTGTTCAGAAAAAAAAACATTAACATATAAAAGGAATAATAAAGATAAAACAAGTCTGATGAATGTACAAAACTCAAAGTCTTTTTTCTGTGCACATGTTCCAGAATAATAAAACCACATTCAATAATAACTTAACTTTATTGACATTCATCATGACAAAGGCACAAGCTTCAACGTTGTTTTGTTTTACAGCATTATTTCTACAAGTTTACTGTTAAAAATGACTAATTCAGAATTATCAGCGCTTTTTATGAATCTAAACTCATCAAAAATGACAAGATAAAGTTCAGTCATTTTATCAGATTTACTCGTCGACTTTTATTATTATCATTATTATCGTTATTGTGGCACAGGTGAATTATGGCGACTCTTTTTTCTGCAAATCAAACTTAAAACAGGCACTTCAGTAGTTTTTTTAAAAAGCGTTTCAGCAAAAGAAAAGTGCAAATCGCTTCAGGAATTTTCAAAAATGTCACTGTAAATGGGCAATGGAATTTCCCCATGTGGGACAATAAAGGATTATCTTATCTTATCTTATCTTAAAACCTTTGGCACTTCATAAAAACAGAACGACACAACACAGAAGCGTGCTCAACAGCGCCCCCTGCAGAGGAATATTTGGACAAGTGGATTTGCTGCTCAAAAACTAAAACAATCTGTCGAAACGATGCAAAATATACATAAGTGACTAATATTAGCAGAGTTTTAAATTTAAAATGTATTTGAATAGCTGTTTCGAGGAACAAAAAGGAAAGAAAATATTTGCAGAAGATTGAATACAACAAATTAGAAATATTTCATGTTTTAAGTGGAGTATTTCATTCTGCAGCTACGACAATACTGTTCATTTAAACACGGTGACCCTGGATTACTCTGGTTTATGGTCATTGTAGTTTATTGCACTGTACAAATGGAGCAACTGACTGTCCTGTTTTTGCCTTTAGCCCTGGTTTAGCCCTGGTTTTGACCTGGTTTTGACCTGGTTTCGACCTGGTTTCGACCTGGTTTAGTTCATAACTATATCAGAATCTCACTGTTGGATCTTTTAGCGGTGCAGAATTGTAGAAATGTCACGTTTTCCTTTTAAAACGTCTTGAAAAGACTATGGCACAAATAATAACTGTCGAATCCCAAATAATTAAGATATTAAACTGCTAAATAACACTAAAACTTAAGCAAATTATCAAGAAAACAAGTCATTAATAAAAGCAGTTTGAGATATTGTGACCCGTTTTTTCGTTGATTGTGTCGTTCCTATTGCAACAGCTGGAGAACGCCATGAGTCCAGCAGGTTTCTGAGCGCATAAAGTCTCCAAGCATCAGCGTGGTCAGCAGAGGGCGCCGCACAGGGCCCTCACTCGCTCTGGGGGACGGAGATGCAGGGGCCTTTGGGGTCGTCGAAGCGGTCCATGGTGTTCAGCTGCAGGATCATGTTCAGGCCGTACACGAAGATGAGCAGCATCAGCAGCGCCGTGATCAGACCCATCCAGATCCCGGGCGTGAAGAAGCCGGCGCAGTCGCTCGCGTACGAGAAGTTTGTGCCGTTGTTCAGCCCGAAGCCCTGGATCTGTGGGGAGGCCGGGTCAGGGCTTCAGGTGCTTCAAGAGCTTCAAGAGCTTCAAGAGCTTCAAGAGCTTCAAGAGCTTCTGATCGGGAGCCTCTGATCGGGAGCCTCTGATCGGGAGCCTCTGATCGGGAGCCTCTGATCGGGAGCCTCTGATCGGGAGCCTCTGATCGGGAACCTCTGATCGGGAACCTCTGATCGGGAACCTCTGATCGGGAACCTCTGATCGGGAACCTCTGATCGGGAACCTCTGATCGGGAGCCTCTGATCAGGAACCTCTGATCAGGAACCTCTGATCAGGAACCTCTGATCAGGAACCTCTGATCAGGAACCTCAGGTTCCCCTTTCTAGGTGATATTTTGAGTACGTCCCGTACCTGAAAGTCAACCAGGTCCAGCATCCAGGCGCTGGCGTTGAGGCGGTTGTCGTGGACGAGCAGCGCGTCCCTGAAGCTGCTCACGGACTGACAGTGGAAGGAATACTCGGCCGGAGCGTAAATACTGCGGCTGGAGAAGGAGGCGCTGGCGTTGTTCCGCAACAGCTGCACCGAGTCCAGACTGAACCATCGCCGCGCCGACACCGGGAAGAAGCGCTGGCTCATGGAGAAGCTGCACCCATGACACAGGGATTCAGCCGCTGCATGTTAGGCTGAGGTTTGCTGTAACCCGACCCAACATGTTTCAAGTGGGTCGGTCGGTCGGTAATTTTATTTATTTTTTTTTTTAACTTTGAAGGCATAAAAAATACATTACCCACTTAATGATAATTAACTCCACTTCGTTTGAATGTTCAGACGCTCGGTTGGCACTCAGCGTCACAGAATAGCGATCAATCTCAAGTCCACTAGCACATCACTACCAAGTCCACTAGCACAGGGTTCCCCAACCACCGGGCCGGGGACCGATACCGGTCCGCAACGCGTTTGCTACCGGGCCATACAAAAACTGGAAATAATCTATCAGTGACAGCATCTTCTCCGACGTAACTTTGGCCTGTCACTCATGACACTAATAAGCTCGTCTGTGGATATATAATGAAAAGCCTTATAGGAGATTGCCAATGAAATCCATTAAATATAATGGCAAGTATATTATATCTCTGCTCTTGTCCTGCGTGAGAACATAACTGATACGTGCATTATATGTGATACGTCATCGCAGATGCGTCGCATCAAACACGCTGCCCGAAAGTAGACCAAAAAGCCAGCGAAAATGAGTAAAAAACAAATGTCTTTGGAGAGCATTTTTGCAAAGGGGAAAAGGCCAAGTAAGGAGCAGACGAGGAGCCAGCGAGGATTTTGGACAAGTCTCCTGGGCCAGCATTCTGCAACTGCTACGCGATCACCCGTTTTTACTTTTACAAGAGTTCGAGCGCTACTTCCCGCGCCGTGAAGGCAACAAGACAAAACTACAGCAGACTGGATTTAAACACACTGCGGGTGTCATTGTCTCCCATCACTCGTAGATGGGACCATCTCATTGCACAGAAACACGTGCAGGGCCCCCACTGATTCAGCGTGTGGTGAGTTGTAACTTTTATGCACTTATTTTTGCCATATTTATCTGATGAGCTTCCACCAGTCAGAAGAACAGTGAGGACACGTGTAACTGTACGTTATGTTACTCCAATTCGGATCTTTTGGTATGGTACACTTAATGTACAAACGCGTCTTTTCCGAGCTGAATCGAATGGAAGCCTAAGCCCCGCCCACTTCCGAGCAAGTTAACCCGACCGCGACATAACCTGGCACACCGGTCCGTGAAAATAAAACCTACATTATTCCGGTTCGTGGTGCAAAAAGGTTGGGGACCCCTGCACTAGCACATCACCTACCAAGTCCACTAGCACATCACTACCAAGTCCACTGGCACATCACTACCAAGTCCACTGGCACATCACTACCAAGTCCACTAGCACATCACTACCAAGTCCACTGGCACATCACTACCAAGTCCACTAGCACATCACTACCAAGTCCACTAGCACATCACCTACCAAGTCCACTAGCACATCACCTACCAAGTCCACTAGCACATCACCTACCAAGTCCACTAGCACATCAACTACCAAGTCCACTAGCACATCACCTACCAAGTCCACTAGCACATCACTACCAAGTCCACTCGCACATCACCTACCAAGTCCACTAGCACATCACGCCACGTATGAGTCCGTCTTAAAACCATCAACTTATTCTTAATTCTCACTCTTTATCCTCGCTTCGACCCATCTGTCACCGACACACTGAACACAGATGTTGTCGCCATTTTTTGATTCTGCCAGTGACCCGCAGTGACCTGTAGGCGTCGGGCTTCAATAGTCAATGAGACGTTCTCCGTTCGTGTTGGTGACATTTCTCTACGGTTTACGCGACATTTTCAGCTTTAAAATATTTCTAGCGAGTTCCAGTGATAAAAAATTATTCAACACGGCGCTTTTTTGAAAAAAAGGTCGTTGAGTCGGCGAGATATAAGACAAAAAAAATATTTGGCATCATTTTGACAAAGTTGATATTTTTTTTCAGTCGGCTATTTTTTTACCGAGTCGGTCGGGTTACGACAAACACATATTTTTTTGCTCTGCCTTAGTATGATTATAGTCTGACTCACCTCAGAGTTACGCCAGCGCCGTTGTTCAAGACGAGTCTGTGAGAACAAGACAAAAGCGTCACCACATACAATATTCTGCAGCGTCCAGGAGATTTTCTTTATGAATGAATGAATGAATGAATGAATGACTGGTTTAGTCCTGATTTAGTCCCGGCGGAATGAATTAATAATTTGTTAACGGGACGTTGATTTTTCCACTGAAACGTAATGACTGCAAAATAGCGGCCGGTCGTCACGCAAATGCGCTCATTGTACAGTCTGAAAAGTGTCAATCAAAAAACAAAACTGAACTGAATCAATGTAATTTTTACTTGTAGTTTAAAAATAAGTTATAATTACAATTTGTCTGCACAGGTTTTTAAAAATAAATGATACATATTTAAAATTATTATTGTCATCATTTCTTTTTTACATTTCTGTTAATTTAATTTATTTTTTCACAATAATTACAGCTCTAACCATTGCCTAGAAAACTATCCTCATGAACTGGAAAACCTGCACAGACACGAACCACTGTAGATTTACAGTGGTTTTCACATTTGATTTACCTTTATTTAACATTTTAGTCATGTTTTCGTCTTAAATGCCCTTTATTACACATTATTACACATTTTGACCTCGAGTCCCTGAATGTCATTTAGAGAGATGTAAAACCAGGTGTCTTCAATTTTAAAATACTTTATCAACCCAAAAAAATGTAGAAATACTGTGACTGGAGGCTTCTAGATAGAGAATATTTAGGAATAAAGTGTAATATTGATGAAAATTAGATATAGTTAAAGTACTGAAGGGCCTGGTACTGTGTAAAGGTCTGTATCATGGTACGTGTTGGTAAAAGTACTGAGGGGCCTGGTACTGTGTAAAGGTCTGTATCATGGTACACGTTGGTTAAAGTACTGAAGGGCCTGGTACTGTGTAAAGGTCTGTATCATGTTACGTGTTGGTAAAAGTACTGAGGGGCCTGGTACTGTGTAAAGGTCTGTATCATGGTACACGTTGGTAAAAGTACTGAGGGGCCTGGTACTGTGTAAAGGTCTGTATCATGTTACGTGTTGGTAAAAGTACTGAGGGGCCTGGTACTGTGTAAAGGTCTGTATCATGTTACACGTTGGTTAAAGTACTGAGGGGCCTGGTACTGTGTAAAGGTCTGTATCATGGTACACGTTGGTTAAAGTACTGAGGGGCCTGGTACTGTGTAAAGGTCTGTATCATGGTACGTGTTGGTAAAAGTACTGAGGGGCCTGGTACTGTGTAAAAGTCTGTATCATGTTACGTGTTGGTAAAAGTACTGAGGGGCCTGGTACTGTGTAAAGGTCTGTATCATGGTACGTGTTGGTAAAAGTACTGAGGGGCCTGGTACTGTGTAAAAGTCTGTATCATGTTACGTGTTGGTAAAAGTACTGAGGGGCCTGGTACTGTGTAAAGGTCTGTATCATGGTACGTGTTGGTAAAAGTACTGAGGGGCCTGGTACTGTGTAAAGGTCTGTATCATGGTACACGTTGGTTAAAGTACTGAAGGGCCTGGTACTGTGTAAAGGTCTGTATCATGGTACGTGTTGGTAAAAGTACTGAGGGGCCTGGTACTGTGTAAAGGTCTGTATCATGGTACGTTTTGGTAAAAGTACTGAGGGGCCTGGTACTGTGTAAAGGTCTGTATCATGGTACACGTTGGTTAAAGTACTGAAGGGCCTGGTACTGTGTAAAGGTCTGTATCATGGTACGTGTTGGTAAAAGTACTGAGGGGCCTGGTACTGTGTAAAGGTCTGTATCATGGTACGTGTTGGTAAAAGTACTGAAGGGCCTGGTACTGTGTAAAGGTCTGTATCATGGTACGTGTTGGTAAAAGTACTGAGGGGCCTGGTACTGTGTAAAGGTCTGTATCATGGTACGTGTTGGTAAAAGTACTGAGGGGCCTGGTACTGTGTAAAGGTCTGTATCATGGTACGTGTTGGTAAAAGTACTGAGGGGCCCGTACACAGCGTTGGTCTCGTTGCACATGGACCCGGCTGTGGTCAGGGTTTGGGAGGCGAGGTCGGTCCAGTTCTCGGGCTTAATGAAGCTGACTTTCAGGTTCTGGGCCCACAGCATGATGCAGGGGCCTGACGAGATGTTGAACATGATCGGGGGCTTGACTGCCGGGGCCGGGGGCGGGGCCTGGAGCAGGGAGCGGCCAGCGGGCGCAGAGAGGGACGGCTCCGAGATCACCTGCGAGGGACGAGACCGTGTGAGGTGGGTTACACACCGGGAAACACACCGGGAAACATCAGGAAACGCAGCAGAAAATATGCCAGGAAACACAATAGGAAACACAAAAGGAAACAACAGGAAACACATTATGAAACACGTCAGGAAATGCATTAGGAAATGAAACCGGAAACACACATGGAAACACAGCGAGAGAGTAACCAATAATAACTGCGTTACTGTAACTGAGCAGATCGTCTGCAGAAATTGTTTTTTTTAGCAGATTTTTAAACATGTACTTGTAATTGTGTATAATTTTAGCCAAGCAATTGTACAAAATGATTAAGAGTTATTGATTTCAGCCAAATCCCAATATCAAGCCTCGAAATAACGGGTTGGACACGGTCAATGACCGATGGAAAAATCTGTTTTGACCGACTCAAAAATCAAGGCTCCGGACATACTGACCGACGCTAATTTTATTGCCGTAATATGTTTTTAATTGTCAAAAACAGCGCGGTGAACATACCCACAGCGATTCCTATGCACAAACTGGGCGCGCTACACTACAGTCGACGATTATTGTTGTAGTTGTACAGCAGCAGAAGGCAGCGTAGCGCATGTGCGCACTGAGAAAATCAAGACGCAACACGTTGGGGGCGTTTGAGCGTCGGACTATGGAAAGACTAAAGAGAACGTCGGACTAAAGAGACTGATGGCGCTCGGCGTTCTCTTTATTTACGCAAGACGGCGCTCGGCGTTAAAAAGCGCCGCTTTATTTTGTAAAAGCACCATAAAATACGCCACGATACGCCGCTCCCAAGTGGCGGAGTGTGATCACATTGGCTTTCCATATCGGACGCGCCACCAGAGCGGCCCAGAGGGAAAGGGAGCAAAAGAGAGAAGAGGAAACGGGTAGTTCCAGAGCGTAATCTTACCTGTAAATGCTTTTTTCATTATACACAATTCACACGTAAAAAATATTATTTCAAGGCTTGCAATATCCCATAATGCACGGCTGCCTCGCCTCAGACTTGTGACATAAAAATAAATGCTAATCTAAATGTAAGTGTGTCCGTTTTACCCGTGATGGCTGTAGTCCGGTGAAGAAGGCTGTAAAGGGCACATCCTTGGCCTCCAGACTGTTCAGAACGCGTCCAATAACTTTATCTAAACAAGAGAAAACAGTTCATAAAGAACGAATATTAACTGCCGACTCTGCATCTGTGATTTATGCGAAATATATTTCAGATTTACCAAACGTTTTGCACATTTGTCCCCAGTTTGACCATTATGGTAAAGTTCATAATCAAAAAGTACTTCCTGGTTGGACGTGAGCAGAAATATGACACAGGAAGAGGTGATTCCACAGCGGTTACCTAGCAACCAGACTGTAAACCAGAGCACGGCGCTCGCACGGTACCCAAAAGTATGGAAAGCCAATATGATCACACTCCGCCACTTAGGATAAGATAAGATATTGCTTTATTGTCCCACATGGGGAAATTTCATTGGTGCAACGCAGGTAGATACAGAGGTAGATACAGAAGAACAGATCACCGCCGTCTGGCCTAAATTATGGCGCGCATTTACGGCGCACGGTGTAACGTCAGACGGCACTAAAAGCGTTGCTTTATTTTGTTAAAGCGTCGGAAAATATGGCGCGATACACCGCTTCTAAGTGCCGGAGTGTGATATATTGGCGTTCCATATAGAGCGCCGTGGGCGGCGGGCGAAATTTTTTAAAGTACTTTTTGCTGGGACACAGCCGTAAGCGGTGTCCCACTGCTATCCTCAAACGTCAGCCCAGCGGGATTCAGCTCAACTTCCTGTAATTTTAAACCTTTATTTTATACAAACTGCAACTTAAAAACAGACCTAAGAAACATGTTCAGCTTATTGAATGTCTTGTAAGCCCCTGTGATGGTTAAATAAGTATTTTTGGCGCGTTTGAAGTGTCAGTCGTCGCCCCCTGCTGTCTTGGGGTGGAAAACCAACCTTCCAACCCTCGCTCCATTTTTAAATATTTGGCAACGTGAAATGTGTGTTGTGAATACACTGTTGTATTATTATAAAGAAAAAGCATTTGGATCAATTTTCTGACACTATATAACTTCACAAGGGACCAGCAGGGTCGCACAGGACGTACACGGCGCCCACCGGAAGAACACTGCGCGCCGTGTGCGCACAGGAAATACACGGCGCGCACAGGAAGTAATACATGGCGCGTTCGTCACTCACCGTTGCTCCTCAGCCGCTCACGGCACGGCTCGTCGCGGCTGCAGTACGGCAGGCGGACGAGCAGCAGGCGGGCGGTGGCGGTGTCCGTCTCGAGCTCGGCGGCGTCCGGAGCCACGAGCAGCGGCGCCACTCCGAGCTTCTCCTCCAGGATCGAGAGCACGGAAGCGGAGGGCGACCAATCCACGGCCGGGAACACCGCGGAGCGAGACCGGAGCGCCGCCTCCACGTTTTTGAAGGCGCCGTCCTCGCTGTTGCCGTAGACGCCGCCGTAAACCGTGAAGTCCTCTTGGCTCAACTGAGAATGAAAATATGGAATTACTTTTAATTAGTGATCAGAAATGTCAAATATTTCTATAAAAATACTAAAATATATATATATATATATATATATATATATATATATATATATATATATATATATATATATATATAAACTACATTACTTGAGTAAAAGTACAAATGTTACTACGAGACAAGTAGCTCAGTCAAATACTTAAGTGAAAGTACTGAAGTATTCAGTATTATTTTTTGTTATTTTTTTTTACCCTTGTTGAAATTGCTTTTTTATTTAAGTTTCTTCTTTTCTTTAACATCATATAAATTTAAGTTTTACACAAATACACCATTTCAAGTTGGCCACTGTCCAGGGTGTACCCCGCCTAAGGCCCGAAGTCACTGGGATAGGCTCCAGTCACCCGCGACCCCGAAAGGGAACAAGCGGTAGAAAATGGATGGATGGATGGACAAATACACCATTTCTAGTACTTTTCTGTATAAAGTGCACTTGTCTTTTTATTTTTTTTTAATTTAACCTTTGTTGACATTTCTTTTTTTATTCAAGCTTTTTTTTTCCACACATGAATTTACTTTTTCGATGGGCGGGGCACGTTTTCCTGAAACACAAGCTCAAACTGAAAAGAGAGAATTTGTGTCATCACCACGGCAACGACAATACAAGAACTAAAACGTCTCACGAAAACCAGAGCAGACTTTTTAAATGCACTGCAGAGACACGACAGATCCATACTTCAGTTATTATAGACGTCAGTGATCAAAAATATGAATGTTTGACTCGTATGAAAAGTGTAGTTTAGATCTGTGGAAAGGCGCTCTGAAACACACGAGTCTGTCAGCGGTTTGTCGGTTCAGTCTCCACAATTTTGTATTAAATTGTTAAAAAACAGCAGTTTATTTGTGGAACTTAAAACAGAATCCCATTATTAAAACATAAATCGCTAAAAAATTTGACAGAAATTGTGATAAATGTGACAAATAGACTTTTTTCGTTATATTACATTACATTTCAAATTTACCCGATTTGAGGACAAATTTAAATAATAAAAACATAAAATGTGCCATAATCCCAATCTCAATTCTTCAGTAAAATCACATTGTATTTTAGACAATAAAAATAATAAAATGCTTTTCTACTGCACAAGTCTCTCACAAATACATCTTTACACACTTGGTCATAAAACCTTAATAATTACTTATATTTATTTTAGGAGAAAACGCGTCAGCAATTTTTTTTTTTAATGTAAAATTTGAGAAATATTATTTTTCGCATCAACATTTAAATGTATTTTAATACATTTACAGCCAGATAAAAGGCTTCTTGATAGAGAATAATTACCAACAAATTGTTTATTCTTATTTTTTCCTTTATTTTTGTCATCTTTGTTTAACTGTGTCTATTAGTTTAATAAAGTAATAAATGATTCCGACTGTTGCATTTTCTACTTTGGACCAAACACTTAACTTTTCTTAAAATGAGCCGATAAATAAATAGAATATAAAGAACATAAAGTGTGTGTGACCTTCTCCTGTAGAAAGAGCAGGACGGTCTGAGGGGCGGAGCCTAACGCCGCATCCAGGTAAGACCCGAGCTCAGAGTGCAACGTCACGTGACCAGCAGGGGGCGACACCGGCGGCAAACTGTGAAAAACACAACAATGAAGTCCACCGGCGCAAGAAAACAAACAACAATGAAGTCCAAGAGCGAGGTGTTTGTACCGTTTATAGCAATAAATGCATAAAAATAAATCATTAAATTACATTTCACATTTGTCTGACACTTTAACCTTAAAACCAATACGTTAAAGACACCCTAACCCTAACCCACACAAATAATAACTTTTTGCATGAACATAAACGACACAAACTTTCAATCTGTGCCATTTTAAAACAAATACTATTCATTTTTTTCCCTCCACAGTCTGACCTCAAAACCACACGTTTTCACAGACCAATAAACCGGACTCTCGACAGATAAGTGACCGCTTGACGTGACCATCTACTTAATATTCTCTGAATATCGTTACTCGGATACTCAACTCATTTATGTCAATTGCTTAAACTGACTGTGGTGTCATTTTAAACCATGTACTACAAATTATACTCACAAAAAAACAGTTTTTTCAATGAAATACATCGACATGTTTATTACATCTACAAATCCTAAACGATCCGAACAAGATTGTAAAGTTTGGTGTAGGAGCGACTTTGAGGCTGAACTTTTGAGTCTCTGTGGGAGAAAACAAAGTAGATTCAGTGATAAAACCTCTTCAAACTGAACAATTCTGTCATTTCCAGGTGAAATCTTAAAAAAGTCGAGCGAGAAAAATGGACCAAAAAAATAGTGTTTCACCTAAAACTCTGTAAAGAACTTGGAATAGCAACAAATCACATCATATTTACAACTCAGAAAGTGATGTTTTAACCATGTAAACATCACCATTTTATACAATTAATGTGGAACAAGAGAAAAAGTGAGAGATTCTTTAAATAAGTGGGACCTAAACGTGACAAACTGAAGACAAACTGAGACAGAGCATGTGACAGTGACACACAGGTCATACAAACAGTACAAAGTATTAATAGAAGTAGAAAAAAAGTGTAATCTTAACACAATATTGCCTCTGACAAAGTAAACAAGACATTGTGTGTAAGGTTTAATCACTTTAAACTTCCTTTCATTTACTTTAAGAAGTTGAAATGTCAATATAAATGTGTAATTATTATTTGACTTTGACTCTTAGTTGTCTACACGCACATGCTCGAATCCATTTATTAAAATTCAAGACCAGAAAGTGTACATTTTAGTCCATTTTGTTCAATAGCTTTTCGCAAGTTCCCTAGTTAGCGTTAGCATTAGCATGAAGACAGCTTGTGTCGAGTTCCGCAAATCTCTTCACATTTCAAACTAATGAAACTAAACTAAATGAAAGTTTTACCTGCCCGAGGACCAGATCAGCAGCGGCACGTGCGACGCCGAAGCCCCCACGCTCCAAAACGCGCACAAACACGCGATAAACGTGGATTTTGTTGCCATTTTCGTCAAACTTTCCTCCCGCAGAGTGAAGCGCCCGTGCGTCACGTGACTCGGGTCAGCTGATGGTCATGTGCGCGCAGCTTCCGGGTTCGTCTTTTTTTCTTTCATTCAGCCGTTTTTGCCCTTTGCCCCGCCCTAAAAACGCCCGCAAACCGTGAATAAACCGAGAGGAAACCGTAGATCCGCCGGGAAAACGCAGGAACGCCCAGATTAAGTGTCTTCGCGACGTTTGTCACGCATTCAGGTCAACAAAAGGCGTGATTTTCGCTGATGTAACGCTATTTTTGAAGGAAAAAGTTGACGAATCCGACAAACCTTTCTGTTATTAGATAATATTTAGCTCCTGGTTTCAATATTTGAGGTGAAATATCATTATTTTCAACAATCAAAAAGAAGAAAAGTTTATGCTAAGCCTCACTATTTACTATATTTTTATCAAGTTATAATGTAATTTTATGTCATTTTCATCGTTGGTTTAGACAATTTTTGATATTTTCTGTATTTGTGTTCCATTAACTTTATTTTCGATACGTGTTTCTGTAACAAACAAACAAAAATCCCCTTTGGAGATGAATAAAAGCAATTTTGATTCTGATTGTGTTTTGTCCACTCCACATTTCAAATTGGATTTCTGGAAAAAAAAAACTAAATTGCAAATGGAAAAAGAATGGCTTTCAGAATGAGGAACCTTTAGGAGACAAACACTTTAAAACACAATAGTCTCTCTTTTGAATAAGGGAAAAAAGTGCTCAAAACGTTACATAAAATATGTCACTATGAATTCCACGAAGCTAAACTCACAAAAAGAACACTGTGCATGAATAAACGAGGCACGGTGTGTTGAGAACGTGTTTTATTTGTGCTTTGTCATTAGGGGTCCACCTGGCAGCTGTCCATGGTGCTGACGCCCCCCCCCCGGTTCTTCTCGATTCACGCCCAGAAAAATACCCTTCAAAGTTCGCCGCGAGCGTTAAAGTCCCGGCAACGTTTCACGCCCTGATTCTGGACAGCAAAGATCGTGCCATTGTGTGATGAAAATGGAGCTTTCTGTGAGTGAAACGCTTTCCTCGCAGCTGTGGCGGCGGCGGAGGGATACCGCTCATCTGACTTCACGCTATTCCGCGCCCGCAACGCCGAGAGACACGCACGGGGAATGAAAAGACACGCGCGGGGAATAAAAGACACGCGGGGCGTCTACGTGCCGGTGACGCAGACGGAGCGGCGAACGCGCAGGTTTAAAGAGTGCACAAAGAAGAAGAGGAAGAAGAAGAGGAGGAGGAGGAGGAGTGCAGGGAAGTGGATGCAGAGGAGGAGCAGTTTCATGTTACAGAAACAGAGGGATGTCGCTGACCTCCTGTGCGCGTGTAAAAGCTGCAGAGCCGGGGCTGCACGCTCAGGACCGCGCTCATGGGCACCGGCTACTTTCTAGAAACTTTAATCCCCTGTTTAATTATGATTATTTTTACATTCTTTCCCTTTCTAAACATCAGAGCGCTCACTGAAACCAAGTGCAACCTGTTTTTTCTGACCTGAACGTTTTATTCTATGTGTTTGTGTTTGTTTGCGGTGATTCGGGATGATGTGTGGACATAAATAAAAGCTCCCAAGATGAATCTAAAATAACAGCATAATAATGTCAGATGGGCAATGCTTTTATAAATAACGGTGCATTTACTTAATATTCATATTCATAAATAAATCACAGCAATTTGCCATGAAAAGGTAAAGTTGGGATGAAAAGGGCAAAGGTCCCGGTGCATTAAGATAAGATAAGCCTTTATCTGTCCCACAATGGGGAAATTCTAGTGTTGCAACGCAAAGTAGGCACAGAAGTAAACAACAAAGAACAGACAAGTTATAAAAAACTTTTTAAAACACACTTAATAGAAAAGATCTTATAAAAACTCTTATAAAAAATGTGTGTGTCATTATTGGTAAAGAGCTTTTGTTTTAATGAAATGAACACATATTTTACGACTCATTGAACTGAAATGCAGTTAAGATAAATATATTTAAATTTTGCTAAAAATTATAAAAATGCGATCACAGAACAGTAAATTTTTTAGGTTTATAATTTCACTTCCTGTTTGTAATTGATTACATCACAGTAGAAAACTCATCTAATGTCACAAGTGTTTTCATTTCACAAATAAAAATATATGAGAGCGTCTGTCATTTTCTACAGATTTTTCAACGTTTTCTCCACAAATACCTGCTCGATTGATGTAAAACTATCATTTGTATGTACAACAGTAAATACACCAAATAAAGTCACAATTAGGCAATTGTAAAAACCTGTAAGAGGCACTTGAAGTCAGTGAGACAGTGAGATAGTGAAGAAGAAACACAGCTGTGGTCACTTCATTTCTCCAAAGTGACCACAGCCGCACCAGCGGGCCACAGCAGCCGGGCCACGTCAGCGCAGCCTCCGGGCCTGCGCCGTCACGTCCCCGGTGCCAGAGCAGGCGCAGTACAAACCCCGGGATGCGCACTATTTGTCGACGCGCAAGGACTTCACACTCGAGTCACACGATCATCAGGGCCATCTTTGCTCGTCCTCGCCGGTGACCGTGTGCGCGTGTGGCCACTCCACGTTCTGTCCGATCTCTGGCCGTCGACACTTTCGCGCTGCTTAGTTTCGGACGCGCTTGGACTCGTTTGTGGCGTGAGCAGAAGGAGTCCGTGCCCCGGTGTCCCGCAGCAGCAGCAGCAGCAGCAGCAGCAGCGGCCCCGGCCCCGTATCCTCCCTTCCTCCGTGTCGCGGCACCCTTCACTTCACTCTTTTCTGAAACAGGGCGAGACGCAGACGCGCCGCTTGCACCATGGATGAGGAATATGACGTGATCGTCCTGGGCACCGGGCTCACGGTACGTACGTCAACCGGACAAGTGTTTTATCCCCCCCAACATCACACGACCACAAACTGTAACCGTTCTTCCGTTACGCGTGGCAAATGTTACGTGTTTTTTTGTTTTTTTTTTGTTGCGGGACACGCGCGTTTGGCCTTTCTCTTTATTCCCAGACCGGTCCCGTGCGCGCTTTCCACCGGCGGCGCACGAGACAGGAGCGTGCGTAAAACGGCAGCAGGAGCATCTTCAAGGCGTAACCCCTTTGCAGCGCGCGCACACACACAGACACACGCACGCACAGGCACGCACAGGCACGCACAGGCCCCGCGCGCTCGTCCTGGCGTCGGTGCAGGCCGTGACACCGCTCCGCTCACACTTTCCGCGCTCCGGTTTTTGCTCCTTTGCGACGGGAACACGTCTAAAACCGTCACGCCGCTCCGTGGATGAGCACACACACGCGCGCGCCTCACAGCAGCAGAGGCACGCGCACGCGCACACGCACAGTCACGCCATGATGTCACCAGATTTGTGCGTTCAAAGGCGCGTGTTTGTTGTCGTTATTACCGCGCTATAAACAATGATCGCGCTGTAGCGGAATATGATGTCGCGCATGCGCACCGGGCTCCTGTTCCTCCCTGGCTGCGGACACGCCCCTCCGATTGAATCACTTCATCAAACTCATCTCAGTCTTTGTCGTGTTTGTAACGGATGAATATTGGACAGAATGGAAATAATAATGGGCAAATTTTGAAATGTTTTTGAGTCCCGGGCCCGGTGGGGTGTGCGAATTTGCACGTTCTCCCTGTGTTTTAGCGCGTTTCCTTTGGTTTCCTCCATCAACCTCAGAACAATAACAGTTTAGCCTTTTCCCGACCAAATTTACACCAAGATCTGAGTCTGTGGAAGTGTGTCATAACCAAACATACAAACACAATATAGCGATAATTCTGATAATTCCAGTCAAATCTTTTCTAAACGTACAAACGAATCAAAAGTGATGCTTCAGTACTTATAGTACTACTGTAGTAGTAATAGTAAATTATTTGTAACAGAAGTTACTTCGTCGACTCTCTAAAGCGCACTTTATTAAACAAGCAACACAATTTCCACTGTTGCAAAGAAAATGTACAAAATATTCAGTCCAAAAAATGCTTTTCTGTGTTTGAGTCGATGTATTGTGACATAAAGTAAGTACTACTAGCTAAAGCGCAGTAAGTAGATTGTTTGGAGATCAATATGTGAAAATATTGAACCAATATTCACACCTTTTGGGCGTATTTTATTTGGGCCAACCAACATTCAGCTCTATTTGAACATTTTAGAGTAAAAAGTACACAAACATAATCAAAACTAAATACGAAACAACTATAAAACCCCATAAAGAGAACGACATGAGAGATCCCTGCGCCAGATCGTAAAGAAAATACTGTTACGGGTATATATTATATGTCTATTATTGTAGATCAGTTCACATTATGTAGATTAATTGAGTTTGTAGTTATTTCAAATCAATTTTGTGGGAAATTATGAAAATCGGCCTCACATTTACAGTTTAAGTGTTATTACTGTGTTACGACAGTGTTGCGACAGTGTCGCGACACTGTCGTGGCCGTGTCGCGGCTGTATTACGACAGTGTCGCGACACTGTCGTGACAGTGTTGCGACAGTGTCACGACAGTGTTACAACAGTGGTTACGACCGTATTACGACGTGTCGTGGCCGTGTCGCAGCAGTATTACGACTCTGTCAGGACAGTATTACGACAGTGTCACGACAGTGTCACGACAGTGTCGCGACAGACTCTGTCAGGACTGTGTTACGACAGTGTCACAACAGTGCCACGACACTGTCGTGGCCGTGTCGCGGCTGTATTACGACAGTGTCGCGACACTGTCGCGGCCGTGTTGCGGCAGTATTACGACTCTGTCAGGACAGTGTCACGACAGTGTCGCGACAGTGTCACGACAGTGTCACGACAGTGTCGTGGCCGTGTCGCGGCCGTGTTGCGGCTGTATTACGACAGTGCCACGACACTGTCGTGGCCGTGTCGCGGCTGTATTACGACAGTGCCACGACACTGTCGTGGCCGTGTCGCGGCTGTATTACGACAGTGCCACGACACTGTCGTGGCCGTGTCGCGGCTGTATTACGACAGTGTCGCGACACTGTCGCGGCCGTGTTGCGGCAGTATTACGACTCTGTCAGGACAGTGTCACGACAGTGTCACGACACTGTCGTGGCCGTGTCGCGGCCGTGTTGCGGCTGTATTACGACAGTGTCACGACAGTGTTGCGGCCGTGTCACGACAGTGTTACGGGTGTGTCAGGTCCCGTGCAGGCACGTTTACGTCGACACAAACGTCCGCGCTTTGAACTAAGACGTCGTCTTTTGCCGCAGGAGTGCATTCTGTCCGGCATCATGTCCGTGAACGGGAAGAAGGTGCTGCACATGGACAGGAACCCGTACTACGGCGGAGAGAGTTCCTCCATCACGCCCCTGGAGGAGGTACGAACGATGACCTTCACCTTTAACGATGCTTTCCTCTACTCTCCTCTTCCTTCATCTTCCTTTGCTTTTCTCTTCCTTCCTCTTCCTCTCTTTTCCTTCCTCTTCGTTCTTCAGCTTTCCTCTTCCTCCCTCTTCCTTCCTCTTCCTTCTTCTGCTTTCCTCTTCCTTCTTCTTCCTTCTTCTTCCTCCCTCTTCCTTCCTCTTCCTTCCTCTGCTTGATTCTGTCTAAACTCCTCCCTCCTTGTGCTTCACAGTTGTTCAAGCGCTTTAACTTGCCTGAAACTCCGCCCGAATCGATGGGCCGAGGGCGGGACTGGAACGTGGACCTCATCCCCAAGTTCCTCATGGCCAACGGTTTGTACACGTCTGCCATCGAGCAAAGGCCCGGTTTGACCCGGACTAAACCCAGACCACTTTCCCCACAAAGTGAGCCAAAGTGAGCCAAAGTGAACCAAAGTGAGCCAAAGTGAGCCAGTGCGTTTAGGCTCAGCCAGAGCGACACACCAGAGAAAAAGGTTAAAAAAGATGACAAAAAGCAGATTTAAACAGAAACCTGGCCTTGTAATCTATAGTTATTTTCCGGTCATATTTTGGCAGAAAAGTTTCATCCATAAATGACCAAGAACACGTGTGATCATGTGTTCTAATCCTGCTCCGACGTGTTCAGGTGCTTTTCAGTCTCACGCAAACCACTAGATGTCGCCATTTCACCTTTTTAAAGAACTCTGCAACAAAATCTATTAGATCCAGCGAATTGAACGACACAAAACTTTATGTCTTTGTTCTGTTTAAAGTTAAAGGGCTTAAACTAATGGAACGTAACAAAGTACAAATGTAAAAGTGCTATAGATATTTGTATGTTACTGAAGTGATTTTTACAGTAGATACAGTTAAGTTTTGAGAGAAGATTTTGCACCAATTGAGCAGGTATTTGTGGAGAAAACTTTGAAAAACCAGGGACAGGAAGTGACAGGAAGTTTATGCAGAATTTACACAAAGAAACAACTTTTTTAACCCTCTAAACATTAATTCAACAAAATAAAGTCACTCTCATATATTTTTATTTGTCAAATAAAAATAATTATAAGATTAGATGAGTTTTGGCCCAGTGTTTGCTGGGTAATTTCCTGGAGTGATGTCATCAATTACAAACAGGAAGTGAAAATGATAAATCTAAAAAATTAGCTTTTCTGTCGTAACATTTTTATAATTTTAAATATATTAATTTGAACTCGACCTGTAGGGGGCGCTTTAAGATAGCTCCTGCTGACGCTTTTAAAATCAGAATTAGTTCAACAAAATCTGCTTGAAATACTTTTACTTTTTACCCTTAAGATGCACTTTTAAACGAGTGCTGAGAAACGTTTACTGAAGTAGTCTTTTGAATATTCTGAGTACTTCTTGCTCATGTGTACTTTCACTTTCACGACTTCCGCCGTAATCGTGTGGCGTGCTGCTGTGTCCTGCAGGTCAGCTGGTCAAGATGCTGCTGTACACAGAAGTGACCCGCTACCTGGACTTTAAGGTGGTGGAGGGCAGCTTCGTCTACAAAGGAGGAAAGATCTACAAAGTTCCCTCGACCGAGACCGAGGCGCTGGCTTCAAGTGAGTGTATGGTGTGGTCGCCGTGGCAACGACACAAACAACACATGCGGAGTAACGAGAGCGCTGCTGCTCGCGCACGTCTCACCGCAAATGTCTTTAATGCTGACGTTTAAACACAAACGTGAGACTAAAGATGAAGCCCGACCTCCAAACTATAGATTCTAGTTTTATTTTTCATTTATCTTATTTTTTGGGACTCAATGTTGTTTTATTTTCTTTTTTTCTTTTACTTTTTAGACTCAATCTTATTTTATTTCATTTTTTATCTTATTTTTTGGACTCAATGTTGTTTTATTTTTTATTTTTCGAACTCAATAAGAATTTTATTTTATTTCATCTTTTACTTTTAATTTTGATTTTTGTATTTCTTTTTTACATTTTATAAACAAATAGATAAAAGAGAACACAAACAGAACAAAACCCAAAAGTAGTTTCTGATTTTCGTCAAAATACACTTCATTCATAAATATTCTCCACATTTCAACCTTTATTTGTTTATAACGTATTTAAGAACGTGCAATTTACAATCAAAATTACGGTTTGACTGTCGACTACTAAATTAACCGCTCTACGTGTTTTTAATTTAAGTAAGTTTGACTTGTTTGTAATAATTTATGACAGTAAAACAAACTGAACAGACTTTTAATGAGCTAATTAAAAGAATATGGATAAAAACTACACTTAATCCAGTCCGGAAAGTGTAATAATTTAGTTTTTTTAAACCTTTTGCCATATTTTGTATTTGGGACATGATGTATTTTCTCATTTTGGCAAATTAAGAGCTCCTAAAACGAACATTGGTTTTCTTCCAAATATTCTGCCAATCGTGAAAAAACACACTGTACTTTAATTGAAATATATTCCTGAATCTTATTTGCATAATAATTTTTGGACATCAAACTAAATAATAAGGAAACCAGTAAGAAATGTAAAAATAAAATCAAGTCAAATGATCATAATTAACAACAAAACTCAAAATGAAGAATATTGTGAATTATTGTTATTTTATTTTGTTCAGATCTGATGGGAATGTTCGAGAAGCGCAGATTCAGGAAGTTCTTGGTCTTCGTGGCGAACTTCGACGAGAACGACCCCAAGACGTTCGAGGGCGTCGACCCCAAGTCCACGACGATGCGGGACGTGTACAAGAAGTTCGACCTGGGCCAGGACGTCATCGACTTCACGGGACACGCCCTGGCCCTCTACAGGACGGACGAGTAAGTGCGCCGCCTCAGCCGATGGAGGGAAAAATACGCGTCACGAATCACGTGTTTAGTAAATGTTTCACGGTCTTTCACTCCGAGTTACATTATAATATAGTTTACAAAGGCGTTTACAGCATTTTCCAGACTATAAGTTGCACCGGAGTATGAAATGCAGTTGCAAGTGTGAAAATAACAAATAATATCACATATAAGTCGCTCCGAAGTATAAGTCACACCCCGGTCAAAACTATAAAAAAGCGACTTATAGTCCGAAAATTACGGTATTTATCACGAATTAGAAAATAATAAAGCGCACGTGTTGTTTTCTTTTTCTTACACGGGTAAGAAATGACGCATTACAGTTTGAAGCCCAAAGATCAATGTCGTCTTTTGATTTTAGGATAGTAAATGTATTGTGAATATCAATAACAGTTACCGTATTTTCCGGACTATACGTCGCACCTTTTTTCATAGTTTTGCGACTTATACTCCAGAGCGACTTTTAGTCCGGTGCCACTTATACTCCGAAAAATACAATACTCTCTTACATATTTGTACTTCTGAATACATATTTTCTAGAGTTACTTCCCGACTTTATGTTTGCAGAAATGTGTTGGAGTGATAGAACTGAGGACACGTTCTACACTTTTATCAAAAACCCAGAGTGTTTTTACAACTAGATTAAAAATGATTGTGAGTCTGTAACGTCAAAGATAATATATATATTTATGCTGGTTTTGAGCAGTTCTGGCCCGATTGAATTCATTTACTGTAAAAAATGCACTTGAAATAACATTTTCTTCATTTTAATATAGAGCCGCAACTTAAAGGTTGAATGGACGATTTATTTGGCGCAAATCTGAGTCTCATTTCCTCGTGGCGTGGACTGCCGATTAGTCCTGCCACGTATCAATCATGAAATTTCCCCATGTGGGACAATAAAGGAATATCTTATCTTATCTTATCTTAAAACGCACCTACCGCTCACCTGCAGCTGCGTCAGGCTCGGCCCACGTTTCCGCGTGTCTAAGCGCATTGATCTATCATAATATAGTTCCCTCAGTGTACGGGACAAAATTAGGACGGAGATAGACTGTTCGAGCTGACTCAGAAGAAGACGGAAATCTACGAGAGACGAGAGATACGATGAGATCCGTTGCGCTAATAAACAAACGCATGTGTGTGTTGTATCAGTCGCACGGGGGAGTGGCATGTGCACTTCCGCCTGCGTTCTCAAATCGCCGAAAAATTGTCCATTGCGCCTTTAATGAATTGACTAATTGTGACAAGCCGACTATTAAAAAAAATGATTGTAGTTGTATTTTTTCAGGACTAAACTGACTCTAAAACACACACAAAAAGACCATTTATAATAATAATAAAAAAAAGAAAATAAATGAAAAGAAAAATAAAGATCATGTTATCTTTTTTTCTTCTTCTTTAGCTGTAAAATAGTCGTTTGACTCGTCGACTAACTGAAAAAATAATCACTAAATATTTGTTTTTTGCAGTCTTATTATAAAATATAACTTTCCTTTCTCATTGACGGATTATTTTTCTCATTTCAAGCTCGTTTGTCTTGTAAGTGGTCAGAAATGAGAATGTGTGACATGTGCAACTCTTATTCCGACGTCTGAATCGTCTGAATCCGTGTGTTTCCTTCTTGCAGTTACCTGGACGTGCAGTGTTTGGAGACAATCAACCGCATCAAACTCTACAGTGAATCTCTGGCTCGATACGGGAAGAGTCCTTATCTTTACCCGCTGTACGGCCTGGGAGAGCTGCCACAGGGGTTCGCCAGGTCAGTGTGTGTGTGTGTGTGTCTGTGTTTGTGTGTGTGTCTGTGTTTGTGTGTGTGTATGTGTGTGTGTGTGTGTGTCTGTGTTTGTGTCTGTGTCTGTGTCTGTGTTTGTGTGTCTGTCTGTCTGTCTGTGTGTGTGTGTGTGTGTGTGTGTGTGTGTGTGTATGTGTATGTGTGTGTGTCTGTGTCTGGCTGTCTGTGTGTGTGTGCGTGTGTGTGTCTGTGTCTGTGTGTGTCTGTTTGTATGTGTGTGTGTGTGTGTCTGTGTCTGGTTCTGTGTCTGTATCTGTGTGTGTGTCTGTGTGTGTGGCGTGTGTAGCGTGTGTGGCGTGTGTAGCGTGTGTAGCAAGTGTAGCGTGTGGCGTGTGTAGCATGTGGCGTGTGGCGTGTGTAGCATGTAGCGTGTGTAGCGTGTGTAGCGTGTAGCGTGTGTAGCGTGTGGCGTATGTGTAGCGTGTGTAGCGTGTAGCGTGTGGCGTGTGTGTAGCGTGTGTAGCGTGTGGCGTGTGGCGTGTGTAGCGTGTGGCGTGTGTAGCGTGTGGCGTGTGTAGCGTGTAGCTTGTGTAGCGTGTCGCGTGTGTGTAGCGTGTGTAGCGTGTGGCGTGTGTAGCGTGTGTAGCGTGTAGCGTGTGTAGTATGTAGTGTGTCGCGTGTGTGTAGCGTGTGTAGCGTGTGGCGTGTGTAGCGTGTGGCATGTAGCGTGTGTGGCGTGTAGCGTGTGGCGTGTGTAGCGTGTGTAGTGTGTAGTGTGTGGCGTGTGCGCAGCTTCAGAGCGGCTTTGTCCAGACAGAGCTGAAGCAGGTTTGGAGGCGTTTAAACTCAGTCTGAACGCGGCTTTTGGTGGTGAAAGATAAAATAAAAGTAAAATAGAGACGTTATAATATCACGCTTTAATGTTGTGAGTTCTGTGAGGAAAAAAGAACAACTTGATTTTACAGTTATTCACAATTAAACTGAGAAAGCATTTGTTTTCTTTCACCAGCTTTATGGAAAAAAAAACTTTGCATTTGGTTGTATTTTTTAAAAATAATAGATTTAATTTAAAATAGTTAATTTTGTGTCAGGATTAGTATTTTTATTTTGTTCTTACAATATTGTTACCCGAAGAATCACACCGATTAACCTGTTCATGTTTGATTTCTTGGTTACATTTACATTTGTTTTAATCTGAACCAAAATGTGTGTCCCTTTTATTTGTAAATCAAACCATGTTAAGGAAAAAAACGGGATTAACGTAAAGGCTATTGAGTCTCAACATTTATTTATTTAATTCATTTTATTTATTTTATTCAATAATTTTGTTAATTTATTTTACGTAATTTATATTTTATTATTTTTAGTTAAATAAGATAATAAAATAAATTATTTATTGAATTAATTTATATTTATATAATTGATGTAATTGATTTTATTTTGAGCAAGTCAATAAATACAAATAATAGCGTAAGTAAATATACTCTCAGCTGAAAACTTCCACGATTTGATCCGTCCGACTTTCATCTTTTTAGACTCGACAAGGATAAAAATTTCGATAAATCTGAGATGAACTGAGCGTTTTGACAGATGTGTTTTCCACATAAACATTGAGTTACTGAGCGTTTGCTTCTGGTGCTTTACTGAGCGTTTGCTTCTGGTGCTTTACTGAGCGTTTGCTTCTGGTGCATTACTGAGCGTTTGCTTCTGGTGCTTCACTGAGCGTTTGCTTCTGGTGCTTTACTGAGCGTTTGCTTCTGATGCTTCACTGAGCGTTTGCTTCTGGTGCTTTACTGAGCGTTTGCTTCTGGTGCTTCACTGAGCGTTTGCTTCTGGTGCTTTACTGAGCGTTTGCTTCTGGTGCTTCACTGAGCGTTTGCTTCTGGTGCTTTACTGAGCATTTGCTTCTGGTGCTTTACTGAGCGTTTGCTTCTGGTGCTTTACTGAGCGTTTGCTTCTGGTGCTTCACTGAGCGTTTGCTTCTGGTGCTTCACTGAGCGTTTGCTTCTGGTGCTTCACTGAGCGTTTGCTTCTGGTGCTTTACTGAGCATTTGCTTCTGGTGCTCTACTGAGCGTTTGCTTCTGGTGCTTCACTGAGCGTTTGCTTCTGGTGCTTTACTGAGCGTTTGCTTCTGGTGCTTTACTGTGCGTTTGCTTCTGGTGCTTTACTGAGCGTTTGCTTCTGGTGCTTCACTGAGCGGTTACTTCTGGTGCTTCACTGAGCGTTTGCTTCTGGTGCTTTACTGAGCGTTTGCTTCTGGTGCTTCACTGAGCGTTTGCTTCTGGTGCTTTACTGAGCGTTTGCTTCTGGTGCTTTACTGAGCGTTTGCTTCTGGTGCTTTACTGAGCGTTTGCTTCTGGTGCTTTACTGAGCGTTTGCTTCTGGTGCTTTACTGAGCGTTTGCTTCTGGTGCTTTACTGAGCGTTTGCTTCTGGTGCTTCACTGAGTGTTTGCTTCTGGTGCTTTACTGAGCGTTTGCTTCTGGTGCTTTACTGAGCGTTTGCTTCTGGTGCTTTACTGAGCGTTTGCTTCTGGTGCTTTACTGAGCGTTTGCTTCTGGTGCTTCACTGAGCGTTTGCTTCTGGTGCTTTACTGAGCGTTTGCTTCTGGTGCATTACTGAGCGTTTGCTTCTGGTGCTTCACTGAGCGTTTGCTTCTGGTGCTTTACTGAGCGTTTGCTTCTGGTGCTTTACTGTGCGTTTGCTTCTGGTGCTTTACTGAGCGTTTGCTTCTGGTGCTTCACTGAGCGGTTACTTCTGGTGCTTCACTGAGCGTTTGCTTCTGGTGCTTTACTGAGCGTTTGCTTCTGGTGCTTCACTGAGCGTTTGCTTCTGGTGCTTTACTGAGCGTTTGCTTCTGGTGCTTTACTGAGCGTTTGCTTCTGGTGCTTTACTGAGCGTTTGCTTCTGGTGCTTTACTGAGCGTTTGCTTCTGGTGCTTTACTGAGCGTTTGCTTCTGGTGCTTTACTGAGCGTTTGCTTCTGGTGCTTCACTGAGTGTTTGCTTCTGGTGCTTTACTGAGCGTTTGCTTCTGGTGCTTTACTGAGCGTTTGCTTCTGGTGCTTTACTGAGCGTTTGCTTCTGGTGCTTTACTGAGCGTTTGCTTCTGGTGCTTCACTGAGCGTTTGCTTCTGGTGCTTTACTGAGCGTTTGCTTCTGGTGCTTTACTGAGCGTTTGCTTCTGGTGCTTTACTGAGCGTTTGCTTCTGGTGCATTACTGAGCGTTTGCTTCTGCTTCAGGCTGAGTGCGATCTACGGCGGGACGTACATGCTGAACAAACCTGTGGAGGAGATCGTGATGGAGGGAGACCATGTGATCGGAGTCAAGTCTGAAGGAGAGGTAACGTTTAAGCCACTGAAGCAGTTCATCTGAAAGAGAGGTAACGTTTAAGTACTGAAACAGTTCATCTGAAGGAGAGATAACGTTTAGGTCACTGAAACATTTCATCTGAAGGAGAGGTAACGTTTAAGCCACTGAAACAGTTCATCTGAAGGAGAGGTAACGTTTAAGTACTGAAACAGTTCATCTGAAGGAGAGGTAACGTTTAGGTCACTGAAACAGTTCATCTGAAGGAGAGGTAACGTTTAGGTCACTGAAATAGTTCATCTGAAGGAGAAGTAACGTTTAGGTCACTGAAACAGTTCATCCGAAGGAGAGGTAATGTTTAGGTCACTGAAACAGTTCATCTGAAGGAGAGGTAACGTTTAGGTCACTGAAACAGTTCATCCGAAGGAGAGGAAACGTTTAGGTCACTGAAACAGTTCATCTGAAGGAGAGGAAACGTTTACGTCACTGAAACAATTAATTTAGTCTGAAGGAGAGGTAACGTTTAGGTCACTGGAACAGTTCATTTAGTCTGAAGCAGAGGAAACGTTTAGGTCACTGGAACAGCTCATTAGTCTGAAGGAGAGGTAAAGCCACAATACAATAGTAAAAGTAAAAGAAATATTGCCCAGCTCTTATCAGTAGTTTAACTGTCTCATCTTTACATAACAGAATGAGAATAGTTGACATCAGGTTTATAATCAGTGCTGTCATAGTAATTCCCGGTTTGTCCTGCAGGTGGCGCGTTGTAAGCAGCTGATCTGTGACCCCAGCTACATCCCTGACCGGGTGCGTAAGGCGGGGCAGGTCATCAGGGTCATCTGCATCCTCAGCCACCCTATCAAGAACACCAACGACGCAAACTCCTGCCAAATCATCATCCCCCAGAACCAGGTCAACCGCAACTCAGGTGAGCGCCCTTCACCCGCTCCGACCGCCACGTCCGAACGCCTTTGCCCGCTTTGACCGCCACGCCCGAACGCCTTCGCCCGCTTCGACCGCCACGCCCGAACGCCTTCGCCCACTTCGACCGCCACGCCCAAACGCCTTCGCCTGCTCCGACCGCCACGCCCGAAGGCCTTCGCCAGCTTCGACCGCCACGCCCGAACGCCTTCGCCCGCTCTGACCGCGACACCCAAACGCAACGCCCAAACGCCATCTCCCGCTCTGAATGCCACGCCCGAACGCCAACCCGCAGCGAGCGCGCGTTTGTCTGAAAGTGCTTTGTGCCAGGGATGAAAGAGGGACTCTTCTATTTCTTTCTTTTTTTTTTTTTTTAAGAAAAAACATCAACATTTAAATAGAAACAGTCGTTTAAAATTCCTTTAGTTTATAATGGAATTTTAAATCTCTGGAGAAGTCGACACCCAGAGCATTCAGATGCTAATCAGTTACACAAGAAGAGAAGAGAGAGTGAGCCAGGGACAATAGGAGGCTGATGGCCCATTAAAGGACTGATAGGAAACAAAGAGGTTTAGTTTCTGGTGAAACCAATGACAGCTTTTCATCAGGTGGGCCTAGTCAGAGTAGGATAAATATTTGAGTTCCCGGACTTGATTCGCAGATTGAGAATGACTCTTGGATGAGAGTCGAAACGTATCGTTTAAAAAAAAAGTCCAGAGTCCAGATGATACAACTGAATCTTTTTCTACAACTTTAGTCAGGATGTCACCATAAATGTGCTGAAAATAACCCCTCAACACAAAACAGAAAGTACTGTTTACTTTTCAGTCCAGTTAAGAATGTTGTGCATATATATTCTTTCAAATGTAGTGAAGTGGCAGTACTTTTACTGTTGTACTTTTACTGTACATAGTGACTTTGTACAAACTAAATACTTGACATATGTAGTAACACGGCATTTGTCTCCAGACATCTACGTGTGCATGATCTCCTACGCTCACAATGTGGCGGCGCAGGGCAAATACATCGCCATCGTCAGCACCACCGTGGAGACCGCCGAGCCCGAGGCCGAGATCGCCCCTGCGCTGGAGCTGCTCGAGCCCATCGACAAGAAGTGAGCCCACAGACCGATCACAACGTGCACAAAGAAGATCACGTGTGACTAACTACTGTGTTTGACAGGTTTGTGGCCATCAGCGACCTGTTCGAGCCGACAGAAGACGGCTCCAGCAGTCAGGTGAGAAACGGCTCAAACACTCAGCATGAGGAGGAGGCTCAGCACGAGGAGGCTCATGATGAGGGGGCTCAGCATGAGGAGGAGGCTAAGCATGAGGAGCCTCATGATGAGGAGGCTCAGCATGAGGAGGAGGCTAAGCATGAGAAGGCTCATGATGAGGAGGCTCAGCATGAGGAGGAGGCTCAGCATGAGGAGGCTCAGCATGAGGAGGAGGCTAAGCATGAGGAGGAGGCTCAGCATGATGAGGAGGCTCATGATGAGGAGGCTCATGATGAGGAGGCTCAGCATGAGGAGGAGGCTCAGCATGAGGAGGAGGCTAAGCATGAGGAGGAGGCTCAGCATGATGAGGAGGCTCAGCATGAGGAGGAGGCTCAGCATGAGGAAGAGGCTAAGCATGAGGAGGACGCTCAGCATGAGGAGGAGGCTCAGCATGAGGAGGAGGAGGCTCAGCATGAGGAGGAGGCTCAGCATGAGGAAGCTCAGCATGAGGAGGCTAAGCACGGGGAGGAGGCTCAGCATGAGGAGGCTCAGCATTAGGGGGAGGCTAAGCATGAGGAGGAGGCTCATGAGGAGGAGGATCAGCATGAGGAGGAGGCTAATGAGAAGGAGGCTAAGCATGAGAATGAGGCTCATGGTGAGGAGGAGGCTCATGGTGAGAAGGAGGCTCATGGTGAGGAGGAGGCTGAGCATGAGGAGGAGGCTCAGCAATGAGAGGGATGCTCATGAGGAGGAGGATGTTCATGATGAGGAGGAGGCTCATGAGTAGGAGGAGGCTCATGGTGAGGAGGAGGGTCATGATGAGGAGGCTGAGCATGAGGAGGAGGCTCAGCATGAGGAGGAGGCTCATGATGAGGAGCCTCAGCATAATGAGGAGGCTTATGAAGATGAGGAGGCTCATGAAGATGAGGAGGCTAAGCATGAGGAGGAGGCTCATGATGAGGAGGCTCAGCATGATGAGGAGGCTCATGAAGATGAGGAGGCTCATGAAGAGGAGGAGGCTCATGAAGAGGAGGAGGCTAAGCATGAGGAGGAGGAGGCTTAGCATGAGGAGGGGGCTCATGGTGGGGAGGCTCATGATGATGAGGAGGCTCAGTATGAGGAGGAGGCTAATGAGGAGGAGGCTAAGCATGAGAATGAGGCTCATGGTGAGAAGGAGACTCATGGTGAGGAGGAGGCTCATGGTGAGAAGGAGGCTCATGGTGAGAAGGAGGCTCATGGTGAGGAAGAGGCTCATGGTGAGTAGGAGGCTCAGCAATGAGAGGGAGGCTCAGCATGAGAAGGAGGCTCATGGTGAGGAGGAGGCTCAGCATGAGGAGGAGGCTCATGGTGAGGAGGAGGCTCAGCATGAGGAGGAGGCTCATGGTGAGGAGGAGGCTCATGGTGAGGAGGAGGCTCATGTGGAGGAGGAGGCTCATGATGAGGAGGAGGCTCAGCATGAGGAGGATGCTCATGATGAGGAGGAGGCTCAGCATGAGGAGGAGGCTTATGAGGAGGATGCTCAGCATGAGGAGGAGGCTCAGGAGGTCATTGTGATGAAACATATTCTCTATAGATTTATTGCTTGGAAAGTTGAAGCTCTAGTTTTCCTCTGAACTGGAGCGCGACACCGACATCGGTGAAACAAACGTCTCTAGTTCGATGTTTGGCTCAAAACGTTCTTCTTCTCGTGTGACGCAGATCTTCGCGTCGCGGTCCTACGACGCCACCACCCACTTCGAGACCACCTGCAACGACATCAAGGACATCTACAAGCGCATGACCGGCTCCGACTTCGACTTCGAGAACATGAAGCGCAAACAGAACGACGTGTTCGGGGAGGACGAGCAGTGAGGGCCAGAGGGTGCCGGAGAGGCCGAGGCCGACGTCCACACGCGCGCGCCGCACACTAAAAGAAAAAACAAGAATTCTGAGCTAAAACGACTTGGAATTTTTAAACCGTGATCGTGATTTGAGCAATTCTGACTATTTAGTTGCTACGGAAAATTGAAAAAAAATGCTTTGGATTCAAAGTCAACGTTACACTTTTATTGGCAGATAATTGAGCTTGAGATTCAAAGTCTTTTACTGAAACAAGCCCTCAATTCTAGTCCCAAGAACACGTCCAAATGAGTCAAAACTGCTCAAATCCGTGTCGAAATGTGAAGTCCTTTTAACTCACACACACACTCAGCTTTGACAGTGCCGGTGCTCCGCTGTCGCCTCGCTGCCCCGATCTCATCCTCACAGACACAAACGCAAGACACGCTGTCCCAAAAAAAACTCACTTTTTCAAAGCAGGGTTGATACGTTTTTTGTTTTGTTTCCCCCTCCATCGCCCTCTGTAGATATAATATATAACCGTGTGTTCTGCTAGCTGCGAAACCGCCACCAACCGTCATGATTTATATTCTCCCAGTGTGTTATTATTTCCCTTATATTTAAAGTCGGGACAAAGCAAGTTGTCAGAGCGACCGCCTCTCGGTAAATATTCGGTAAAATGAGGACGTTAAAGGGTCTGTGACAGGTGGGGCGACACATCGAACTAAAATGCAGTTAAGTTTTGTATATTTAAAATTTTTGCTGAAAATTATGTCTAAATGTTATCACGGATTAGCACATTTTTGAGGTTTATCATTTCACTTCCTGTTTGTAATTGATGACATCACACTTGGAAATGACCCAGCAAAAACCAAAACTCATCTAATGTGACAGTTTTTTTAATGTGACAGATGAAAATATACAAGAGTGACTTTATTTTGTTGAATTAATGTTTATAGAGTCAAAAAAGTTGTTTCTTTTGTTTAAATTATGCATAAATTTGATCCCTGGTGTGATGTCACTTTCTGTCAATTTCAACAGATTTTTCAATGTTTTTTCCACAAAAAACCTGCTCGATTGGTGTAAAACTATAATTTATATGTACGACAGTGATAAACACACCAAATAAAGTCAAAATTTGAAAATTCTAAAAACCTGTCATAGGCACTTAACTCAAAAAGTTACAAAAAGTAAACATTTTGGATGAAAATTCCATCTTGCTGAGCTGGAAGATGTTACTAACCACAACTTTTCCAATCTCAGTGTAGAAAATGCCCAAGAAATTACTTAGAAATTAAGAACGTTTGCAAAAAAAGCAACAACGTTCAACTCTAATTAATCTAAACAAGCCTAGAATACACAAAGACGCTTAATTGATGTAGATATCGTTTTTCGCGGCCTAGAGGCGGTTTCTCTGCCTAAAGTCATTCTACGTGTTTTTTCCCCATTGTTGTACATAGAAGTTTTGCAAAATGAAGGCTGGACCGTTCAGTGCGCCCGTCGTGTCAACCCTGCTCTAGAGCATCACAACGTTCTCTTTTTCATTCGCAAAAAACAGGCCGGACGCTGCTGTTCCGCCGTGACCCCGCGCTAGCCAACAAGCTAGTCGGTGGCTAACGCTAGGCTAACCGTTGATCCGCGCGAACCCTCCCTGTCCCAGAAATGTTGGAGATTTTGTCTTGTTTTTGTTTTTTTTGCGTTTTCGGACGTTTCCATAGTCTATGATATGTTCTAACCTTTTTAAATTATTGAAGAGTTTTATTTGTGTGTATTTGGTGCACGATTCACTGGCTGAAGTGATGACGTTTACAGAAATGTGATGGGAAATGTGGTTTTCGAGAAGCAAGTTTTAGTGGGCGCATTGGAAGAAAAGGAAGGTCTATATGAGTTAGAATTACTTGATTTTTTAGTTTTTTTAACTTGATTTTGGTCAAATTTAGATTATTTGTCTTCAGTAAGGTATTTCTGTAACTTTATAATAACTACACTTAACCTGCCTTAACAAAGCATGAGCAAAGACTTAATTCATAGTGAACAAATAGCATGATTCAGGCTTAGTAACTACGTAACTTAAACTCTTAATTAAGTAGTTGCTAAGCCTGAATCATGCTTAGTAAAATATTTGTTCATTGTGAGTCAAGTCTTTGCTCATGCTTTGTTAAGGCAAATTAAGGTGTAATACCG
This sequence comes from Eucyclogobius newberryi, assembly GCF_026437365.1. Classification (NCBI taxonomy): domain Eukaryota; kingdom Metazoa; phylum Chordata; class Actinopteri; order Gobiiformes; family Gobiidae; genus Eucyclogobius; species Eucyclogobius newberryi. Next base: position 7,168,542 of record NW_027315801.1, read on the forward strand.
GTATTTCTTACTGCTTTTGAGCTATTTATTCTTCTTTTAATCTGACATTAATTTTGACCTGGGTATATATAGTTGATAAGTCATAAAAGCTACTTCAAGAATTCAAGTCATTCTAACTTCTAGCTTCCATTTGCCGTTCTTTTTTGTGCGACGCGAGCATGTGACAGAGAGAGTTCGAACCGCGGGAAGTGTCTGAGGTCGAAGACTGAAATTTCAGCTCGGAGTGAACGCACCGGATCGCGTCTCGGTTGTTTGAAATCAACCTTTTGTGTTCGTCACTGGAAGTCGCTCCCCTCGGGCCCAACGCTGTTAAAAAAGTACCGCAGTTTTACGCTCGAGTCGAGGAAGTCCAACCGATAACTTTGATTTAAGTCATTTTCGCTAGTTTTCATGCACGCAGGCTGTTTCAAAGTGTTCCAGACGAGTTTGTTTACCTGACTTACATGTTTTAGTGACTTGTAGTATTTCTATAGGTATTTCTTTCATGTTAAAGGCCGATCGTATTTAAGGGAGATGGAGAGAGTCATTGTTGATATGCACGTTGTGTTGAATTAGCGGATCAGAGCTACTGAAAATGATTTGAAATGTTCTTTTTGGATATTTCCTGCGGCGTTAAATGGCGTTAAATAAAATTGCAAAATTGTCCGTCAGAAATGTCTGTTGAAACAAGTTAAATAGTCAAGGTGCACAAAGGCGATCGAGTCAAAACATGAATATTGCAAACTGAAGTCAACGTTTTTGCAGAAACACGCTAACATGCTAACGGCAGTAGCAGCGCAGGAGGACCTCGCCAACAAACCGGCGATTTGATTTGGTCGTAGCCTTATTTTTGGTTTGTTTCACCGAAAATGGCTTATTGTGTCCTTTTTGCCTTTGTTCTTTCTCGTTTTGGATCGTTCCTGTGCCAAAATGTTCCTGTCATTGGCAAAAAAACAAACAACAAAAGCAGTCTTAGCCTCTTTGCGCTGCCTATTCCACTTTCCGTTCGTTTTATTGCGACAAACCATTCGAAATGCTGAGCTCGGACTGGATTGAACCAATAACAGGTACTACTATTACTGCACTCTGCGTAGCGAACGAGCTATAAACTATTTAAGACACGTTTACCCAACAGAAATGAGCGATAATCCAAGTTCTACCTTAAAAAACGGTCGGTCCAATCTGCTCTTTTCTGCGTTTCGAACGGCGCTATGCAACCACGCTCAAAACGGCGCCCGACGACGTCACGTGAAATCTGAATCCTGACAGATTGCTTTGCTTTTCGCCGCTGCCGATTAACCGTACTTTTGTTTCCTGATTCCCGAATGAAGACCAAATTGAGGAGGAGTTGATATTCTCCTCTCTTATTTTTTTGTTTGCAATTTCATTTCCCGACAAATTGTGAACAAACTGAACGGAACATGTCGCGCCGGATATTCTGAGCTCACGTTAAATCGGGCGGAACGTTGTTTGAAGGCGTGTCACGTGTTTACCTGAGTTAGCGCTCGCTCCCGTGTCCGTCAGAGTTTAGCTATGATTAAAAGCATTCCAAATACAGGATTCAGAGGAGGAAAAAGTCTAAAAAAAAGTCTTAATTCATCATCGTGTGCTCATTATACACTGCAAAAAAAAAACTCTAAGCCTGTAATTAACTTGTATTTAAAATATTAACCTGTTTTTTTCATTGATTTTACTTGTTTTTATTTATTTACTGAAAAGACCGACATTTTATAACGTATTATCATTCACGATAAGTTGACTATACAGAAGAAACGTGTCGGAAATTCTTTTAAACGGGTCAAATTATCAAAATTTAATTGGTAAACAACTGAAATCAAAATTATTGTTCCAAACGCGAAAAATTCTGACACATTTTTTTTAGACGTCGTTTTTGCAGCGTAAAAAAACACGTGAAAACTGGACAAACTGTTTACTGAATATTTGTTATTATTTGTAGCTTCTCCGTCACCATAGCAACGTCCCTTCTTCGTTTTGTTCATGGAAGAAAAAGCCTTGTGGTCGTTCTGTTTCCCGGCTCCATTCATGTTGGCATTCTTGAAAATAACACTTGGAACCCGTGAACTGGACGAGTAGTAGAAAACTTTCTGTCCTTGTTTGATCACTAGTATGTGAGCAATGCCTATAACGTCTTGTGTAACAAATAAAATGATCTAAACTATGACTGAAATTGAAAATAAAAATTAAAAAAAGCACATGGCAAACCTGTGGAAATCCGTTTCTGCCTTTGTTTGTATCAATGTTCATGTTTTTGTCTTAAAAAACAAAACTTAAAATGTTTGCTTTCACTTTTTGATGCCAAGAGGTGATTTTTATTTATTTTTTCTTTCTTTCTTTTTAGATATATTGTTTATTTCGAACATTTTAAAATACATAATAAAACCACAGAAAATATTTACCTTTTTTTAATCGATTTGACAAAATTCGACCTAAAAGTTAGTAGCTACTGTGTTTAGCCTTCTTTGAACTGCTTTGCTCGTCAAAAAAGTATCTCAAAGTTCCCTCTTTTGGCAGCCGTGGTGTTTTGCAGCAAATAATTAAGATCTTAATTTTTTTTTTTTTTATAATTTAAATTTTTTTTAAAAATCCCAAAATTGTAAGTCAGAAAAACCAGAAGGATTTGAATGACATTTACATTTTTATTTTATTTACATACATTACAAATAAGGATGAATGCCCTTTAACAATGAACTATGACTAAAGATGTCACAAAAAGCATAATTGTAAACAACAATATCTATATTCTTACTCTTATCTAGTTTACAATCACTTTTCATTTCGTCATTTCAGTCGATAAATTGTATAAAAATGTTTCTTCCCCAAAATAACTGTCTCGCTAACACACAACTAGAAAACCAACAATTTAAAACACGACTTTGAACCGAATGTACGCGTAACACAAAGTAAAGTTCTGAATATATAACGTGACGGCGAAAACGAGTAAATATCTGCGAGACGCCAACAGACGGACGCAGCGTTTTCATTTCGCGCTTTCACCGACGTAAACGTACAATGCGCTTCTTTCTCGTTCGTCTCCGGGCGAACTCCGGGATTATCGTTGGGTTTCGTGCGTTTGTTCATTGTGGAGTTGGCGTTACGAGATAATATAATAGATCCATGGTTACGAGGCGGTCATGCGCTCAGCTTCCTCCAGGAAACAGGATGTAGACTTCATTTAAACTTTAAACCCCGACCCCGAGTTCAACAAGCCTGAATAACTCCATCTCTAACATTAAAGCGCCCCCTACAGGTCGGACGACTCATTGAACTAAAGTGCAGTTAAAGGCGCAATGGACGATTTTTCGGCGATTTGAGAACTCAGGCGGAAGTGCGCACGTGCACTCCCCGTGTGGACTGATACAACGCACACGTGCGTTTGTTTATTACCGCGACGGATCGCATCGCATCTCTCGTCTCCCGTAGATTTCCGTCTTCTCATGAGTCATCTCGAATTGTCTTTCTCCGTCTTAATTTTGTCCCGTACACGGAGAGAACTATATTATGATAGATCCATGCGCTTAGACACGCGGAAACGTGCTGCTCGTGAGGACGAGCCGCACGCGGCTACAGGTGAGCGGTAGGTGCGTTTTATGATTGATACGTGGCAGGACTAATTGGCAGTCCACGCCACGAGGAAATAAGACTCAGATTTGGGTAAAAAAAGATCGTCCATTCAACCTTTAAAATAAATATATTTGGAATTTTGCAACAAAACAAAAAAACATTTAATCACAGAATAGCAATTTTTTAGGTTTATCATTTCACTTCCTGTTTGTAATTGATGACATCACACAAAGAAATTACCCAGCAAACACTGGGCCAAAACTCATCTGATGTCACTTTTAAAAAATTTACACATAAAAACATATGAGAATTAATGTTTAGAGTCAAAAAAGTTGTTTCTTTGTGTAAATTCTGCATAAACTTTGACTGGAATGATGTCACTTCCTTCACAACATCCTCGTTTGTGTTTGGGGGTCCGACAGTCCTTTAAACATCCGTGTTTGTGTTTGGGGGTCCGACAGTCCTTCATAACATCCGTGTTTGTTTTTTGGGGGTCCGACAGTCCTTCAAAACATCCGTGTTTGTGTTTGGGGGTCCGACAGTCCTTCATAACATCCGTGTTTGTGTTTGGGGGTCCGACAGTCCTTCATAACATCCGTGTTTGTTTTTTGGGGGTCCGACAGTCCTTCATAACATCCGTGTTTGTGGGTCCGACAGTCCTTCATAACGTCCGTGTTTGTGTTTGGGGGTCCGACAGTCCTTCATAACATCCGTGTTTGTGTTTGGGGGTCCGACAGTCCTTCATAACATCCGTGTTTGTGTTTGGGGGTCCGACAGTCCTTCATAACATCCGTGTTTGTTTTTTGGGGGTCCGACAGTCCTTCATAACATCCGTGTTTGTGTTTGGGGGTCCGACAGTCCTTCATAACGTCCGTGTTTGTGTTTGGGGGTCCGACAGTCCTTCATAACATCCGTGTTTGTTTTTTGGGGGTCCGACAGTCCTTCATAACATCCGTGTTTGTGTTTGGGGGTCCGACAGTCCTTCATAACGTCCGTGTTTGTGTTTGGGGGTCCGACAGTCCTTCATAACGTCCGTGTTTGTGTTTTGTGGGTCCGACAGTCCATCAGACGTGATCCACCACATAGCTCTCGTACGAATGCCCGAGCAGCCTCTCCACCTCGGCCTTCGGGACCACCCAGCACTTTCCCGAGTGTCGTTTCTGGACGGAGTCTTTGAGGGTCTTGTCCTGCAGCACCACCCTCAGGTGCTGCTGCCCCCACCTCAGGATGCCCCGGGACGCGGCGGGGTCTCTGGGGCCGGAGCGGCTCGCCGTCGCCTCCTGCTGGTGCCTCAGTCGGGTGATGGTCATGTCCGCATGCTGGAATTGTCCTGCGGTAAAACAAGGGCGTCAACGTTAAGGCCAAAGTGTTCGTTTGATCAGCGTATATTTATTCATATTTCTGCCAGCTAAAAAAAATTAAACAAATTTAAAATGCCTAAATTTACATATGTTGGTTGACTAAAAGTGCTGATATTTTTGTTCAGTAACAAGAAAGAAAGAAAGAAAGAAAACAAAACATAAATCAATGGTTTAGTCTTTGTTCAGTTTTTGTAAAGTTGTGAAACGTGTAGTTTTGGCTCAGTCCCGATTCATAACTGGTTTATTTTATTTTATTTTTTTGGGTTTGGGGTGGTTTTGCCTTGATTTAGTCCTGTTTTTGCCCTGGTTTAGTCCTGTTTTTGCCCTGGTTTAGTCCTGGTTTAGCCCTGGTCTAGTCCTGGTTTTATCCTGGTTTTGTCCTGGTTTAGTCCTGGTTTAGCCCTGGTCTAGTCCTGGTTTTGTCCTGGTTTAGTCCTGGTTTAGCCCTGGTTTAGTCCTGGTTTAGTTCTGGTTTTGCCCTGGTTTAGTCTTGGTTTAGTCTTGGTTTAGTCCTGGTTTAGCCATGGTCTCGTCCTGGTTTAGCAATGGTCTAGTCCTGGTTTTGCCCTGGTTTAGTCCTGGTTTAGCCATGGTTTAGTCTTGGTTTAGTCCTGGTCTAGTCCTGGTTTAGTCCTGGTTTAGCCCTAGTTTTGCCCTGGTTTAGTCCTGGTTTTGCCCTGATTTAGTCTTGGTTTTGCCCTGGTTTAGTCCTGGTTTAGTCCTGGTTTTGCCCTGGTTTAGTTCGGGTTTAGTCCTGGTTTAGCCCTGGTCTAGTCCTGGTTTAGTCCTGGTTTAGTCCTGGTTTAGTCCTGGTTTAGTCCTGGTTCTGCCCTGGTTTAGTCCTGGTTTTGCCCTGGTTTAGTCCAGGTTTAGCCCTGGTCTAGTCCTGGTTTAGTCCTGGTTTAGTCCTGGTTTTGCCCTGGTTTAGTCCTGGTTTTGCCCTGGTTTAGTTCGGGTTTAGTCCTGGTTTAGCCCTGGTTTAGCCCTGGTTTAGTCCTGGTTTAGCCCTGGTTTAGTCCTGGTTTAGCCCTGGTTTTGCCCTGGTTTAGTCCTAGTTTAGTCCTAGCCCCTCTCAAAGATCCTAGTTCTTACCCAGAAGGCCTTGCGTGTTGTGGGAGAGCCCTTGTCCGTTGGTGATGTAGAAGCCCAAGTGCGCCATCTGCAGGTAGCTGGGGTGCCTGTAATGGTGAAACAGCACCAGGAAGCGCACGTTCCGGCTCAGCTCGATCCAGCAGCCGTGATGGTTGTCCACGGTGACGGTCACTTCCTGCCGCGTGATGGAGCCCTGCTGGTCGACGGGCAGCTTGTCCCGCCCCTCGCCCTCCAGCACCACGCTGTCCAACGAGACGCTGATGAGGATGTCGGCCGACCCGCCCGTCGACGTGGAGATGACGAGGCGGTCGAAGTACGTCCTGGGGCGGTCCTCGGCGCCAGGTTTGGACAGCGCTCCGATCAGGTGACCGTCCACAATGATCCCTGGGAAACACGTCGCATTTTACAGTAAGTTTAATGGAAATGAGTAAAGTACAATCTCTTTTATGAATGTGAATCTGGTCCAAAGTAGAAACATGAATCTTGCAGTAAACAACAGTAAGAATTCAAACGGATTGTTCAAACATAATTACAAACTCTACACACCTAAATCTCTGGCTACGCCCCTAAACCTCTGCCTACGCCCCTAAATCTCTGGCTACGCCCTTAATCCTCTGGCTACGCCCCTAGATCTCTGGCTACGCCCTTAAACCTCTGGCTACGCCCCTAAACCTCTGGCTACGCCCCTAAACCTCTGGCTACACCCCTAAACCTCTGGCTTTGCCCCTAACCCTCTGGCTACGCCCCTAAATCTCTGGCTACGCCCTTAATCCTCTGGCTACGGCCCTAGATCTCTGGCTACGCCCTTAAACCTCTGGCTACGCCCCTAAATCTCTGGCTACGCCCTTAATCCTCTGGCTACGGCCCTAGATCTCTGGCTACGCCCTTAAACCTCTGGCAACGCACCTAAATCTCTGGCTACGTCCCTAAACCTCTGGCTACGCACTTAAAGCTCTGGCTACGCCCTTAATCCTCTGGCTACACCCCTAAATCTCTGGCTACGCCCCTAAATCTCTGGCTACGCCCTTAAACCTCTAGCAACGCACCTAAACCTCTGGCTACGCCCCTAACCCTCTGGCTACGCCCCTAAACAAACACGGGGCCCGGGGCCGTTTACCTTGGTCTGGGTCCTCTAAAAGCCGGAGCACGTCTTTGGCTCGACCATCCACCGTGAAACACAAACTCTCGTGGAGTTTAGGAAGCTGCACCACAAAATGAGGGTCTCCGTCCACTGGAACACATTTGAGTTTAATGGACGTTTGCACACGTGTCAGGTGATCCGTTATTTTATTATTATTATGTTTATTATGAACAGATGCATTGTTTTAGTTAATCATTAGGCTGGTTAACAGTTCCACCGTCTGAGAGAGAAGACTGACTAAAGCTAGTTAGCATGAGCGGCATTAGCAGCATTAGCAGCTCCATGTGTTTATGGCCAGTGGTTTATCAGAGTTAAAGGGCCCATGACAGGTTTTTACAATGTTCTAATTCTGACTTTATTTGGTGTATATTTATACCTGTCGTACATATAAATGATAGTTCTACACCAATCGAGCAGGTATTTGTGGAGAAAACGCTGAAAAATCTGTTGAAAATTATTACAGGAAGTGAGATCACACAAGGGACATTCTAGTCAAATTTTATGCAGAATTTACACAAAGAAACAACTTTTTTGACTCTAAACATCAATTCAACAAAATAAAGTCACTCTCATATATTTTATTTGTCAAAAAATAAATAAAATTGTGACCAGATGAGTTTTGGCCCAGTGTTTGCTGGGTAATTTCCTAATGTGATGTCATCAATTACTATAATATATTTATCTTAACCGCAGTTTAGTTCAATGAGTCGTCCGAACTGTAGGGGGCACTTTAAGACACTTTAGAACGAATTTATTAAAGATTTTCAGAATGACATAGATCGTGAATTTTTTTTAATTTTGTTTTGTGATTTTAAATGAGATTGTGTTAAAACAGATCTTTGAATGAGTTCGGCTTTAATTATCAGAAAAAATTCAAATGTTGGTCAAATTAACAAACGTGCAATTAATAAAAAACTTTATAAAAAAAAAGAATGATTAAAGTTTACACCATAATTTTTAACCCTTTTTGTTGCATTTTTTACTACAAACAATGTACATTTTGCATCACTTCAAAACAACATTCAAGATATTATCAACATTTCTATTTATAAATATAAATATAGTATAGTATATATAGAATACTGTACTATATATATGTCTTATAAAATATTCCCAAACCTGAAGAGGAGAAAACTCGGACAGTGCTGAGTCCAGACTGAGAATCTAAAAACAAAAGTGGAAAAAGGTTTTGTTTTAAAAGTCTTTTTCGATGTTTGGATGTGAAAGTCATTTACCTAACGACGTGTCCGTATCCGTGTCGTCCCCTGAAACCATAGCAACAGCATTAATGTGACATAAGCACTGCAAAGGTGCCGGCGCTCACAGGGTCTCACATGAATCGTAGTTCAGGTTGTAGTCGTAGTCGTAGGTGGCGTCGTAGTCTGCGAAAGTACAGCGAATATTTCACTGAAACATCAGATCATCGCAATAAGAAGTGTGTCTCACCTTTATCTAGATCGATATCTGCAGAGACAAAATGAAAAGGTTTAATAATCATAATGTACACATAACTTTACACTTCAGGGATAACTCTATTTGAAATATAAATATATACAGCCTGTATTCACACAATGTACAATTACACAGTAAATATAGTAAAACTGCTTAAATGAAGTGCATTACCTTTTCTCTGGACCTGGATGGAAGTAGAGACATCTAGTGGAGAGAAGTAGAAATAACAGGTTCAGAACACGACATTATTGGACATTATTGGACTCAAACACAGACTCTGCATTTGAGAAAGTAACAAATCTCTGGCCAAAGAACAATATAATGGATAAGTCACTAATGTGAAACTGTAATGCAGTGAATATTTTTCATCTTCAGCTGACAATGACTGAGCAGGAAGTTAATTTAGTTAGTTTGTGCTGACAGAAGAGCCTCATGTGGAGACAGTACACTAGTATTAGTTATTATACTAGTTGTTATGTACAGTAGTATTAGTTATGTTATGTACAGTAGTATTAGTTGTTATGTACAGTAGTATTAGTTGTTATGTACAGTTGTATTAGTTGTTATGTACAGTAGTATTAGTTATGTTATGTACAGTAGTATTAGTTGTTATGTACAGTAGTATTAGTTATGTTATGTGCAGTAGTATTATTTTATCTATAGTAGTATTATTTATGTTATGTACAGTAGTATTAGTTGTTATGTACAGTAGTATTAGTTATGTTATCTACATTAGTATTATTTATGTTATGTACAGTAGTCTTATTTTATCTACAATAGTATTATTTATGTTATGTACAGTAGTATTAGTTATGTTATCTACATTAGTATTATTTTAGCTACAGTAGTATTATTTATGTTATGTACAGTAGTAGTTATGTTATGTACAGTAGTATTAGTTGTTATGTACAGTAGTATTAGTTATGTTATCTACATTAGTATTATTTATGTTATGTACAGTAGTCTTATTTTATCTACAATAGTATTATTTATGTTACGTACAGTAGTATTAGTTATGTTATGTACAGTAGTATTAGTTATGTTATCTACATTAGTATTATTTTATCTACAGTAGTATTATTTATGTTATGTACAGTAGTAGTTATGTTATGTACAGTAGTATTAGTTGTTATGTACAGTAGTATTAGTTATGTTATGTACAGTAGTATTAGCTATGTTATGTACAGCAATATTATTTATGTTATGTACAGTTGTATTAGTTGTTATGTACAGTAGTATTAGTTATGTTATGTACAGTAGTATTAGTTGTTATGTACAGTAGTATTAGTTATGTTATGTACAGTAGTATTAGTTGTTATGTACAGTTGTATTAGTTGTTATGTACAGTAGTATTAGTTATGTTATGTACAGTAGTATTAGTTGTTATGTACAGTAGTATTAGTTATGTTATGTGCAGTAGTATTATTTTATCTATAGTAGTATTATTTATGTTATGTACAGTAGTATTAGTTGTTATGTACAGTAGTATTAGTTATGTTATCTACATTAGTATTATTTATGTTATGTACAGTAGTCTTATTTTATCTACAATAGTATTATTTATGTTATGTACAGTAGTATTAGTTATGTTATCTACATTAGTATTATTTTAGCTACAGTAGTATTATTTATGTTATGTACAGTAGTAGTTATGTTATGTACAGTAGTATTAGTTGTTATGTACAGTAGTATTAGTTATGTTATCTACATTAGTATTATTTATGTTATGTACAGTAGTCTTATTTTATCTACAATAGTATTATTTATGTTATGTACAGTAGTAGTTATGTTATGTACAGTAGTATTAGTTGTTATGTACAGTAGTATTAGTTATGTTATGTACAGTAGTATTAGCTATGTTATGTACAGCAATATTATTTATGTTATGTACAGTTGTATTAGTTGTTATGTACAGTAGTATTAGTTATGTTATGTACAGTAGTATTAGTTGTTATGTACAGTAGTATTAGTTATGTTATGTACAGTAGTATTAGTTGTTATGTACAGTAGTATTAGTTATGTTATGTACAGTAGTATTAGTTGTTATGTACAGTTGTATTAGTTGTTATGTACAGTAGTATTAGTTATGTTATGTACAGTAGTATTAGTTGTTATGTACAGTAGTATTAGTTATGTTATGTACAGTAGTATTAGTTGTTATGTACAGTTGTATTAGTTGTTATGTACAGTAGTATTAGTTATGTTATGTACAGTAGTATTAGTTGTTATGTACAGTTGTATTAGTTGTTATGTACAGTAGTATTAGTTATGTTATGTACAGTTGTATTAGTTGTTATGTACAGTAGTATTAGTTATGTTATGTACAGTAGTATTAGTTGTTATGTACAGTAGTATTAGTTATGTTATGTACAGCAGTATTATTTATGTTATGTACGGTAGTATTAGTTATGTTTTTAAGTGTCCAGTTCAAGCCAAGGTCCAGAGTAGCAGAACATTGGAGCCTGTGTGTCTAAAATTGAAAAAAAGTGAATTTGAAGGCATAGATATGGAATATTATTTAGTTCATATTAAATTCATTTTTAAAATTATTTATTTACATTACCAAGGGTTTAATTTTAGGGAGTGTTTACAGAGCCGCGGCGCGCGGCCAAAACTGCAGGGCTATTTGACCGCACCGGGTTAAGGTTAGGGTCAGGGTTAGAGTTAAGGTCAGTGTTAGGGTTAAGATTAGTGTTAGGGTTAAGGTTAGGGTTAGAGTTAGGGTTAGCCATGAGGCTATACGGCCGTGCCGGGGCTCCTGAAACTGCTGGGCTATTTGACTGCGCCGCGGCTCTGCAGCCACGGCCTTTATTATTGGTCGTGGCTGGAGAGCCGCGGCGCGGTCAAATTGCCGCGCAGTTTCAGGGACCGCGGCATTTCCCTTATAGCCCGTTATAGCCTCATGGCTAACCCTAACCCAAACCCTAACCTTAACCTTATCCCTAACCTTAACCCTAACCCTAACCTTAACCCAGCACAAAAATAACATGGCAGTTTCGGCCGCGCGCCGTGGCTCTGCAGACACTCCCTATTATTAGTGTCAGATCCTCTGTCTGAGACTCACAGCTCTCATGACCTGCGCTGCTAATACTTCAAGCCTTTTGTATGTGAGGTTTGTAAAGTGAAGGAGAATAGAATATTATCAAACACAACAACAACAACAGCAACAACAACAACGACAACAGCGTCTGGTTTAAACTCTTATGATTTCACGTGAAACCTTCAAACCGTCTCTAAATAAATGCTGACCCAGAAGCTCCCCCGCCGCCTCCCACGGCCGGCCTCCGTCGGTCACACCGGGCATCGGGGCGAAAGTGGCCGAAACCAGCGTCGCTATGGCGATCTCTTCATCTGTATCCGAATCTAGAACGGGCTCCGCTGCAGGAGAGGCGAGAGGAGACACGAGCTGAGGCAAAGACGTGGCCGTCACCGATTCCTGTGCGGTGGAGTCCGTCATGTGACTGTCTGCTGAGCCAATGGGGACGACAGTGACTTTAGCAGGAGGCAAAGTAGCAGTAGCTTGAGTCGTAGCCATTTTGGAGTCCGTTCTGCTCGTGGAAACGACTTGCACGGCGGTGACAGTATTTGGCACAGGAGTAGCCGAGATGTTAGGGTGGGCTGTGGTCGAAGCTTTCCCGGGAGCTGGTGGTAACGCCGTTTTTAGCGTGTGGAGAAGTGACGTAGCGATCTTCCCAGCAGGCGGAGGCGAAGCAATTCTGGACACATTATGGCTGGGAGAAGCGGTGTTTTTTCTGGCTAAGATTCCAGCCGAGTTCGTTTTGGTTAAGCCCGGACTGGCGGTCGTCGTGGTCCTCCTGGAGAGCTTGACGTTCGGAGTCGTCGTCTTTCTGAGCGGAGCCGGAGGCGGCACGGGCGGCTCGGGTTTAGCTTTGTTTGGCTTGGCCATGTTCGCGTTCCTGGACGTTTTCGCGGCGGCTAAAGTCGTTGCCGTCGTAGCAATAGTAGCCGGGGCGGCGGTGGGCCTCGCCGTCGTCGGACTAGCTTCCTCGTCTGGTTTGACCACGACCAAAGACGTCAGCGGCGTCACAAAGTTATATTTAAGCGAAAGGTTGGTTGCTTTGTCCGCTAATAACCTCTGCATCGACGGATCTGTAGCGTTTAATTTAGCCAGGAGGAGTTCCTTGATGGTGGAGTAAGCCCATAAACGGTTGACGAAACTAGACATGCCTTCCAAGTCTCCGACGCAGCCGTCCAAATTCTCGTTCTCGCGCAAACTTGAAACTAAAACGTCATGTTCAAGTTTGACACGTTGCTTGGAATCGACGGCGCTCATCGCGACTTTGAAATCCTTCACGCCCGGTTTGACTCTCCCGGCGACCACCAGCTCCGATCCCTGGAAGTAATTGGGAAACAGCGAGCAGGTGACGTCGAAGGCCTGCTCGTCCAGGTACGTCAGCTGGACGTCCGAGAGCAACGGGCTGGCGACTTCATCGTAGAACCCCTTGAGCTGCAGCGCCGCGTCCGCGTCCTCGTACACCATCCGGGCGACGCCGCGGTTGTCGAGGGCGAGGCGCTTCAGCAGGAGGAAGTCGGCGTCGTCCCCGAAAGCGAGTCCGAACAGCGAGGCGGAGCCGAGGGCCTTTTTGGCGTTGCTGAGGATGGTGTCGCTGGCGGTCACTCCGATCGTGGCTTCTCCGTCGGTGAGGAAGATGACCAGAGGAACACGGCGGGACGAGGGAGTGGACAACGGGCTGACGAGCTGAGCGGCGGAGAGCAACGCAGCGTTTATGTTCGTCCCTGAAAAGAGAGAAAATTTACATTTGTTAATATATATATGCAGCAATGGTATGAGCTAAAAGATCTGCGGTTCTGTCCCCGAGAACCAACAACCTACTGCAGTTCTTCATGAAATCACGGCCTGAACCAGGACTAAACCAGGATTGAAGAAGGATTAAAATATGGACTAAACCAGGACAAGGGACACAATTACACTAATTGTTACTAGTCAACTATAAAGAATAATCGTAGCTGTATTTTGATCTTTATTATTGTTATTTGGATTAAACACATCAAAAATACATTAATTTCTGCTTCAGCCCTGCTTTAGTCCTGCTTTAGTCCTGCTTTAGCCCTGCTTTAGTCCTGCTTTAGCTCTGCTTTAGTCCTGCTTTAGCCCTGCTTTAGTCCTGGTTTAGCACTGCTTTAGTCCTGCTTTAGCCCTGCTTTAGTCCTGCTTTAGCTCTGCTTTAGTCCTGCTTTAGCCCTGCTTTAGTCCTGGTTTAGCACTGCTTTAGTCCTGCTTTAGCTCTGCTTTTGCCCTGCTTTTGTCCTGCTTTAGCCCTGCTTTAGTCCTGCTTTAGCTCTGCTTTAGTCCTGCTTTAGTCCTGCTTTAGTCCAGTTTTAGTCATGGTTTAGCCCTGCTTTAGCTCTGCTTTAGCCCAATCTCACGCTCCAGACCTCAATGACACGGTTAAATCCTCTAAAACTCTGACTAAAGCCATCCCACTCACATCCTTCGGCGCTGATCCTCTTCACAAAGTCTTTGGCGTCTCGCACGTTTTGGCGCGTCGCTCGCACAGTCCGGCCTTTCCTCCAAGTCTGGACTCGGTCAGAGAACGTGATGATGTTAAAGTGGTCTCCCTCCCTCAGGTCGCCCAGGATCGTGCTCATCGCCTGCTTCGTCTGAAAGAACACACCAAGAACTTCAACGATACAGACATATTTTTCAATCTAATAGTGTGTGAGGGTCAATTATAGTCACGTTATATTATATTTGTATGGAGCATTAAAGGATCATTAAGAATCATAAAATTTGAATGAACAAAGTCGTCTCTTTGTCTCACCTGCTTGATCTTTGTCCCGATCATTGAGCCACTGATGTCAATGACAAATATAACATCCTTCGGGACGACAGGGAGACCTCTGGGAGCAAAGTAATGCACAAAGTACCCATCGAATACCTGTAAAGAACAACATATCTAGGAGTACTGTAGTTGGCTAGATATTTGTATTTTATTACAGACAGTACAGGAGGGGGGACCGAGCACAGCCTTGTCTCACCCCTCTCTCTGGAATCAACGAGTCGGGCCTCTTCCTGACCTGTATGTCGCCCATGACGTCCCGGAGCTCCACGTCGTACTGGAGGATGAAGTCCGCGTTGATGCCCTGGGCGGAGACGCCGGTCTGCTGCTGGACACTGGGGCTGTAGTGGACGCGAGCGCAGTGAGGCGTCTTCTCGATGCGTGCGGCGGGAGGCGGGTCGCCATCGTCTGAAACACGCCAACACGGTCACTAATCACGACGAACTGAAGCCATTAACTATTATCTGGTGTAGTAGGTCTGAGTTACGGTTTGTTATTGTTATTTCTGTCATTAAAAGCATTACCGTATTCTCCGAACTATAAGTCGCACCTTTTTTCATAGTTTTGCCCGGGGTGCAACTTATACTCCAGAGCGACTTATATGTGATATTATTCGTTATTTTCACTCTGACAAACACAAGAGGGCGCTCTAGGTTCTAAGCGACGCAGAAGAAGAATCTGCACTTCCTCTACCTCCGGAGTTTGTGGAGTTGTTTAGAAGTGACACAGAGGAAGAAGAATTCAGTGGATTTAGTGATTTGGGGTAATACAAACTAGTTATCTGAATAACTGTTCATATGTTACGTTAACATACCAGACACTTACCACAGTTCTGTCTGTGCCTCATGTAGCTGAAGGTGTTAGCGTTAGCTTACGTACACCTATTCACCATGTTCTCTAATCTGTTATTATTTTAAACTGCATATCAAGATTAAATGTCTGTTCTTGGTCTTGGATTTTATCAAATGAATTTTCCCCAAAAATGCAACTTATACTCCAGAGCGACTTATTATGTTTTTTTCTTCTCTATTATGCTTTTTTTGGCTGGTGCGGCTTATACTCCGGGAAGAAAAAGGTATTTGTTCCCTGGACTTCAACTCTCCAAATAAACCACATGTTTTACTGACAGAAGATTGGCTGAGGCCGCTATAAAAAAAACGACAATATTGATCTTTATTAAAATTGTATAAATGAATCAGTCCAGCGTCACGTTTTCATTGAAAGCTGGTTAATTTCTTGCCCCTTTTGTTGTTACATAATACATACTTTTTGCCTTGGCTGGACATGCACACATATCAGTCAGATCCTGGATATATATTCTTTATCTTCTTCATAGTATCCCTCGGTATACATGATAAAAAGATGGCGGCAGGTGTATTGTACCGTGAGCGTTGTTGAGCAGGCGGCTGGTCTTCAGGGGCAGGACTCGGATGAAGTTCAGACCCGTTTTCTCGGACACGGTGACCTCCAGCGTGAGGTTCTCCACCAGCTGCCCCGGCCTCAGCCCCAGACTCAGCTCGTATCTGCCCAGTCTGCGCATCAGCAGCTCCTCGTACGTCAGGCAGAACGACATGCGAACACCGGGAGGCGCACTCACGGCCACACGGAAACGCTCAATCTCCCTCTCTCTGCGGACGCACGTAACGATAAGAAAAATGTGAGAAATACTATTCATATATTCCTAGTTACAATTACAAACGAAAGCATCTTTTGAACACAGTTTGAACAAGTCGGGACTTAAACCGGGGCATCTCCTTGATTCTACTGTTCGTTTATCATATTTCAGTCTTCTTTTGAATATTATTTACAATGTGTATTCTGAATCTCATCCTACTTTTTAAACATACATAGTTAGGCCGCAGTTATTTTATTACTTGGTTTACGGATTTGAAAATGAAATATATTGAACAGGCGGACGAAATATAAATATAATTTCTGTTTCAAAAGATTTTTTCTTCCGGGTTTATCCAAAACGCACCACGGGAGGAGAGGGAGCAGACGCGGCGCGCAGGAGCGTGTAACAGTAGATTCAGCGTGTTTTGCATTGGAAGAACTGACGCTTCTAAGTGTGCACCCTTAGTCACGGAAAAACGCGCTGGGGAAAATGTGGTAAACGGGTTTAAAATGTATATTTGCAATTTAAAGGCGCGCAGCAGACAGGGCAACGGGCGCACTGTCGCCGGGACAACGCACAGAGACGGACCCGCTCCGTCACAGACTCCAGCAGGATTTTAGCAAAAAATTGCTAAAGTCTTATCTTTTGACTTAATACCACTTCTTATATTTAATTTAATGCTATTTTGCGTTGTCGGCTGCACTTTATTAAAAAAAATCCATAATAATTTATTCTATTTATATTGTAGAAATCAATAATTTAAGTGCGGTGGATCCGTAAACCAAGTAATAAAATAACCGCGCATTAGTAGGTAGGCAGTTACATACAGTAGCGCTATGCTAATGGTCAAACATGTTATTAACCTGTAATATCACGTAAACAACCGGCCTGTACTAGTGTCTCATAATAGTTCTAACAGCCACCGGTATACATTTCAGTTTTAGAGAATTATAGCTTTACTCCATTTGTCTTTGATAATGTCCCACGATTCTGCAGCTTGGACAGTCACAGTTTGTAAAATGCATATAGTATTCTTTTATCTCTTATCGATCCTCAGCTCTAGTAAACTTCTGTGAGTGTGTTGTTTTGTTCCGCTGTGACTGGAGCAGCGTATAAGGCGGCCTCTATGTCCTGAGATGTGTCTAAACTTAGCAAACCGCTCCACACTCGGGACATACTTCGTGGCCACGAGCCCGGCGGTTCGGCCTTGCTTCTTCGCCGCGTCGTAGATTTTCCTGGCAGCCGCTCGCTCTTTGACCTGCGCCACATAAACCTTCCCGTTGGACGTTCTGAAAAACACAGTGGAAAAAGGAGCCACAGTGAGACTCTATGTGCGACACAGAATCAGATTATGTTTCAGAGTTTGGCTCGTTCACATGTTTGTTTACAGAGGGATCCGGTCCTTTTGGCTTCTGCATTTACAATGATGAACGTATTTAACCAGGGAATTCCAACTTACATTTAAAGTAGGCAGATAAAACTGTTTGTAGCCACGGCCGCCCTGAGGCAAACTGACAGAAGGGTGGCAGCCAGTTTGAGCTTAAATCGTGAATAATGTCTCACAGATCACATTCTGAGCAGGGACAATCACACGTGTCACAGACGAACGACACGGTCTACGCTCAGGCCTCAGTCAGGCAAGAGATCCAGGCAAGAGATCCAGGTAAGACATCCAGACAAGACATCCAGACAAGAGATTCAGGCAAGAGATCCAGGTAAGAGATCCAGGTAAGAGATCCAGGCAAGAGATCCAGGCAAGAGATCCAGGCAAGAGATCCAGGTAAGAGATCCAGGCAAGACATCAGGCAAGACATCCAGACAAGACATCCAGACAAGAGATTCAGGCAAGAGATCCAGGTAAGAGATCCAGGTAAGAGATCCAGGTAAGAGATCCAGGCAAGAGATCCAGGCAAGAGATCCAGGCAAGAGATCCAGGTAAGAGATCCAGGTAAGAGATCCAGGTAAGAGATCCAGGCAAGACATCAGGCAAGACATCCAGACAAGACATCCAGACAAGAGATTCAGGCAAGAGATCCAGGTAAGAGATCCAGGTAAGAGATCCAGGCAAGAGATCCAGGCAAGAGATCCAGGTAAGAGATCCAGGTAAGACATCCTGACAAGAGATCCAGGTAAGAGATCCAGGTAAGAGATCCAGGTAAGAGATCCAGGTAAGAGATCCAGGCAAGAGATCCAGGCAAGAGATCCAGGCAAGAGATCCAGGTAAGAGATCCAGGTAAGAGATCCATGTAAGAGATCCAGGCAAGAGATCCAGGCAAGAGATCCAGGTAAGAGATCCAGGTAAGAGATACAGGTAAGAGATCCAGGTAAGAGATCCAGGCAAGACATCAGGCAAGACATCCTGACAACAGATTCAGGCAAGAGATCCAGGTAAGAGATCCAGGTAAGAGATCCAGGCAAGAGATCCAGGCAAGAGATCCAGGTAAGAGATCCAGGTAAGAGATCCAGGTAAGAGATCCAGGCAAGAGATCCAGGCAAGAGATTCAGACAAGAGATCCAAACAAGAGATCCAGGCAAGAGATCCAGTTAAGAGATCCAGGCAAGAGATCCAGCATTATAGTACAGGAACTGGGTAGTACAGGCCCCTGGGTGGTGCAGGCCCCAGGGTGGTGCAGGCCCCAGCGTGGTGCAGGCCCCAGGGTGGTGCAGGCCCCAGGGTGGTGCAGGCCCCTGGGCGGTGCAGGCCCCTGGACGGTGCAGGCCCCAGGGTGGTGCAGGCCCCTGGGCGGTGCAGGCCCCTGGGTGGTGCAGGCCCCAGGGTGGTACAGGCCCCTGGGCGGTGCAGGCCCCAGGGTGGTGCAGGCCCCTGGGTGGTTCAGGCCCCTGGGCGGTGCAGCAGTAGTTGGTTCTGGGGTCACCACAGATATTATATATATGTTACTGACAGAAACAGTGTGACTGAACTGCACTGTAAGTTCTATTTGCAGCTCCATCAAAGAGAGATTTTGTGCCTCAAAAACCCTGTTGTTTATTTATTTTGTTACAGAGTTCATGTAATGTAGGTGTGGGGTCTTTGGGGTCATTGGGGTCCTAAAGACTCATTTCCCTTCACAAACAGCAGTGACACTGGCTGGTCACACCCTCCATCACAACTACAGCACTTTCAATAATTCAAGTCAATTTATTTTTGTAATGCCCCAAATCACAGTTGACAGTGAAAAACGGTGCCGATAAACGGAAGTTGAACTCCATTAGTTCCATGTTCAGCCAATAGATGGCCGATATATTGGGCCGATATTTGTACATCTCCAACATGGTCTGATATGTTGGTTTGATGGACCAATAAAAAACATTTAGCTTCATTTGAACACTTCAGTGCAGGAGCTTGTCTGAAGTCTGTATATGCAAATGTAGACAAAGTGGAGGTCAAAAGTGATCAAAACTGTAATTCATTCAAAAACTTTGCTTTTATCAGAGGTTTTAAAGGGCCACAACATCTTTGATCATATTCAGGCCCTGAGCATCAGGTCTGCATCACAACAAAGAGGTATTTATTAAGCTTGGAACAGCAGAGATGTTAATGTGGACCAATTCATCAAGAAGCCTGAGGGCCAGCAAACATTGGTCCCCCGGGCCATAGTTTGGACACCCCTGCTTTCGTGCAAAGTAAATGTGACCACAGAGCTCTCGAATTGTCGTTGCAATTTCAAAATCTCTTCCAAATCTGCTCTACATGTGTCAGAGCTTTTCTGGTTTGGAAACAATCATCAATCTGTAGAAGGATATGGAAAAACATACACGAAGAAGGTTATTGTGGCGGGGAAGTTAAAAAAAACCTGAATAATAAGAATCAACAAGGAATTAAACAGATTTTAGGCCAAACTAAATAAAAAACTAACTATGTGCCACTTTTAAATAGAGTTTAGTGTTTAGAGTAACATGAGCAGGGGCTAAATGAAGGTCAGAGCCTGGAAAAAGCAGCTCCAGAGTGAAAACATTTGCGCTGAAACTAACTGCAGTGAAGAGGAAGAAGAAGGAGAACATGCAGCAGCGACAGTGAACAGAGAGCGCTCAGTCTGAGGACGATACGGGGGCAACCATCACAGACCACGTTAGAACCAATCACCTGCTGGTTTAGGGGAAAACACTCACTAATCAAGCATTTAATATTAAACATTGGCATTTAGCGAGTACAAGTCCCGGTCAACCACGTCACACACTTTATTTTTACACTAAACTTTTACACTTTATCTTATCAAGACTTTCAAGAGTTTGGAACCAGGTTTAGTGTGGTTTTAAGGCTGCATCCATCCACTAATCGGGAATAGTAATTGACAGTAAAAATAAGTGTAATTGTGTTTTGATCGTCGTAATCGTTATTTGGACTAAACAGAGAACAAAACATACACAATAATAACACAGGATTGGACTGAGATTCTACAGAATAAATTAAGAATTGTTCGAGGTAAAAACGTTTTACATTTGGTTCTGAAAAGGGCTTTTTGTGTATTCATTTTCCAACAGTTTTTAAACATCACATAAAACCAGGAACTCGGGCTGAAACTATTATTTTGAGAATGAATTATATTCACAGACAAACAAGGGTTTTCATACATTTATACATTTTATCTCGTGGTTTTGAGGTCTATTGCCCGTTGAACAGATTTATCAATTACTAAATTAGTTCACATTTAAATAAATAATCGATTAGTAGTAGTAAATTAACTTGTTGCAGGCCCTAAGATCGACCAGTGTTTTGTTTTTTAAGCGTCGCTGCAGATCTATTCGGCCGATTTAGATTATTTTTCCCAAAAATAAATTATATGAAATTACTACAAAGTGTGGCTACTGCTCTGCATAATAAATGTGTAATAAAGATAAATATAAGTGACTTTTAGACATCCACAGCCCTGTTTCACGACACAGAGACATCAGTCCGTGTGTCTCCAGTCATTTAAGAGACAGAAGACTAAAGATGAATAACTGTAGAACATGACTAACTATCACAGGGACATAAACATGCTTTGGTTTCCATAGGCAACCTTCATCTCACTGCTGACTCATTAATATAAAGAGTATGTTTAACACAAGGTCACAGTGTTGGACCTGCACTGCACGTCCTGTCCCCGCGCTGGCCTCGCTCGACTGCAAAGGGGAGAAAATAGGAATCGGGCTTTTGAAAAACAGTCTATTGACCTTTTTTGCGTTCACAAAGCTGAGTATTCACGAGGCTGAAGTCTGCCCCGGCCTGACCTCCTGTAACTGTAAAGCCGCGCCGTTTCCAAGTGGCCTCGTAATCAAACAGGTGCTGGATTTGGCTTTTCCCCGTAAAGCGTACGAAGTTTGAGCCGGAGTCGCTTCTATCAACATGTTTTCAAAGGGAAAATGTTACGCAAAGTCAACGTTCCTGAGCTTTTAACCAGGTTATAATGTTCGTCCGATTAGGTTCATTAGGTCGTAACGTTTTAATACGTTTAGGATTCTTAGTCACACGTGTACTGATGTCAAGCTCTTGAGGGCGACAGCTGCATGTTCACTGTGGGCTGTGCCGAGAAAAAGACTCAAAACAAAGGATTTCTCTTCTGTCACGCCCCCAAAGACCCCGTGTGTCCAGAACTGTGTGACTGTGGTCAGGAGTGGACTTACAGCGGTCATTCCAGACTGAGCTGTTTGTTTCAGGTTGTTAGCAGCTGGCTAATGCTAGTGGCTATGCTAATATACGTTAGCCTACTGCAGATAGTTTTAAGGAGCCTCATTTCCAAATGTCCGGGGATTATATTTTAGGACACAAAGGCCGTGCTCTTGAAAAGCTTTGAGGGCGTGTCCGGTACAGAGGGCGTGTCCGGTGCAGGCTCAAGCCAAACTCTAAAACAAATGTGCAATCAGTGATGCATGTGAAAGTTTGATTTTTGTGCTTCGCTCATCGATTCTGGTGAAATATCCAATGTTTTTCAGTTTCGGTGATATTTTCTCGAAAACAGACACATTAGTTTGAGTACGGACGCGCCATGTGTGTCCCTGTTTGTTTGATCCACCTGTCACCATGACAACCTCAGATCTCAGAACCTAAGCAGGGCGGGGCCTGGTTAGTACTTGTATCACCAGGTGCCACAGGGGGCATTACCAGCTATAATGTTGCTTTCTGAAATAATGAACTTCTCCAATTTGACCCCAGCAGTTAAAACTAGGAACATGTCTTACTTATATACGTCACTGGACTCGTTATGAACATTTTTGTGTTAAAAAAATACCTACAAGGGATTAATTGTAGCCGTTGTTGTCCCTGTGTTTTTAGGCACTTCGTTTGGATTGTCGGCCTTCACAGAGCAGACGAACCTAAACGCTGGCAGAGGTTGTCCTAAGCAGAGGTTGTCCTGAGCAGAGGTTGTCCTAAGCAGAGGTTGTCCTGAGCAGAGGTTGTTCTAAGCAGAGGTTGTCCTGAGCAGAGGTTGTCCTGAGCAGAGGTTGTCCTGAGCAGAGGTTGTCCTGAGCAGAGGTTGTTCTAAGCAGAGGTTGTTCTAAGCAGAGGTTGTCCTGAGCAGAGGTTGTTCTAAGCAGAGGTTGTCCTGAGCAGAGGTTGTCCTGAGCAGAGGTTGTCCTGAGCAGAGGTTGTCCTGAGCAGAGGTTGTCCTGAGCAGAGGTTGTCCTGAGCAGAGGTTGTCCTGAGCAGAGGTTGTTCTAAGCAGAGGTTGTTCTAAGCAGAGGTTGTCCTGAGCAGAGGTTGTTCTAAGCAGAGGTTGTCCTGAGCAGAGGTTGTCCTGAGCAGAGGTTGTCCTGAGCAGAGGTTGTTCTAAGCAGAGGTTGTTCTAAGCAGAGGTTGTCCTGAGCAGAGGTTGTTCTAAGCAGAGGTTGTCCTGAGCAGAGGTTGTCCTGAGCAGAGGTTGTCCTGAGCAGAGGTTGTCCTGAGCAGAGGTTGTCCTGAGCAGAGGTTGTTCTAAGCAGAGGTTGTCCTAAGCAGAGGTTGTCCTGAGCAGAGGTTGTTCTAAGCAGAGGTTGTTCTAAGCAGAGGTTGTTCTAAGCAGAGGTTGTCCTGAGCAGAGGTTGTTCTAAGCAGAGGTTGTTCTAAGCAGAGGTTGTTCTAAGCAGAGGTTGTTCTAAGCAGAGGTTGTTCTAAGCAGAGGTTGTCCTGAGCAGAGGTTGTCCTGAGCAGGGTATGAGCTCACATGGTGAAGTTGGAGATGAAGGCGGCGGAGGGCAGGTCCACCTCGAACGCCGCCTCTTTGGTGACGGACAGCTGGTTCCACACGGAGCTCTGGATCGTGGTGACGGCGTAGCGAGAGACGACCGAGCAGCGCACATGGTACTCCGTCACCTTCAGCTGCAGGAACACAATTAAACTGTTCACTCGCAGAGACGGTGGACGTGCTGAACATCGTTACTTCAGAATAATATTGTAAATGTAAGAGTAACTGTCTGGATGTTTTCAAAGGACAGACACAGAAAGGAGAAAAACAAACCCATATCTGCAGGAAAAGAAACAGTGGTTTATAATGGAGTTTTGGAGTGAAAGAGAGCGAGCAAAAAGCTAAAGATTAAAAAGCTGTTTCAAGACAAATGGAGGATTTTTAACTGAGAAAAGTTAATGATCTGGAAAGAAATAAACTTTCTGTTCTTAAATTGCGCTCTGTGGGAAAAATGCTTTCTAGTCCAACTCACTAGTGCTTTAAGAATACAAACATTCTATCCAGATATTATAGATAGATCTATGATGATCACACCTCTTCTCCTTATTTGTCCCAATCTCCTTTTGGCCTGTCTGACCACACTAAAGCTCTGCGCTGCCCCCGTCTGTGAGGAGGCGTCAGCTCGGCTCAGTGTGTGTGTGAGCAAGACTAAGTTTACAACTAAAGTAAATACACCAACTGTTACTGCTCCTTAAACTCTATATAACGCTGTAGTTCACGAGACCTTCTGACCTCAAGACTCACCTTACTCCAGCAGGGACTAAACCGGGATTAAACCAGGACTAAACCAGGATTAAACTGGGACTAAACTGGGACTAAACCAGGACTAAACTGGGACTAAACTGGGACTAAACCAGGACTAAACCGGGATTAAACCAGGACTAAACCAGGATTAAACTGGGACTAAACTGGGACTAAACCAGGACTAAACCGGGATTAAACCAGGATTAAACCTGGATTAAACCGGGACTAAACCAGGACTAAACCGGGATTAAACCAGGACTAAACCAGGACTAAACTGGGATTAAACCAGGACTAAACCAGGACTAAACCGGGATTAAACCAGGATTAAACCGGGATTAAACCGGGATTAAACCGGGACTAAACCAGGACTAAACCAAGACTAAACCGGGATTAAACCAGGATTAAACCGGGATTAAACAGGGATTAAACCGGGACTAAACCAGGACTAAACCGGGATTAAACCAGGATTAAATTGGGACTAAACCGGGATTAAACCAGGAATAAACCGGGACTAAACCGGGATTAAACAGGGATTAAACCGGGACTAAACTGGAACTAAATATGGACTAAAGCGGGACTAAACCAGGACTAAAACAGGATTAAACCGGGACTAAACCAGGGACTAAACCAGGATTAAACCGGGACTAAACTGGGACTAAACCAGGGACTAAACCGGGATTAAACAGGGATTAAACATTGATTAAACCAGGACTAAACCAGGGACTAAACCGGGACTAAACCAGGACTAAACCGGGACTAAACCAGGACTAAACCGGGACTAAACATGGACTAAACCAGGACTAAAGCAGGATTAAAAGAGATATTCATGGATATTTTGGATCCACTGGACCCTCCTCCTCTGATTCAGAACATACACATAATTATGATTATCATGACTATATTTAGCTCATTTGAACAGTATGTGTTTATCCAAACATTGTATAATCCATATATATTTTAACATTGAGCTGGAGACAAGTCCCACACTTTCAGATTGTAGATGTTTGACCTGGATTATGGTTCATATTTCTGTCATTATTGGCCCTGTCCACATGAAACAATAACTGGCACAAAGATCAACATCTTCTCTGTCAACATAAATTAAATACATGATGTTCAGATGTTCAAATGCACCTGTGTGTAAATGTGGGTCAAAGGTGACTCTAGGTGGCGCTCACGTCCTCGCAGCTAAAGTCCTCTCTGTGTATATTTAAGGAGATAATACTTACCACAGGTTTAGTTGTTTTACTTTGTCGTTTTATTCTCTGAAAAAGAAAACATTTGTTAAAAAAGCGCACTGCAAAAAGGAAACTCTGCAACTGAATTCAGACTTTTAATCCTGTATTCAGTACTTTTGATATTTGTGGTTATTTTCTAATTTCTCTCAACTCATTTTTCTATAACATCGACCAAGAAAATGACACTGAATTATGAGACCGTTTCTAACTCGTTTAGTTACATGTTAAAGGTGCACTGTGTAACTTTTCTGGAGTCCACCACCTGCTCGTCTCCATGGTTATATTGCTCTGCCTGGAATGTTCCGCAGTGTGGCTTTAGACGGATATAAAGCTCGTCATTGGCTGAATCTGGAGAGATCGGCATGTGTTGCTTCCATTTATAGCCAATTACCGTATTTTACAGACTATAAGTTGCACCTTTTTTCATAGTTTTGGCCGCGGTGCGATTTATATTTATATTTATACTTATATACTTATACTCCGGAGCGACTTATATGTGATATTATTTGTTATTTTCACACTTGAAACAGCATTTCATACTCCAGTGTGATTTATATATGTTTGTTTCTTCTCTATCATACATTTTTTGGCTGCTGCGACTTATACTCCGGAAAATACAATAATATCTTGGGAGTGAATAGGCTTAAACTAGTCGACTAAAGTGATTGAAGTGTGCATAAAGTAAAGTAAAGGTCCAGCTCCATGTTTTGTTCTTTTGGGTAATCCTCACACGTGAGCATTCAGTCAGATTCGGTGTCAAAACAGAGTGAATCAAAGCCATTCATGAACTCGGAGGGGAAGTGTGGGTTTGGACATAAATGTGCCACTGTACGTGGAGCCGGGCGGGCGGCGCGGGCACAAGCCAGGCCTGTGTCAATACATGACACCATACGCTTCACATACGCTGCATATACGCCGCATATACGCCGCATAAACGCTGCATATACGTTCCATATACGCTGCATATACGCTCCATATACGCTGCATATACGCTGCATATACGCTCCATATACGCTGCATATACGCTCCATATACGCTGCATATGCGCTGCATATACGCTGCATATACGCTGCATATGCGCTCCATATACGCTGCATATACGCTGCATATACGCTCCATATGCGCTGCATATGCGCTGCATATACGCTGCATATACGCTCCATATACGCTGCATATGCGCTGCATATACGCTGCATATACGCCGCATAAACGCTGCATATACGTTCCATATACGCTGCATATACGCTCCATATACGCTGCATATACGCTGCATATACGCTCCATATACGCTGCATATGCGCTGCATATACGCTCCATATACGCTGCATATGCGCTGCATATACGCTGCATATACGCCGCATATACGCCGCATAAATGCCACATATACGCTGCATATGCGCTTCACATACGCCGCATATACGCCGCATAAACGCCGCATATACGCTGCATATACGCTTCACATACGCTGCATATACGCTTCACATACGCCGCATATACGCTTCACATACGCCGCATATACGCCGCATAAACGCCGCATATACGCCGCATAAACGCCGCATATACGCCGCATATACGCTGCATATACGCCGCATATACGCCGCATATACGCTGCATATACGCCGCATATACGCTGCATATACGCGGCGTATACTCTTTCTATACGCTTCACAAACGCCGCATATACGCTGCGCATGCGCTACTTATACGCCGCACATACGCTACTTATACGCCGCATATACACCTCACATACGCCGCATATACACCTCACATACGCCGCATATACGCCTCACATACGCCGCATATACACCTCACATACGCCGCATATACACCTCACATACGCCGCATATACGCCGCATATACACCTCACATATGCCGCATATACACCTCACATACGCCGCATATACGCCGCATATACGCCTCACATATGCCGCATATACACCTCACATACGCCGCATATACACCTCACATACGCCGCATATACACCTCACATACGCCGCATATACGCCTCACATACGCCGCATATACACCTCACATACGCCGCATATACGCCGCATATACGCCTCACATACGCCGCATATACACCTCACATACGCCGCATATACACCTCACATACGCCGCATATACGCCGCATATACGCCTCACATATGCCGCATATACACCTCACATACGCCGCATATACGCCGCATATACGCCTCACATACGCCGCATATACACCTCACATACGCCGCATATACACCTCACATACGCCGCATATACACCTCACATACGCCGCATATACACCTCACATACGCCGCATATACGCCGCATATACGCCTCACATATGCCGCATATACACCTCACATACGCCGCATATACGCCGCATATACGCCTCACATACGCCGCATATACACCTCACATACGCCGCATATACACCTCACATACGCCGCATATACGCCTCACATACGCCGCATATACACCTCACATACGCCGCATATACGCAGCATATATGCCGCATATACGCCTCACATACGCCGCATATACGCAGCATATATGCCGCACTTGCGCTGCATGTACTCTTTCTACACGCTTCACATACGCTGCATATGCGCTGCACATAAATCTCACCGCTTATTTATCCTGCTGCTCTGGAGAGTTCAAAAGTGGATAATTTACTTGTTTTAACGCTGTAAACATTTATTTTTATTGACTTTGTTCTGATTGGACGTTAAAGTAAATAACATGGCTCATGGTTAGTTGACTTTCCAACTCTAAAGCTGCAACTAATGGTTATTGCTATTGCACATCGGGACTTTTTAAATACATCATCAGGTTGAAATGTGGTGATGGAACTCTTTTAGATTAAAGTGTATTATTGATTCATCAACTGTTTATTCCTTTTTTAATATTCAATAATGCACTTTGTCTTTTTTGTATATATTTCCATGTGTTTTAGTGTCTGTATAGATGATAGTCAAAATAGTCGATTGTCTTAATTAGTCTGATTAACTGTTGCAGCCCTAAACTGCACAAAATAAAAACTGATAGAATTAAACAAACAAATAAAACTATTATACAGGGCTGGTTGAATATAGTAGAGTAGTATATACATACAATAATTAAACGTTCTACTCAAATGAGATCATTTCACCATCAGCATCATGAGTTTAACCACTGTTTAGCCAGATATCATTGGATAAACGTGTTTTTTGGCCATTTAACAAAGGTAAGCCCACATTTTAGCCGGAAATAAACTGGGTTAATTCACTTTTTTGAGTCCAGGGTATGAACTAAGGCGTTCTTACCTGCAGCAGGAGTTTGTCTCCTAAACGCGCTCTGAACTCGTGCGTAAACACCACGTTTACGCACAAACTTAACACAAGTAAAAGGAAATGTACCGGGAAGTCCATTATGTCCATGTTAAACAGAAGAAAGTGTTCACACACAAAGAGTCGTGTCCGTGGTCGTGTCCAGCGCCGTCACGGGGTCAACATGTGGGCAGCAAAACGAACGACGCGCTTTTCATCTTCGCGCAGGTAGTTTACGGTACTCCTCCTCCTCCTCCTCCTCCTCCTCCTCCTCCTCCTCCTCCTCCTCCTCCTGCAGAAACAAATGTGCCTCCCGGGTTCAAAAAGTGCTCTTAATAAGACGCAGTTAAATATAGATGGCGAGCCGCGCAGTGAGTGAGACCAGGATGTGAACAGAGAGCTCGTGGTGGGTGTTTGCGCATAACTGGAGACTTCGCGCTCTGCTGCCACCTGAGCCTGGAAATAACCTCCTCCTCTGCGCGCGCCTCTGCGCACATCCAAAACCTCTGCGCACATCCAAAACCTCTGCGCGCGCCTCTGCGCACATCCAAAACCTCTGCGCACATCCAAAACCTCTGCGCACATCCAAAACCTCTGCGCACATCCAAAACCTCTGCGCACATCCAAAACCTCTGCGCGCGCCTCTGCGCACATCCAAAACCTCTGCGCACATCCAAAACCTCTGCGCACATCCAAAACCTCTGCGCACATCCAAAACCTCTGCGCACATCCAAAACCTCTGCGCGCGCCTCCGCATATTCTATAAGTGCCTTTTACATCCTATAAGTGCCCTTTACATCCTATAAGTGCCTTTACATCCTATAAGTGCCTTTACATCCTACAAGTGCCCTTTACATCCTATAAGTGCCTTTACATCCTATAAGTGCCTTTACATCCTACAAGTGCCCTTTACATCCTATAAGTGCCTTTACATCCTACAAGTGCCTTTACATCCTACAAGTGCCTTTACATCCTATAAGTGCCTTTACATCCTACAAGTGCCCTTTACATCCTATAAGTGCCTTTACATCCTATAAGTGCCTTTACATCCTACAAGTGCCCTTTACATCCTATAAGTGCCTTTACATCCTATAAGTGCCTTTACATCCTACAAGTGCGTTTACATCCTACAAGTGCCCTTTACATCCTATAAGTGCCTTTACATCCTACAAGTGCCCTTTACATCCTATAAGTGCCTTTACATCCTATAAGTGCCTTTACATCCTACAAGTGCCCTTTACATCCTATAAGTGCCTTTACATCCTATAAGTGCCTTTACATCCTACAAGTGCGTTTACATCCTACAAGTGCCTTTACATCCTATAAGTGCCTTTACATCCTACAAGTGCCCTTTACATCCTATAAGTGCCTTTACATCCTACAAGTGCCCTTTACATCCTATAAGTGCCTTTACATCCTACAAGTGCCCTTTACATCCTACAAGTGCCTTTACATCCTATAAGTGCCTTTACATCCTACAAGTGCCCTTTACATCCTATAAGTGCCTTTACATCCTACAAGTGCCTTTACATCCTACAAGTGCCCTTTACATCCTACAAGTGCCCTTTACATCCTGTAAATGAGGCGTTGGGAAGGAGACCCAATCTTGCGACCTCTGAAGGACTGTATAATTTCTGGATATATATTTCCCCAATCTTCCCAGGTTGTCCGGCCAGAACAAAGGAGGACGTCAGCTTTGCTTATCACTCTTTATTTTGCTTGATGTTTGGGGTTAGGTTTATTCTCAAGGACCAAACACACAGGAAAAGCACACGACGAACGGGAAGCAGACGGAGGCACCGTGCCATACGAAGGGGGAAAAACAACACAACAACTTTGCTAAACACACAGAAGTCCCGTCAGGTGCTGAACTATGATTGGTGGAGAGTAAGAAGACGTGATTGGCTGGACTATAGGTGGAGATCAGGTTACAACTAGTAAATAGAAACGTAAAGGAATAGCACTAATAATAAACTAATAACTAAACCGGAGTGACTAACTAAATGATGAACAAATCAAACACTATATTTACATGCAAACACTAGATCCTTGTTAACACATCCTATATGTGCCCTTTACATCCTTCTCTTTACATCCTATAAATTACTGAAAGCAGTAGAAATAACCCAAAATGATTAAACTACAGATAAAAAGATGTAACAAAAACAACCACATTTAATGAGGAAATAAATGATTGTGAACATTACAACATGGGCCTATTTGACATTTGCATAAATATACTTTTATAAATATACTCTTCTTTTTTAGTGCAACTGTTTAAACTTCATAATCAACAAGAATACTTTTGGTAAAGAACTTTCCGAGAGTACATTTACACATTTTGTAAACAACAGAAACATAAACGTATGAAAGAAAGGCCAAACACGTGTAGCACTCAGAGCGGACAGCAGGGGGCGCCAGTGGATTTGAATACGCGGCTTGTAGCGTGGTTCTTGTGGTTTTTGTGGGTAAAGTTGATATTTCCAGACTCAGATGTGATCGGGGACCGTCTTTAGAGCATCCTCTGGGTCTCTGTCCACATCCACGTTCTGGAAAACACAAAGTCATCACACGTCAGTTCATTCAGCTGCTGATATGATATAATAATGACTTTAGCTCAAGTTTGAGAAGTTTCCCAAAGCGTAATTTGTTGGCACTTTTTCCACTTCTAGAAAGAAACAAAAACTTTATGTTGATTAGAAAAAAAGTTTGCGCAGAACCGAAGTGTATTAGAAACAAATATGTGAACAGCTGTGTAAACTTTTTGAGAAACAGATTTAAAGGGAATCTGGCTTTGCTTCGTTGCAAATATTAATAAATTACTACAGAATATTAATAAAAAACTATCTAAAAACGCCAATGTAAGATGAGCTTTTCTCGTTTTCTTATCAACACTGGTGGAATGAACTGTTATACTTCCCAAAATATGACTTATTCTCCAAAGATACATAAATGAATGTCAAACACTGCAATTTGATGATTCATTGTGTTTGTTTGTTTGTTTGTTTGTTTCTGTGTCTTTGTATTGTGCTTTCATATACAAGTCCCACATCGTTATAACTGGATAAAAGTTGCAGGTTGAAGGTTGTCTTTATTATGCTAAATAAGAAAACAACAGTATAGTACAACAGTAAAACACAGTACAACACAACACAGTGCAACACAAAACTGGCAAACTCCTGGTTAGTGGGCGGTTGAGCTGCCGGTGTAATACTCACCCCGGGCCTGTCTCGGTGCGTGTTGACGGCCTCGATGTTCAGGAAAAAGGACTCCACTTTGCAGCCTGTGATTAAAGCGAGCGGTCAGAACAAAAGGACACTCATGTTTTATTCAGTGTAATACCCACCGTAGGCTATAGGGGTCAGCTTCAGGGCCGTGTGCAGAGGACACCTCAGGTACGGAAGCTCGCCTGGACAAACATAAGCACATGAGACATGCTTTGACATCACGTTCACACTGACCCCATAACGATTGTAATGTTTTAAACCTGTTACCACCCACCTGTCCGCCGGCGAACATTTTCTATATCTCAAATATTCTCTTACATCATCACTTTTATTTCCGTGGTCAATACCAGCAAGTCATACATAATTTTAAAGCTTATTTTCTCAACAAAACGAATATGTCATTGATTTACATTGAATAATATGCCCCAAGAAGCAATTGCCAATAGTTTGTGAGAAAGTCTCAACTTTTACAAACGCATGTCCTACCTGTTTGCTGTTAATGACGGACGAAACGGCTTTAATTCTGTACATCCTTGTACTCAGTCTGTCCGTAAGGAATCATTGAAAAACAATATCCACTTGTATTTTTCCTGAAGTTATCCAATTTCGAGATATTGTCAAGTAAACAAACTTTTCTTCGTTTCTCGCCGGACGAGAATGCGCTTGTCCGGCGCATTTCTCCGTCCATAACAAATGACCTGTTTGACTTATACAATAGTGTTTGACATCGATCTCTTCCTTAGACTGTTACCTACAGAATGAGACCATCCACGATTTTTTCTGTCACTGGGTTTGTTTGCTACAGCCTCCGGAGGAAAAAAATTCGGCGCTTCCGAAGCGTGCGTCCATCTTTGTTTTTAGCCCTTAGCTTCTGCTAACAGGCACGCAGGAGACTTTGAGTGACATATTATTGTAGCCAATGAGGAGACCTTTCTCCTGGTAGGCGGGATAAAGGGCTTATTGACACAGAATCTTCTGTATTCTCGTGCGTAAGGCTCCGGGAAGGCTGTAAAGAGACAGATTTCTCGGCAGGATTTTGCGCATAACGTTTTCTGAGTTTATTAGCCTTTTGGACGTGCATTTTGTTAGATATATGTATTATTATACCAATACAAAAATAAAATAAAAATATTATTATTTTTTTTTTTTTTTAACCTCTATATGGGAAATTCATGGGTAAACTCATATTTACACATTTTCACATATTTTTTTTTTAGCGGTTATAATTGCTATTAGTGGCCTACAAAACATCAAAATGTATGTTTTATGATCATAGAGGAGCTAAAATTGTAATAAAACAGTTTGGCACAGTTGGCACATATTTGGATAACTTGTTCCGAATATACTTTTTGATACAAAAAGGTCAACAGCACCAAAATGCCTGTTCCTAGAGATCTGAAACTTTACACAGTTGTTGTCAACAAGATAAACATCATGTACAGTGAACAGCATATGCACACAATGAAGTATGTCCTGCTCAGGACCATTACAAATTGATAATATTCAGGCGAGACTAAAAAAGGATGTTTTGTTTATGTTTGGGCCTCTGTAGTGTAAGTTCTGAAGCCCTGACAGTGTTCATGTGCACATCTGCAGAAACTAGAAGGCCTAAGCTTTCTAATAATGCATCACACTTGCATGTGGAACATAAGATCCTCTTTTAATAAGCAATGCCATTTGGGTCCGACCATTGTGCACAGGGCAAAAATAGGTGGGTGGTAACAGGTTAATGTATGTGCATTTTACATATAAGATTTTTTAAAAGTCAGATGCCCAGGAAGGTTGTACTTCGGTTGAGACAATTTGGCCGACAAAACTCATAATAATACTCTTTTTTTTATTTGAAACCAAGATCTCGACCAAACCGAGATCTCGACCAAACCGAGATCTCGACCGGACCAAGATCTCGACCAACCAAGATCTTGACCAAACCAGGATCTCAACCGGATCAAGATCTCGACCAGACCAAGATCTCGACCAAACCAAAATCTCGACCAGACCAAGATCTCGACCAAATCAAGATCTCGACCAGCCCGAGATTTCGACCAAACCAGGATCTCGACCAGACCAAGATCTCTCGACCGGACCAAGATCTCAACCAAACCAAGATCTCGACCAAACCAAGATCTCGACCAGACCAAGATCTCAATCAAACCAAGATCTCGACCAAACCAAGATCTCGACCGAACCAAGATCTCGACCAAACCGAGATCTCGACCGGACCGAGATCTCGACCGGACCGAGATCTCGACCGAACCAAGATCTCGACCAACCAAGATCTCGACCAAACCAGGATCTCAACCGGATCAAGATCTCGACCAGACCAAGATCTCGACCAAACCAAAATCTCGACAAGACCAAGATCTCGACCAAATCAAGATCTCGACCAGCCCGAGATTTCGACCAAACCAGGATCTCGACCAGACCAAGATATCTCAACCAAACCAAGATCTCGACCAAACCAAGATCTCGACCAGACCAAGATCTCGACCAGACCAAGATCTCAATCAAACCAAGATCTCGACCAAACCAAGATCTCGACCGAACCAAGATCTCGACCGAACCAAGATCTCGACCGGACCAAGATCTCGACCGGACCAAGATCTCGACCGGTCCAAGATCTCGACCAAACCAAGATCCCGACCAGACCGAGATCTCAGCCAGACTGAGATCTCGACCGGACCAAGATCTCGACCAACCAAGATCTCGACCAAACCAGGATCTCAACCGGATCAAGATCTTGACTGGACCAAGATCTCAACCAAACCTAGATCTCAACCAGACCAAAATCTCGACCAGACCAAGATCTCGACCAAATCAAGATCTCGACCAGCCCGAGACTTCGACCGAACCAGGATCTCGACCAGACCAAGATCTCTCGACCGGACCAAGATCTCAACCAAACCAAGATCTCGACCAAACCAAAATCTCGACCAGACCAAGATCTTGACCAAATTAAGATCTCGACCAGCCCGAGATTTCGACCGAACCAGGATCTCGACCAGACCAAGATCTCTCGACCGGACCAAGATCTCAACCAAACCAAGATCTCGACCAAACCAAGATCTCGACCAGATCAAGATCTCGACCAGACCAAGATCTCAATCAAACCAAGATCTCGACCAAACCAAGATCTCGACCGAACCAAGATCTTGACCGAACCAAGATCTCGACCGGACCAAGATCTCGACCGGACCAAAATCTCGAACAGTCCAAGATCTCGACCAGACCAAGATCTCGACCAAACCAAGATCCCGACCAGACCGAGATCTCAACCAGACTGAGATCTCGACCGGACCAAGATCTCGACCAACCAAGATCTCGACCAAACCAGGATCTCAACCGGATCAAGATCTTGACCGGACCAAGATCTCAACCAAACCTAGATCTCGACCAAACCAAAATCTCGACCAGACCAAGATCTCGACCAAATCAAGATCTCGACCAGCCCGAGATTTCGACCAAACCAGGATCTCGACCAGACCAAGATCTCTCGACCGGACCAAGATCTCAATCAAACCAAGATCTCGACCAAACCAAGATCTCGACCAAACCAAGACCTCGACCAGACCAAGATCTCGACCAAACCAAGATCTCGACCGAACCAAGATCTCGACCGAACCAAGAGCTCGACCGAACCAAGATCTCGACCGGACCAAGATCTCGACCGGTCCAAGATCTCAACCAGACCAAAATCTCGACCGGACCAAGATCACCAAATCAAGATCTCGACCAGGCCGAGATTTCGACCAAACCAGGATCTCGACCAGACCAAGATCTCTTGACCGGACCAAGATCTCAACCAAACCAAGCTCTCGACCAAACCAAGATCTCGACCGGACCAAGATCTCAACCAAACCAAGATCTCGACCAGGCCAAGATCTCGACCAGACCAAGATCTCAATCAAACCAAGATCTCGACCAAACCAAGATCTCGACCGAACCAAGATCTCGACCGAACCAAGACCTTGACCGAACCAAGACCTCGACCGAACCAAGATCTCGACCGAACTAAGACCTCGACCGAACCAAGATCTCGACCGGACCAAGATCTCGACCGGACCAAGATCTCGACCAGTCCAAGATCTCGACCAGACCAAGATCTCGACCAAACCAAGATCCTGACCAGACCAAGATCTCGACCAGACCCAGATCTCGACCAAACCAAGATCTCGACCAAACCAAGATCCCGACCAGACCAAGATCTCGACCAGACCCAGATCTCGACCAAACCAAGATCTCGACCAGACCAAGATCTAGACCGAACTAAGATCTCGACCAAACCAAGATCTCGACCGGACCAAGATCTCGACCGGACCAAGATCTCGACCAGTCCAAGATCTCGACCAGAACAAGATCTCGACCAAAC
Source organism: Eucyclogobius newberryi (assembly GCF_026437365.1). Classification (NCBI taxonomy): domain Eukaryota; kingdom Metazoa; phylum Chordata; class Actinopteri; order Gobiiformes; family Gobiidae; genus Eucyclogobius; species Eucyclogobius newberryi. The sequence goes on from NW_027315801.1 coordinate 7,204,590, forward strand.
CAAGATCCCGACCAGACCGAGATCTCAACCAGACTGAGATCTCGACCAGACTGAGTTCTTGACCGGACCAAGATCTCGACCAAACCAGGATCTCAACCGGATCAAGATCTCGACCGAACCAAGATCTCGACCGGACCAAGATCTCGACCGGACCAAGATCTCGACCAGTCCAAGATCTCGACCAGACCAAGATCTCGACCAAACCAAGATCCCGACCAGACCGAGATCTCAACCAGACTGAGATCTCGACCGGACCAAGATCTCGACCAACCAAGATCTCGACCAAACCAGGATCTCAACCGGATCAAGATCTTGACCGGACCAAGATCTCAACCAAACCTAGATCTTGACCAAACCAAAATCTCGACCAGACCAAGATCTCGACCAAATCAAGATCTCGACCAGCCCGAGATTTCGACCAAACCAGGATCTCGACCAGACCAAGATCTCTCGACCGGACCAAGATCTCAATCAAACCAAGATCTCGACCAAACCAAGATCTCGACCAAACCAAGATCTCGACCAGACCAAGATCTCGACCAAACCAAGATCTCGACCGAACCAAGATCTCGACCGAACCAAGATCTCGACCGAACCAAGAGCTCGACCGAACCAAGATCTCGACCGGACCAAGATCTCGACCGGTCCAAGATCTCAACCAGACCAAGATCTCGACCGGACCAAGATTTCAACCAAACCAAGATCTCGACCAAACCAAAATCTCGACCGGACCAAGATCTCCACCAAATCAAGATCTCGACCAGGCCGAGATTTCGACCAAACCAGGATCTCGACCAGACCAAGATCTCTTGACCGGACCAAGATCTCAACCAAACCAAGCTCTCGACCAAACCAAGATCTCAACCGGACCAAGATCTCGACCAAACCCAGATCTCGACCAGACAAAGATCTCGACCGAACCAAGATCTCGACCGAACCAAGATCTCGACCGGACCAAGATCTCGACCGGACCAAGATCTCGACCGGACCAAGATCTCGACCAGTCCAAGATCTCGACCAGACCAAGATCTCGACCAAACCAAGATCCCGACCAGACCGAGATCTCCACCAAATCAAGATCTCGACCAGGCCGAGATTTCGACCAAACCAGGATCTCGACCAGACCAAGATCTCTTGACCGGACCAAGATCTCAACCAAACCAAGCTCTCGACCAAACCAAGATCTCGACCGGACCAAGATCTCAACCAAACCAAGATCTCGACCAGGCCAAGATCTCGACCAAACCAAGATCTCAATCAAACCAAGATCTCGACCAAACCAAGATCTCGACCGAACCAAGATCTTGACCAAACCAAGACCTCGACCGAACCAAGACCTCGACCGAACCAAGATCTCGACCGAACTAAGACCTCGACCGAACCAAGATCTCGACCGGACCAAGATCTCAACCGGACCAAGATCTCGACCAGTCCAAGATCTCGACCAGACCAAGATCTCGACCAAACCAAGATCCCGACCAGACCAAGATCTCAACCAGACTGAGATCTCAACCAGACTGAGTTCTTGACCGGACCAAGATCTCGACCAAACCAGGATCTCAACCGGATCAAGATCTCGACCGAACCAAGAGCTCGACCGGACCTAGATCTCGACCAGTCCAAGATCTCGACCAGACCAAGATCTCGACCAAACCAAGATCTAGACTAAACCAAGATGTCGACCAAACCAGGATCTTGACCAAACCAAGATCTCGACCAGACCAAGATCTAGACCAGACCAAGATCTATACCGAACCAAGATCTCGACCAGAGCGAGATCTCGACCGGACCGAGATCTCGACCGAACCGAGATCTCGACCAAACCAAGATCTCGACCAAACCCAGATCTCGACCAGACCAAGATCTCGACCAAACCAAGATCCCGACCAGACCAAGATCTCGACCAGACCGAGATCTCGACTGGACCGAGATCTCGACCGAACCGAGATCTCGACCAAACCAAGATCCCGACCAGACCAAGATCTCGACCAGACCCAGATCTCGACCAAACCAAGATCTCGACCAGACCAAGATCTCGACCAGACCAAGATCTAGACCGAACTAAGATCTCGACCAAACCAAGATCTCGACCAGACCAAGATCTCGACTGAACCAAGATCTAGACCGAACCAAGATCTCGACCAGACCAAGATCTCGACCAGACCAAGATCTCGACCGGACCAAGATCTCGACCGGACCAAGATCTCGACCAGACCAAGATCTAGACCAATCCCAGATCTCGACCAGACCCAGATCTCGACCAGACAAAGATCTCGACCGAACCAAGATCTCGACCGAACCAAGATCTTGACCGGACCAAGATCTCGACCGGACCAAGATCTCGACCGGACCAAGATCTCGACCAAACCCAGATCTCGACCAGACAAAGATCTCGACCAGACCAAGATCCAGACAGAACTAAGATCTCGACCAAACCAAGATGTCGACCAAACCAAGATCTCAACCAGACCAAGATCTCGACCAGACCAACTTTTGTCCATTTAATTATTTCATGTTTATCAGTGATGTGCGGATCAATACCAAATATTGATACACCAACACTGACTGAGGTACTAAAAATCATCAAACTCATAATATTCTTTCTTTCTTTGAAGCAAAATGCAAACTGATTTTCACGAGGAGCAAAACGTTCCACCGTGTTTGGAATATTAAAAATGCTGTGCGCCACCTGCAGGTTTGTCCAGGAAGTACGCGAGCAGACACCGCATCACGGCCTGATGACACACCACCAGAACGTTCTCCTGCCGCTCCAGCTCCATGATCACGGGCTCCAGACGGTGCACCAGGTCCTCGTACGACTGTAGTACACACGACACGCATGCTAGTACTGCTGTATCACAAGTACACGGACACGAGGAGGTCCCGAGTTCTGTTCCCGGCTCAGGTAAGGTTTTCTCTGCGTCTAAATGAGCCTTTGGTTGTAGTTTTAGTCGCGGTTTCGTCCGTCAGAGAAGGTACAGTCTCAAGGTACAGTCTCACCTCTCCTTTGGGATATCGGTATCGATACTTGTCCTGGTCCCTCAGAGCGAACTCCTCCGGGTGGTGCTCCTGGATCTCCTCGTACGTCATCTCCTCGCACACGCCCTGTGACACGACACGATGATGAGCACGACGCAACGGTGAACTGCAACGGCAGCACTCACGGCGTCGATCTCGTTGAGCGCCTTCCACTGCTCGTAGGGCATGCCCAGCGTCTCCGCCGTCTGGATGGTCCTCTTCATGTGGCTGGTCCAGACCTTCAGCTCGTGGATGTTCTGGTCTCTGATGAAGGTCTCCAGCGCGTTCGCATACTGCACAGAGAAACGTACATCGTGAAGCGGCGGGAGGTGGCGCTACTGCAAATGATTTTCTTGTAATGTCAAAAGTCTCAACAGTTTGATCGTGAACGTGAGAGTTTTATTGCTGCAGAAAGTTCTATATAATATAAGAGAGGGAACTAAATAGATCTTTTTGTTTGCTGAACGACTGTTATTGAACACTCGTCCTTCTCCGTCTCTGAGGTTAAGCCTGGCATGAGTGTGAGGCAATGCACACCAGGAGGATTAACAGTTGAGAGGAGACAGGAATATAAATATAAATCCTATGCTTGTAGAAGCCTTAAAGGACAAATATTGCATTATTTGTATTGTAATTAGCCTTTAGACATGCTCTCGAGGGCCTTCAGTTTGGCTTCTCATGTTTAAGAATAAAAATAAATAGTTTATAACAATTAAAATTACATTTGCTCTAAAATTAAAATTGCTCTGCTGTTTGCCACAGGACTAACTAAGTTTTGACACCATCTACTGGCTGCAGAGGGAATTACACACAATGTAAGATAAACATGATTTCAGTGCATTTTAAACGAGTCTGGAAATGATTTATGGAGTTAAAAACAGCAGAGGATTATCAGAGCCACGTCACAGATGGAGAGAAAATGTCCCTGATGAAGAAAACGTCACAGATGAACAGAAAACGTCAAAGATGGAGAGAAAACGTCACAGATGAAGAAAAGAAAACGTCACAGATGAAGAGAAAATGTCACAGATGAAGAAAACGTCACAGATGAACAGAAAACGTCAAAGATGGAGAGAAAACATCACAGATGAAGAAAAGAAAACGTCACAGATGAAGAGAAAATGTCAGAGACTGAGAGAAAATGTCATAGATGGAGAGAAAATGTCACAGATGGAGAGAAAACGTCACAGATGGAGAGAAAACATTGCAGATGGAGATGAAGAGAAAACGTCACAGATGGAGACAACATCAGTGTTTCTGAGGCTTGGCGGGAGAGGACTTTCTAATCAGGATTCCTCAAACTAGTGTGATTGAAGCTAAATGCTACTCCAGCTGTGTTTGTGATGAGGAAAAATGTTAGAACAGGGTTAAAAGAGAGAGAAAAAGTACATTTAGCAAAATATGTGTCCTTTAACAACAGGATTAGCATCTTTTATACAAATATGACTCGCCTCACAAAAAACAATGTTCCAAATTTCCCTCGGTCCATAAATCATCTCCGGACTCGTTCTGAGCGTTTCTCCCTCGAATCGCCTTCATTGCGACTGCGTGTTGATATTAGCGTGTCCGGGCAAGCTAGCTTTTGTTACTAAAAGTAAAGGTGCCAGAGCCAGGTCCCTTAACTCTCCGTCACGGCGTTACCTTCTGCCCTCGTGGAGACAGCCCCGAGTCTCCCCCGATGCGCCCGAGCAGGTTGAGCTCGCTCTCGCCGTGGCGGCTGAGGTAGATGGAGCGCGGCGTCACGTGGATGTTCATCAGGTAGTACACGATCCGGCTCTGGAGGTGGTCCTGGACGCGGTTCACCAGGTACCGGCTGCCCACGTCGTAGATCTTTATGTACGACAGGATTCTGACGGGTGGACAAACCGTGAGAAGATTAAACATTTCACAACGGCGCTGACTCGACGGCGAAGCGAAGGAGCACGTCAAGACTGAGACTAGAACCAGATCTCGACCAAACCAAGACCGAGACTAGGCCCAGATCTCGACCAAACCAAGACCGAGACTAGGCCCAGATCTCGACCAAACCAAGACCGACACTAGGCCCAGATCTCGACCAAACCAAGATCTCAACCAATTCATTGAATTATTTCATGTTGTTGGCCCTGCGACAAGTTGGCCACTGTCCAGGATGTACCCCGCCTAAGGCCCGAAGTCACTGGGATAGGCGCCAGTCATCCGCGACCCCGAAAGGGAAAAGCGGTAGAAAATGGATGGATGGATGTTGATTAGTGATGTGAGGATCAATACCAAATATTGACACACCGATACTGATTGAGGTATTAAAAATCATCGGTTCTCATGTAAAAAATAAAAGAAAATACAGTGACTACAAATACAAAATTGTATTTTCCAAAACCCAAACCAAGACTAATCATACCCAAACCAGACCCAAACCAAGACCCAAACCAAGACTAACCAGACCCAAACCAGACTCAAACCAGACCCAAACCAAGACTAACCAGACCCAAACCAGACCCAAACTAAGACCCAAACCAAGACTAACCAGACCCAAACCAAGACCCAAACCAAGTCTACACCAAGACTAACCAAACATAAAATAATAATAATAAGTCATTAAATATAGCCGCAAGCGGCAATGATCGGCCCTCGCCACGCCGCCGCCACACCGCCGCCACGCCGCAAGAGGAGGGGGCGCTAACGCGCCCCAATTGTCCTTTTATTACGCCTACTGCTGAATCTGAATCTTCTCCCCTTTGTTTTACCATCAAAAAGCTATTTTATTTTGAATTCTTGGCAAAATGTGCGGCTTTGCCGCACAGACACCGTGACTCTTTGAATGAAAATGTGGATAACTTTTGATGGTCCACACCTGAAGATGAGTCTCACCAAATTTCAGGTTAATAGGGCTGACGCCCTGGGAGGAGTTTGTGAAAGTCTAAAGTGTAAACATGTTCTGGCGATTTCCCCATTGGAATAACATGGAAGGTTTCGGTCATCGTTATGGCAACGCCATAACAATTATGACATGGGTCTCTTTGACTTTTTTGATGGGGATGCTAAAATTGAGTTGTGAGTCAAATTTCATATAATTTCGCAAAACTAAACATTTAACCTCCATATAAAATCTGTAGGGGGCGCTGTGGCGCCAAATGAATTTATTTCACTTCAAGTAGGTTTAGGGCAAAGAGTTTAACAACTGATTCTAATTTGACGCAATTCGGACTTTATCCGCGCAAACGGCAGAAATTTTAAATATGGGAGATTTCTGAAATTCTAGCTACAGTTTGCGGCTTCGCCGCACAGAGACCGTGAGAGGTATCAATGTAATTTGGATAACTTTTGATGTCCCACTCCTCAGTAGCATTTTCACCAAATTTCAGCTTTTTAGGGCCAACGCCCTGGGAGGAGTTCGTAAAAGTACGACGTTTGGAAAAACTCCGAAGTCATGTTTAGCCATTTTTGAAGCAATATGGCCGACATTTGGTTGGGCGGACGGCGTTGCCGTAATAATATTTTTTACTTCTCTTGTCACCATCTACCTCTGCGCCAAATTTTCATGATTCTACGATCAGATTTTTTTTGGGTCATTTCCCATCTCTCAATGCATTTTTGGTACATTTGGGGGCGCTGACGCGCCAATTTTTTTATTTTAGAAAAGGGAAATAGCCAGAATGTAGAGAGGCACGATTTTTAGAGGTGTGAACATTTTTGTGACTTTTCGTCAATGTTCACTGGGTGAAAAATAGGGGGGTTGGTCCCGAGAAGAAGAAGAAGAAGAAGAAGAAGAAGAATTAAAGCCGCAAGCGGCATCCAACGGCCCTCGCGGGCCGCCGGCCTTCCGACTCTGCGCTTTCGACTTGATAAAGATGGCGCCCTTATTGTGTTGAATTAAAAAAGAATTTGACAGACGGCGACACAATTGACATGGCAAATCCAGTGCAAATGAACACAAATGTCGGTCAAATGTGCGGGTCCGCCACACAGAGACCGTGACACTTGGAATAAAAATATGGATAAGTTTTGATGCTCCGCTTGTGTAGATGATTTTCCCCAAATATGAGCTTGATCGAGCTATTGCCCTTAGAGGAGTTTGTTAAAGTGTGAAGCGTAAATGTGAAAATTTCAGAGATTTCGCTGTTTTCCCATTTCTGACATATATTTGCGGGTCCGCCACACAGAGACCGTAGCACTTAGAATCAAAATATGGATAAGTTTTGATGCCCCGCTTGTGTAGATGATTTCCCCCAAATATGAGTTTGATCGAGCAATTGCCCTAGGAGGAGTTCGTTAAAGTGTGAAGCGTAAAAATGTGGCGATTTGAGCGATTCTACGATTTTCCCATAAGGATAACATGGGATGTTTCTGTCATCGCTACGGTTACGCCGTACAAAATATGACTTTGGCTCTCATACTTTTATGATCAGGATGGCAAATTAGAATTTTGTTCAAAATATCATGTCATTTGGAAAAACTCTATTGTTTATAGGCCACTCTGAAGGCCAAATAGTCAGAATTCTGGGAAACGTTTGCGGCTCCGTCGCACAGAGACCGTAAAAGTTATCCTTAAAATTTGGATAACTTTAGATGCCCCACTTGTCTAGAGGACGTACACCGATTTTGAAGTCGGTGGGCAAAACGCACTAGGAGGAGTTCGTTAAAGTGTGAAACATAAAAATGTGGATATTCGAGAGATTTAGCGGTTTTCCCATAGGGATAACATGGGAGGTTTCTGTCATCGCTACGACTACGCCGTAAAAATTAAGGCATTTGTCTGATAAGCTTTTTTGATCGGGACGGCAAAATAGAATTTTGGGTAAAGTTCAGAACATTTTGGTAAAACTAATTTTTGACCTTCAATGTTAATTTAAAGGTCACTCTGTAGGGGGCGCTATCACGCCCATTTCAATTTTGTCATCCTAAACTGGTCCAAACTAGAAAGTTTAACAACTGATTCAAATTTGGTCATAATCGGACTGGTTTTGATCAAATGGGAGCAATTTTTAGATCTGTAATATTCCAAAATAAGTTGTCCAACTTTGCGGCTGCGCCGCACACAGACCGTAAAAGGTATCTAAAAAAATTGGATAACTTTAGATGCCCCACTTGTCCAGAGGACGTCCGCCGATTTTGAAGTCGGTGGGCAAAACGCCCTAGGAGGAGTTCGTCAAAGTTTCACGTGAACAAAATGGCTAACACAGCGTGTTTTCATTTTCAAAGGAAGATGGCGGCCATAGGGTAAGTCTGGGGGCGTGGCCACAATAATAATTTTTTTTTGTCCTCACGAGAGGAATGCGTGTCCCGAATTTCGTAGCTTTACGCCAAAGTTGACCTCGGGGCGTCTCCCATAGGCGCAATGTATTTTGACTTTTGTCGGTGGCGCTGTCGCGCCATTTTTTAACAAAAAAAAAAATGGCCCAGAATTTTTTTTTTTTTCGCCGATTCTGAATTTTGGGCAAAGTTTGGTGAGTTTTTGAGCATGTTCAGGGGGTCAAATTAGAGATCAAAAAGCAGAAGAACAAGAAAAATAATAATAAAAATAATAATATTTTTAGCAAAAACAATATAGCCGTTTCCACTATAACAACAAATTATACATTGTTTGAAAGCTCTAAGCCTTCCCGATGCCGCCATGGGGTGGAATCATCATTACGAGCGCTTACGCGCTCGTCACTCCCTTTCCCGTCGGGGTGCCCCGCCCACTCCCCATAGACTTCCATTGATTTGAGCAGATACAAGCATGGCCCATGCCTGCGGCATGGATTCTCGCGTACAGGACGATGCCAGGAGGGTTTTTGGACGAATGCAGCGCTTCGCGCTGCTGTTGTCAACAATGAGTGAATGGGCTACGCCCATTCACTCATTGTTGACTGTTTCTGTCATAGCAGGAGTAAGTATGCATGATCCATGCCTTTGGCATGGGCTAGTTCACTGTACTTGCCAGGGGCGACGGGGCACCAAACATGCGGGCTGCGCCCGCATGTTTGGTGCCCCGTTGCAACGGGAGCAATAGGCCCTCCGCCCTGCTGGGGCTCGGGCCTAATAATATTCCGATGCGAAAACAATGTTTCCCATTTTTCAAATATCATAAACTATACATTTTCGGAAAGCGCTCGCGCTTTCCTACCTCATGGTGTGGGTCCCTGGTCACTGACGGGTACTTTCGTTAATTTTGAGTGGGCTCCGCCCACTTTGTGTTTTTGGCCCTCTATACAGTAATAATGTTCAATTTTTGCATTACATGCTTATATGCACGGAACATGCAAGAGATGGGGAACGTATTCGTGAGCTACTTAGCGCAAATGAGTGCTTTATATGGGGATGACGACCGCTTCGCGGTCGTCATCTCAATGTAAAGTGCTCGTTTAGTGCGCACTTTTGCACGGGCTTCGCCCGTTTACAACGGTAATGTTCCATTTTCCTACTACTAATTAGTATGCACGGGGCGTGCATGAGTGAAGGAGTGCGTTAGTGAGTGTTTGGAAGTGGGCGAGTGCTTCGCGCTCGATTTCGTGCGCACTACGTGCGCACTTTCGCAGCCGTGCTTCGCACGGCCTTACGAGATTAATAGGCCTCTCGCCAGCTTGTGGCGCTCGGGCCTAATAACAATGACTCTATCATGTACTGCTAAACTCAAATATGTCTACATCAACTTCAAACCCACTCAAAAATACAAAAACACATTAAAGGACCAGAATGTCTCCAAACCCTTTACAATATATTCAAAGTTATAATATTTGTCCGATGTGAGTGAAAGTAAAGCCTCGTTGTGTCACCTGTCCTTCTCGTCGTCGATGGGCGTGTAGCTGGCTCTGTAGCAGTCGATCCTCTGAACAAAGTCCTCCAGCGCCTCGTCGTATCCGCGATCCGCGTAATCCGGACTCCCAAATTTCACTTGCTGTGACGAGGAATCGACAAAAGTGACCTTTTTTTTTCAACAACGGTTTCATGATCGAGAAAGTGACATAAAAGCACATCACCTTTATGTTCTCCGCAATGATTTCAGGGTCTTCGCAAATCGATTCGACAAAAAAGACCTGTTCAACGCACAACGTTACGATATAATCAGATAAAGATCATATTTACGTTTAAAGTCCACGTGAAACATTCTTTTTTTTTTTTTTTATAATTCTGACTTAGTTTTGTGATGTAGAACCTGTGCTACATATTTATCACAGTTTTACTTCTGTTAAGTTGCAGTTTGTGAAGACATTTTGAAGAGTTTAAAATGGCAGGAAGTGGAGCTGAATCCCTTTGTGATGTCATCAGAGTGCGACACAGAGACAGTTTTACACTGACACACCTTTCTGACAGTTTAAACCATCGTTGGACTAAATAAAGGTGTTTTATGGTATTATTGTGTGTCAGGTCAGAACTGTTGTGTCGTTTATGTGGAGTTTGGCTCTTGTTTACAGCCTGGTTGCTAGGTAACAACTGCGGAATCACCTCTACCTGCTTCATATTTGTGCTCACGTCCAACCAGGAAGTACAATTATAAACTTTACAGCAAATGGATCAAACTGGGGACAAACGGGCAAAACGTGGAGTCAAATGTGAAATATGATTGTGTTTAATGCGTTTGAGTGACATGTGTCGTCCGAACCGTCGCGTCACTTTTAGACGTTTAACACTCGTTTAATACTCGCCTTGTATCCTCTCTCTTTGGCGAAGTTTAAAATGATGGACCGTCTTTCTCTGGTGGTGTTTGTCGCGTCGAACACCTGAAAACACAAAGGTTCAGTTTAGCATCGTGGAATACAAGAGTCGATAATAGTAATAATATTTTAAGTGAGTACAACAGGATTTTGACAGTTATCAGATGTCGCCCTTTAATCCTTATATTTGTAAAAAACGAACTAACCCTGGAATAAGCTCCGGAGCATTGACCAGAGGAAACTGTGATGTGCAAAAAGCAGGACTAAATTTAGCCAAACGGTGGCGTCCTGTAACGTCTCAGATTTGTGGACGTATCATGTGTCTGTGTCTGTGTCTGTCAGCTTTAATGATTAATAATAATAAGTAGTTTGTTGTGTGAGTGTTTTTACCTGCTTGAGGATGAAATGGATTAAAGTGAGCTTTGTGCAAACTCTGGTATATTTATGTAGAAGCTGTTGCTGACACTGTCCTAATATATACATTTTAACTGAATAAATGACAAATAAAAAACAAAATTAAATTAAATAAAAATAATACAAGTAATAATAATAATAAATAATTCAACAAAATAAATAGATAAATAATCCTACTAATCATAAAAAAATGAAATAGATCAAAATAAATAATAATAATACACCAAAAATAAATAATAAATAGATGGATAAGCATATTAATAATAAAAAATAATGAAATAAAAGAAAATAAAGAAAATAAAGAATACAAAGAAAAACAAACAGGAGATGGACTGTGTTCTGACTCACAGCTGCTTGTCCCTGCTCTTTGGAGAAGTAGATGGCGACGTCTTTGAGAGCGGCTGCTGCACAGGCCCTGGAGACAGTCAGGGTCATGTCAAAGGTCAAAGGTCAACACCGTAAATCACATCCAACTGGACAATAACGGCGTGGGGAAGAATACGCTCGAGACGGTCGTCAGTTACAGAACGCCAAACGCCTCAAACGTTCTGCTGTGAACGGAGAGTCTCGAGTCACTTTCTTTAAACGCCGTTATATTCTTATTAATTCATTCATCACTGATTATAGGAAAAAAACTCACTACAGGAGAGAGACTTTTCACTTTTTTCCTCACTAATGCCGTGCAGTTTGACGCCTCAGTTGTTTGATGAAATACAGTTTGATTTCAATTAAATAACTCTGGCAACTGCCCCAGAATGCACTTTTCGATACATATATTTAGTTTAATATCATACTGTGAAATGCTCCTCTTCATTTAATGTTGTTTTTTTAAAGGAGAAACATTAGAGCGGCCTCAGAAGACAATAGACGTGTAAAGGAAGAACACAGCAGCTAAAAGTCTGCTCAGATGTCTGCTTGTGTTTTTCAGATCGTTCCCTCGACACTGGGGAAGAACGAGCCCCGCCCGAGCTCCGCCCGAGGCTCAGGCCGTGTTCTGTGATCGTGTTACAGCCGCCACACGCTCATGTTTGATCTGAAAGTAAAACCAGATGGACAAGCTCTTCACATGTCCTTTTACTTGTCTCATTGGTTTTCTTGTTGTCGAAAGGCTTGGAGGTTGAAATTCTGCCACGCGTTAACGTTGTTTTAGATGATGTTTTTTTATTAAAGTTTTATTTATCTTGGTCGATTGAGAGCCACCGCAGCACAGTTCTATTTTTCTTGGGCAAGGCGCTGATGTCGATCGCAAATAACTTTTTGCATGTGTTTTAGACCATATATAAGTCAATTATTACGATTACACACAGTTTTCATAGTCGACCTATGACGATTAGTCCCTTAGATTACTGTCTTTTCTGCATTATAAGGCGCACTGGATTGTAAGGCACAATGTCGTTTTTGGGGAAAATGAAAGGCTTTTAAGTGCGCCTTATAGTCCGGAAAATACTCGTAGTCTCTCTTGATCTTTATGCATTCGTGCCCAAGAGCAAACAGTTTTGTCCGTGTCATGTTTTTTGAGACCTTTCTTTTTGTGATATCATAAAACCAGCATAATTCAGAATTCAAAGGAGACATACTGTGCTTTTTGTATTAGCATAAAAAACTGATCCAAAATGTCTTCATAATAGAAATGGGACTTTTGACTTCCTTTTCATATCTTATCATATCATATCTTTCATACCTTTTCATTGACTTGGTTTTATTGGTTGAAAAATGAACCTCACGACCCGGAGTCTACATATATATATATATATTTGTATATATTTAATCAAAGAAGGTATGTATGGGGAAGGGGGCGGGGAAAGGGGATAGGTGAGATGTTCTGAGCACTAAAGCTTCAAACGCAGGACAAAAAAACATGCTATAAGCTAACGCAGAGACCAGTGTTTCTCACAGATTCTGGTGGAAACGACGACACCGTTTCTATTTTACACAAATGTAGGATTATAAATGTCACTTAGTATTCTCCATTCAATCTTTAAACAGCTCATTTGTGAAATGTAGATTATTTTACGCTTTTTACAACAAAAGATGGTTGATTGATTGTTTGGTTTGTTTTGGCTACATTAGCCCACCAGAGTCTCCTGCATGAATGGGACACACTGAGTGAACACTGCTCGAACATAAAGGTTGAATGTGTCGCACTTGCGGATCCTCATGGCCTCTTCGTTGTCTGGCTTGAAGAACTCGTAGTTCTTGTAGGTCTTGACCGCCTCCCTCCGGTACTGCCCCACGTTAAACACTGCGAGAGGAGAAACGACACCATCAGCAACGGGGCCCTTTTCCCCGCTCGCGTTGGCGTCGGCGAGGGAGACGGACCTTTCGTCGGGACCCCGATCCAGTTGAGGTAGCGCGTGAGCTTCTTGGAGATGTAGGTCTTTCCCCGCGCGGGCAAACCCACCATCACGATCATGGTCGGCGAGTTGCAGAACTGAGGCACCGAGGCTGGAAGATGAGATGACGGTCGAATAGGGCGGGGCCAGAAAGTGCACACGTTTAAAGACAGAGAATTTAGCAAAATAATAATAATCATGACAATTTAAAAAGCAAAATTAGACTTCCAATTAGACAATCCATCGTCCAAAAAATAGACTTAAATGTCAATAACCTTTTTTATCAGGCTGTTTATGTCTAATTCTACTGTATTTTGTCTTACATTTTGTTAAACTTGAGGAACAGTCACGCGAAAATGAGAGAAAATTCAAGATTTCACTGTCGTTTGGTCTCAATAATCGTGAATAATCGTTAAATCGTGATGTTTTTCTCACAATAATCGTAACACCAACATTTGATATTGTGACGTGATGATGAGAAAGACATCGTGAAAGAGTTTCAACGGGCTAAACAACAAATATTAATGTCAAAAACGTAATATTTAGTTTGTACCTGATCTAAAAAATAATAATGATAAATAAAAAGTGAAAACATTGCACATTTATCACTGACACAGACTGTGTGTGGAGGATATTCATTGTTGTGTAGAGTTGAAGTGTCCTTTATCTCCCCCTGATGTTTAATCCAGATGAACTCTCCACAACAGAAACTACTTTCAAGTTCATTTGAGAAAAACAGATGCAGCACGGGCAAAAAAAGAGCAAAGAAACACATTTTTTCAGTTCAATAAAAACAATGTCATTGCACAACCTCAGCCACAGTTCAAAATGAAATGGGAAACGGGTTCACAGAAGGTCAAGATGTGGTTCTGTCTCTTTGTTTGTCATGGTCACGTGGACGGATCACATTCCAAAGGGATTATATTTAGTTTTGAATTGTCCTCATTTCTCAGCATTCTGAAACACGTGGATAAGTGATTCAAGTGATTTAAGTGATTCAAGTGATTCAAGTGATTCAAGTGATTCAAGTGATTCAAGTGATTTAAGTGATTTAATTGTCCTCTGCCTTTTCATTTTAACCATCAGACGGTGGCTTTAAATAGTCTGTGTGGATGATCGTAACTGTTTTTTACTTTTATTTGTATTTTAGTATTATTTGTCTCCATTTTAGTTGTATTTTTTAAATCTGTATTTAGTTGTATTTTCTATCTTCTTTGTTTATTTTATCTGTAGTTTATTTGCATTTTATTTGTGTTTTTAAATCCATAGTTTATTTGTATTTTTTATCTGTATTTTTTCTGTATTTTAGTTGTATTTTTTATCCGCATTTTAGTTGGGCTCAGTGAAACACAGAGTGACAGCTGTGACGCGACTTAGTCTGCGTCTAAGTCCGAAACACAAGCCTCGGGTGGAGCTCGGGTGGAGCTCGGGTGGAGCCCAAACGTGGATCGACTGAACATGATCTGAATCTTAATTAAAGACAAACAGAGCTCCTCATCCGTCCATTTAATTATATTTTTTGGGCTGTAAAATATACAGCATGTTGTTCATGTTGTTTGTGCTTCGCTTCTTATCACGTCTGCACTCGATTTGTCCTCCACAAAAACTGAATTTAGATGTTCTTTTTCTCTTTTAATCAGGGGAAAAGCACAAAAACAAAGTTCCAGGAGCTAAATTAAAGGTCCTGGAGCAGAACTAAAGGTCCTGGAGCGGCTGAAGTGGAGCAGAACGACCTGCTTTCCTCTCACGGTCTCGTTTCCTTCAGGCGAGTGCTGTTCGCTCGCCGCAGCTTTGGCAGCTTCGCTCTGGGTCACGGCGACCTGGCGGCTCTTACGCTTCTCACACTTTCTCTTCCTCGTTTTCCCCCATCGCTCCCCCGTTTATTTTCCATCTCTCTCTCGACTCTCACCACAGGAGAAGGAAACAGACGTGTGAAGTCCACTCTAAAGTCAGATGTTAATATTTGGAGGAGAAAAGAGATTTGATTTATAACGCATCATGTCTTCATTATTATCTCAGAACGTTTATTTCACGCCGTAGCAACAAAGGATTTCAGCCAATTCACTCCATTTCTATGGAACAAAACCATTTTTTTTTTTAAAATGGGATGATCTTTTTCTGAAATCAGGAGCCAAGCAGGAGCCAAACAAGACTCTCAGGAGGTCAAGGTTAGAGGTTTCCCCCATCGACCCAAAACATGCACAAAAGGTTACGTCCTCCAGTGAAGGTCCAGACCAAGCCAAAGGTCCTGACCAAGCCAAAGGTCCTGACCAAGACGAAGGTCCTAAGCCGAAGGTCCTGACCAAGCCAAAGGTCCTGACCAAGCCAAGGTCCTGACCAAGCCAAAGGTCCTGACCAAGCCAAGGTCCTGACCAAGCCGAAGGTCCTGACCAAGCCAAAGGTCCTGACCAAGCCAAAGGTTCTGACCAAGCCGAAGGTCCTGACCAAGCCGAAGGTCCTGACCAAGATGAAGGTCCTAAGCCGAAGGTCCTGACCAAGCCAAAGGTCCTGACCAAGCCAAGGTCCTGACCAAGCCGAAGGTCCTGACCAAGCCGAAGGTCCTGACCAAGATGAAGGTCCTAAGCCGAAGGTCCTGACCAAGCCAAATGTCCTGACCAAGCCAAGGTCCTGACCAAGCCGAAGGTCCTGACCAAGCCAAAGGTCCTGACCAAGCCAAAGGTCCTAAGCCGAAGGTCCTGACCAAGCCAAAGGTCCTGACCAAGCCAAGGTCCTGACCAAGCCGAAGGTCCTGACCAAGCCGAAGGTCCTGACCAAGATGAAGGTCCTAAGCCGAAGGTCCTGACCAAGCCAAAGGTCCTGACCAAGACAAGGTCCTGACCAAGCCAAAGGTCCTGACCAAGCTGAAGGTCCTGACTAATCCGAAGGTCCAGATGTAGTGGAGCTCAAAGATCTGGAGTTGGGTCTGTGGATGGTCAGAGCAGGTGCTGATCCGAGTGTTTCCTTTATACGTCCTCCAAGCATCTCCTCAGAATCGTCTCTTGTGAACCTGATGTTCGGGTTCAATCAATCAAACCAGAAAGCAGAACGTGCTCCTCACCTCCAGATCATTCAAACCAGTCGGAAATAAACCCAACTAAATCGTTTGACTCCAGGTAAAATGACTATTATTGCATTCATATTTTGTGCTCTCTAATATCTCTGCTGTTTTAGGCTGAAAAGTGTGTTAGAGCTGTAAATTCTCAGGTTAAATCATAAACATGCAGTTGTTTTTTTTCAATACATTGTTACATTAAGATGATAAAATGTTGATAAAATGTTTGGATTGAATTAATTTCTTGACATTTCATGAACACACAAAGCTCAATAATGTGAAGATCATCATTATCATCATTTTACCCAACGCGAGGAAAGTTATTCTGCAAAATGTCAAATTAAATGATGCAATATTTCTCACATGAGTAAATCTAAACCGAACGCGCTGGTTCTGACACTCACACCCGCGGCGCCGGCTCAGGTTGCAGCTCATCCACGGGACCCAGATCTTGAGCAGGGGCGTCTGCGTGAGCCCCGGTTTCTCCTCCGCGCCGGTGTCGCTGACCTCGGCCATGATCCCCGGTGTGTGGACGGGCCCCGGTGTGTGGACGGGCCCCGGTGTAAGCACGGGACACTGCTGGGTCCGGTCCGGTCAGAGAGACACCGAAGACGTGCTCTGAGTGAGGCGGGAGCAGCGGGAGCAAAGCCTGACCGCGCGTGCACTGCGAAACCTGGCGCTCCGTTTGGTCAGGGCTCTGCCGCGTGATTGGCCTAATTAAGACGCCAAATGTCCAGGAGCATTTACTCAGTTACATCCAGATTAACTTTAAATTCTTTAATCTCAGGGAGCGGATCACACCAGAAGCCAATGAACATTCTATACTTTTACAGAAAGAAACCAGTGCATTTGGTTGAGGTTCAGGTAAAAGTAGAATAAAAAAAAAATCTACCAATAGTAA
The DNA here is from genome assembly GCF_026437365.1 of Eucyclogobius newberryi. Classification (NCBI taxonomy): domain Eukaryota; kingdom Metazoa; phylum Chordata; class Actinopteri; order Gobiiformes; family Gobiidae; genus Eucyclogobius; species Eucyclogobius newberryi. The sequence continues at coordinate 7,221,924 of NW_027315801.1, forward strand.
GTAGTGAACGTGTTCAAATATGCCTTTGAAAGTGTAATTTAAGAGTAAAAAGTACAGGTAATTCTTTTGGATGGTTTGAGAATGATTAAAGCATCAAATTGTAATAAATCTTGATAAGGAATTCTGTTGATTTTTGGTGATTTTAGCAACTTTCCCAGGTTATTTAAAGCTCTTTTATTTGTTAAAAAGGAACTTTAAAAAATGCAGCCAAACGTCTCCATAAATGTGCTAAAAAACAAACCCTTCAGCCATTTCAGCAGCTCTAAAAACACAATTTTCTTTTACTTTTCAGTCCAGTTCAGTTCCTAGTGGAGGAGAAAGTACAGATACTTTACGTTACTACTCTGAAGTGCAGTAACTTAAGAGTGAGAAGTACCCACTGGAAAAGGATGTAAATTACAGAAGTTTTCTTTAGTACAGTACTACTTTCTACCACATGAAGTATACAGTATGTAACTTGATCAATTTCTCTGCAGCTTTTCCTCCTGAATACAATATTCAGTGTGCACATTTGCATAAATGCAAAAACACCCAGACTGTTTCTTTAATATAGCTTTATTCTGTTTTTTATATTATACATTATATTATATTTTTTATTTTAACTATGATAAATTGCATTGCTTCATGTCTGTTTTTTACACTCAACTTGTTCCTTTCATTAATTTATGTAAAATGTTTATTATGATAAAAATATCAGTATTTTATGTCGACTCCATTGAGCCATAATAACTATAATGTCATTTGTAGTTTTAGGCATTATTACTTTTCATTACGTTTTATTCTAAATGTGACACTGCAGAGCCTTTCCAGCTTTTGGATCCCGCGTTTAACTGGGTTTCAGTGCAGAATATCACACGACTGCAAACTTAACATTTGAATATTTATTTCATTACAAAGGTGATTCCTCCTCTCACCAATAGTGGGCAGTATCATAAATTCCTGACTGGCATTTAGTAAAACCTTTGAAATATAAAAGATAATGTCTGACTTACAGCATCATTTACACTGTACAATTATTTTATCTATTTCTTTATTATTTTTAAATATATTCATGTATTTATGCATTATATATATATTTTTTTATTTGATTTTAATCATATTTATTTGTGGTTAAGTGGCATGGACAATATTTACAATATTAAATACCATTTTTTTACTCTTAAGAGATTTCTCAAGATTTCATTTTATTTTAATTTTTGTCCTTTTTTAACATACAGAACAACACATGTACATGAGCAGACGAGCGATTTAAATAGTCCTAAAACAAATAAAATCACAAACGGTGAACCTGACAAAGTACATCGTTCTGCTCTTACAATGACATCACAACATCTGAACATTAAATGAAATGAATGAAACAAATAAAATTAATGAAATAGATTAAATTAAAAACAGACACAAGAAACAAAAACAAACAGGGCGAGACCAGAAGAAAAGTAAAAAAAACTAAATACGTTTTAAGAAAAATAAGGCACCCTAGGAAAATAAACGTGAATCCACACAAGGTCCAAAATAAAATTTAAACCGTATTTTTTCCATATTTGTCCATTTCCTCGTTGAGTCAATGTGTAACTTCATAGAGCCAGTTCTGGTGTCGGTGTCAGTTTGTGTCATCCATTTTATTAAGAGGTGATTGCCTTTTTCCCAGTAATACTTTCCAAAGTATCCATCTGTTGTCCATGGCAGGGGTTTTCAGGCCCAAATACATAGTTCTGAAATCAAGCGGGACGGCCATGTCAGAAACAGGACGGTCCCAGAACACGTGATAATGATGTTCCTCCTGCACATTCAGCCCTGAGCGATGAGAACTTTGACATGTTCTTCCCTCCAAACATGAGATTTTTGCAGTTTTCCATTGTGAAGTACGTGTATTTTCCCGCACCGGAGTTGGGTCCGGAGTTGGGTCCGGAGTTGGGTCCGGAGTTGGGTCCGGAGTTGGGTCCGGAGTTGGGTCCGGAGTTGGGTCCGGAGTTGGGTCTGGAGTTGGGATCTGGAGTTTGGATCTGGAGTTGACGAGCAGCCCGATTGGCGCTGTGTGTTTCAGCCGTGTCCAGAAATAGACGTTGACACATCAAATGGCCGAATGCGCTCAAACCAAATGTCATAAGTTCAGTCTATTTATAAAGACGCGAGTGAGATGGACACGAGAGATGCCACTAGAACAAGTTATTCCAAGGAACTCCAATTATTATACCACAGCAAAAGTATCTCCAATGCAAAAAGTGACCGGAATTCATTTTGTATTGATTAGTTTCGATTTGTTTAGTTTGTGCGCATTTTAGTTTCCGTGAATATTTTTTTTCAGTATAATAAAGAATTAAGTTTCATAAATGGTCATTAAATATATTCTTTATTGTATTGTTTTGGTTCTCTATGCACTTAATTACTGTACAATAACTCATCATATTATAACTTAGTTAACATGTAGGTGCATGTATGAAAACCAGTTCAAATATAAAATGTAGGTCTAAACTATTTAAGTTTTAATGTTTAAATTACTCAAAAAAATTTGATTAAAATCTACATCTAAAGCAAAATGTTTGTGCATGTTTTCTACGTTTAGTTATTTTTATTTCTTGCAGTTTTTAAAGAGTCATTTTTGTACCTCAATTTGTCTTAAAGTCAAATAAAATCAGTCATATTAAAGCAAGTAAAATAATTCAAGCCTAATATCTAAAAACAACTACTTAAATTGAGATACTATTCTGATTATACTACTCATCTGAATTATATATATATATATATTATTATTTTGAAAAATGCGATGGATTCGTGACCTGACATTTTGATCTCATTATAATTGACAATGTTAATGTTGAACTGCTCATATTTGACCGGCCCGAGCTCTGACCAGGTCAAGTCAATAAGAGAGTTCACTCCAGAGTTCAGTCGCATGCAGCACTCGCTCGTTACGCTCAGAGGACGCTCGCTCGTTACGCTCAGAGGACTCACCCAAACTCTCCAGTCGGTGCCTCATGCGCTGCTCCGGCTGCAGAGGCTCCATTGTACTGGCCAAGAGTCACGTTCAGTGTAAACTCAATCAAAACACAGCGATAACAGTAGCAGACGGAGAGCACTAACCCCAGCCCTTCGCGACCCCTCAGACATGCCTCCCCCACGCAGACATATGAGAACGCTGCACCCGGCCTGTCCTTTAATGTTTGCCAGAGTTCACTAAAGGCAGTATATGAAGGTCAGCGAAGCGCTGTTGTGGCACTATAGAAACCATATATGCTTCATATATGCTTCAGTCACTGTAGCCATCCACTGTGTGCATTAAACTCTGTCACTGTGATGCCTAATCCATTCTCTCAGTCTCTTTTTGAAGCCCAGCCCACAGATGAAGAATAATATTCAGACTAATTATTCATTTTTTGATGTTTCTGCTGTGTTCCCAAACAGCCTGCTGCTCGCTGCATCTGCTGCTCTTTGAGAAGGAGCAGCAGCTCTCCACTAAGCTCCTCCCGTGTGACTGAGCTTATTATCTGGTTGGTTCACCATTACTATTCGGTCTCTCTGTATCTGGAAGTCCCAGAGGACCTTGGCTCGGTCGTTCTCCACCTTTGGAGGTGTTTCCCACTTTGTCCTTGGGCCCGTACTCTGCACAGATGTTTCTGTATGTTATGACGCTCCATGTATGCTGTCCCTGCTAGCATCTTGCACCCTGCAGTTATGAGTGGGATGGTCTCAGGGCCCCTTTGCACAGCCTACACCTTGGGTCTTGTCTGGTGTGGTAGATCTGGGCCTCTATTGATCTGGTGTTCAGGGCCTGCTCCTGTGCTGCCATGATCAGGGCCTCTGTCCTTCAGGCCGGCTCTTTCTAGCCATTGGTGGGATTTCGTGATATCAGCCACTTCTGTTCTGGTGGTACATCCCATGTAGGGGCGTGTCCTCCCATGATGGTCCCTGCAGCACCTTATCATCCTCTGTTCCCCTGTGTCTGAGACAGTCACTGAGCAAATCATATGTAGGAGCCTTGTTCTTGATGTACTTATGGATGTTGGACGTTTCGTCCTGGATAGTGGCTCTTGGCTACGGCTAGTCTACAGTCTCAGGGTGCTCGATTGAGATGAATCCTTCCATGCATGGTCAGGAGCTTTCGTGTCTTAACATCTGTGGTCTATCTTTTCCTTTGGCCAACTAATTATTCCTGCAGGGTTTCGGATCACTGCCAAGGCTTGGCTGTTTATTGTCCGGAACTTGTTCTTGCCATTGAGCTGGTTTTCTGAGGACTTGCCTCACTCGTTTTAGGTAACCGTCCTCAATGTCTGCTATTGTTCCTTCTGGGAGTGAGACCACCTTCCCTCTCAGTCACCATTTGAACACAATTCTCTAGTCCGAATGACATTCCAATATCTGAGCTGTAGATACTGGTGGTGTGGATCAGGGAGTCAATATCCCGCTCGCTCTTAGAGTACAACTTGATGTCATCCATGTAGAGGTGACCGATTAGCGTGACCGTAGCTCCATTCCTGAGTCCGTATCCATAGCCACACTGTTAAAGAAAAAAAACTGTTGTTTTTACAGGTAAACGCTGGCAGCTGTGGTTACGAGAATTCCTGTAAAAAAACAGCAGCACAGTAAATTACTTTAACATAAACGTAATTTAATTTAAAGTTAATAAAATCACGACGGAACAACATTTTTTCCCTGTTAATTTTACATTGCAGGGTATATAAAGTTTCCTGATTTTTTTTTACATGAAATAAATGCTAAATGTACATTGATTACTGGTCAAATTAACAGGGAAATAGCATTTAAAAAAAGGTAAAACCACAGTAAAACTTTGTATTTTAAATTGGGCTTTTCTGCATATTACACGTTAAAAATATTTATATTATGCGGTATTTTTATGCTTGAATTATCAAATTATACTGTTAAATGTACTGAATGAACCTGCAAATTGATTTAATACTATTGTTGTAAATATTACAAAAAAAGGCATACATACTGTAAGGAGAGGCAAGACAAATATAACGTTTGGAACATTTATTCAACAGCCATTGTAAACAACATGTACTGAACACAAATTGTATGCAAAGAAGTTTAACATAAGTTATGACTACTGATGAAAAGTTGAAATACTCCAGAAAATTAGCCACCAAAAATCAGGACATTTTTTTTACTTTAACAAGCGTTTAAGTGCCAGGCGCATAACAACCACCCAATTAAACCTACTCTTTAGCAAAATAAAAACATTATCTTAATACTTGAAAAAACCTAACCTAACCACATATCATGCCATTATTGTCTTAATACACATTGTGGATTTAACAAAGGAAAAGCTTTTGGTACCTCTTTTAACAAGAACAAACAAAGAGTCCACAGAGTTCAGGCTTCACGCCACTCATGATCGGAGAGTTCCTGTATCAGAGTGAGGACTCAAGGATTCACGTTGAGACGGCGCTTTGAGTTTTTATTCTCCACTTTAGTTCCCTTTTCTGGGTTTATCAAGAAAAAACACCTGAAAAGTAAAAAGTTATTATAATTCACCAGTAAAAAACAAACAAGTTTGTGTGAGAGTGCGTGCGTGCGAGCGAGCGCGTGCGTTAGAGTGCGAGTGAGTGAGAGTGCGAGTGAGTGAGAGTGCGAGTGAGTGAGTGTGAGCGAGTAAGTGTGTGAGTGTGAGCGAGTAAGTGAGTGAGTGTGAGTGCGCGTGAGTGAGTGCGTGAGAGTGAGTGAGTGCGTGAGAGTGAGTGCGTGAGAGTGAGTGCGTGAGAGTGAGTGCGTGAGAGTGAGTGCGTGAGAGTGAGTGCGTGAGAGTGAGTGCGTGAGAGAGAGTGAGTGAGTGCGTGAGAGAGAGTGAGAGTGAGTGAGTGCGTGAGAGAGAGTGAGAGAGAGTGAGTGCGTGAGAGAGAGTGAGAGAGAGTGAGTGCGTGAGAGAGAGTGAGAGAGAGTGAGTGCGTGAGAGAGAGTGAGAGAGAGTGAGTGCGTGAGAGTGCGTGCGTGCGTGAGTGCATGAGAGTGAGTGCGTGCGAGAGCGTGCGTGCATGACAGTGAGTGCGTGCGAGAGCGTGCATGCATGACAGTGAGTGCGTGCATGACAGTGAGTGCGTGCATGAGAGAGCGTGCGTGCATGAGAGAGCGTGCGTGCATGACAGTGAGAGCGTGCGTGCATGAGAGAGCGTGCGTGCATGAGAGTGAGTGCGTGCATGAGAGTGAGTGCGTGCATGAGAGTGAGTGCGTGCATGAGAGTGAGTGCGTGCATGAGAGTGAGTGCGTGCATGACAGTGAGTGCGTGCATGAGAGTGCGTGCATGAGAGTGAGTGCGTGCATGACAGTGAGTGCGTGCATGACAGTGAGTGCGTGCGAGAGCATGCATGACAGTGAGTGCGTGCGAGAGCATGCATGAGAGCGAGTGCGTGCGAGAGCATGCATGAGAGCGAGTGCGTGCGAGAGCATGCATGAGAGCGAGTGCGTGCGAGAGCGCGCGTGCATGAGAGCGAGTGCGTGCGAGTGCGAGAGCGCACGTGCATGAGAGCGAGTGTGTGCGAGAGCGTGGTGCATGAGAGTGAGTGCGTGCGAGTGCGAGAGCGTGCGTGCATGACAGTGAGTACGTGCGAGAGCGTGCGTGCATGAGAGTGAGTGCGTGCATGAGAGTGAGTGCGTGCATGAGAGAGCGTGCGTGCATGAGAGAGCGTGCGTGCATGAGAGAGCGTGCGTGCATGAGAGAGCGTGCGTGCATGAGAGAGCGTGCGTGCATGAGAGAGCGTGCGTGCATGAGAGTGCGCGTGAGAGGGAGAGCGTGCGTGCGAGAGCGCGCGTGCATGAGAGTGCGTGCGTGCGAGAGCGCGCGTGCATGAGAGTGCGTGCGTGCGAGAGCGCGCGTGCATGAGAGTGCGTGCGTGCGAGAGCGCGCGTGCATGAGAGTGCGTGCGTGCGAGAGCCCGCGTGCATGAGAGTGCGTGCGTGCGAGAGCGCGCGTGCATGAGAGTGAGTGCGTGCGAGTGCGCGCGTGCATGACAGTGAGTGCGTGCGAGAGCGCGCGTGCATGACAGTGAGTGCGTGCGAGAGCGCGCGTGCATGACAGTGAGTGCGTGCGAGAGCGCGCGTGCATGACAGTGAGTGCGTGCGAGAGCGCGCGTGCATGACAGTGAGTGCGTGCGAGAGCGCGCGTGCATGACAGTGAGTGCGTGCGAGAGCGCGCGTGCATGACAGTGAGTGCGTGCGAGAGCGAGTGCGTGCATGACAGTGAGTGCGTGCGAGAGCGAGTGCGTGCATGACAGTGAGTGCGTGCGAGAGCGAGTGCGTGCGAGAGCGAGTGCATGAGAGTGAGTGAGTGCGTGCATGAGAGAGCGTGCGTGCATGAGAGAGCGTGCGTGCATGAGAGAGCGTGCGTGCATGAGAGAGCGTGCGTGCATGAGAGAGCGTGCGTGCATGAGAGAGCGTGCATGAGAGAGCGTGCATGAGAGAGCGTGCATGAGAAAGCGTGCATGAGAGAGCGTGCATGAGTGAGTGCGTGCATGAGTGAGTGCGTGCGAGAGCGCGCGTGCATGAGAGTGAGTGCGTGCGAGCGAGAGCGTGCGTGCATGAGAGTGCGTGCGAGAGCATGCATGAGAGTGAGTGCGTGCGTGCATGAGAGTGCGTGCGAGAGCGTGCGTGCGAGAGTGAGAGCGTGCATGAGAGTGAGTGCGTGCGAGAGCGTGCGTGCATGAGAGTGAGTGCGTGCGAGAGCGTGCGTGCATGAGAGTGAGTGCGTGCGAGAGCGTGCGTGCATGAGAGAGCGCGCGTGCATGACAGTGAGTGAGTGCGTGCAAGAGCGTGCATGAGAGTGAGTGAGTGCGTGCGAGAGCGTGCATGAGTGTGAGTGAGTGCGTGCGAGTGCGTGTGAGAGTGCGAGCGTGCGTGTGAGAGTGCAAGCGTGCTTGTGAGAGTGCAAGCGTGCTTGTGAGAGTGAGAGCGTGCGTGTGAGAGTGAGAGCGTGCGTGTGAGAGTGAGAGCGTACGTGTGAGAGTGAGAGCGTGCGTGTGAGAGTGAGAGCGTGCGTGTGCATGAGAGAGCGTGCGTGCATGAGAGAGCGTGCGTGCATGAGAGAGCGTGCGTGCATGAGAGCGTGCGTGCATGAGAGAGCGTGCGTGCATGAGAGTGAGTGCGTGCATGAGAGTGAGTGCGTGCATGAGAGTGAGTGCGTGCATGAGAGTGAGTGCGTGCATGAGAGTGAGTGCGTGCATGACAGTGAGTGCGTGCGAGAGCATACATGACAGCGAGTGCGTGCGAGAGCATGCATGAGAGCGAGTGCGTGCGAGAGCATGCATGAGAGCGAGTGCGTGCGAGAGCATGCATGAGAGCGAGTGCGTGCGAGAGCATGCATGAGAGCGAGTGCGTGCGAGAGCGCGCGTGCATGAGAGCGAGTGCGTGCGAGTGCGAGAGCGCGCGTGCATGAGAGCGAGTGTGTGCGAGAGTGAGTGCGTGCGAGTGCGTGCGTGCATGACAGTGAGTGCGTGCGAGTGCGAGAGCGTGCGTGCATGAGAGAGCGTGCGTGCATGAGAGAGCGTGCGTGCATGAGAGAGCGTGCGTGCATGAGAGAGCGTGCGTGCATGAGAGAGCGTGCGTGCATGAGAGAGCGTGCGTGCATGAGAGTGAGTGCGTGCGTGCATGAGAGTGAGTGCGTGCGTGCATGAGAGTGAGTGCGTGCGTGCATGAGAGTGAGTGCGTGCGTGCATGAGAGTGAGTGCGTGCGTGCATGAGAGTGAGTGCGCGCGTGCATGAGAGTGAGTGCGTGCGTGCATGAGAGTGAGTGCGTGCATGAGAGTGAGTGCGTGCGAGAGCGCGCGTGCATGAGAGCGCGTGTGAGAGGGAGTGCGTGCGTGCGAGAGCGCGCGTGCATGAGAGTGTGTGCATGCGAGAGCGCGCGTGCATGAGTGCGTGCGAGAGCGCGCGTGCATGAGAGTGAGTGCGTGCGAGTGCGCGCGTGCGTGCATGAGAGTGAGTGCGCGCGTGCGTGCATGAGAGTGAGTGCGTGCGAGTGAGCGCGTGCGTGCATGAGAGTGAGTGCGTGCGAGTGCGCGCGTGCGTGCATGAGAGTGAGTGCGTGCGAGTGCGCGCGTGCGTGCATGACAGTGAGTGCGTGCGAGTGCGCGCGTGCATGACAGTGAGTGCGTGCCAGTGCGCGCGTGCGTGCATGACAGTGAGTGCGTGCGTGCGTGCATGACAGTGAGTGCGTGCATGAGAAAGCGTGCGTGCATGAGAGAGCGTGCGTGCATGAGAGAGCGTGCGTGCATGAGAGAGCGTGCGTGCATGAGAGAGCGTGCGTGCATGAGAGAGCGTGCGTGCATGAGAGAGCGTGCGTGCATGAGAGCGTGCGTGCATGAGAGCGTGCGTGCATGCGAGAGCGCGCGTGCATGAGAGTGAGTGCGTGCATGCGAGAGCGCGCGTGCATGAGAGCGTGCGTGCATGAGAGCGCGCGTGCATGAGAGTGAGTGCGTGCATGAGAGTGAGTGCGTGCATGAGAGAGCGTGCGTGCATGAGAGAGCGTGCGTGCATGAGAGAGCGTGCGTGCATGAGAGAGCGTGCGTGCATGAGAGAGCGTGCGTGCATGAGAGTGCGCGTGAGAGGGAGAGCGTGCGTGCGATGAAATGCTATCACTATAGAAATCATCAGGTTAAACATTTTTGAACTTCCCTTTTAGCAATTTTGTGGCAACGTATAATGTAAATTCACAAATTTAGAAAATTTTAGTGACCCTAAAATTTACCATATTACAGAAAAATCTACAGAATGCTAATCCCTCATGAGGGAAATTAATTATGTGACCTTCTCCTTCAATGCCCCTGCCAGGACAGGAGCATTTGGTTAGTACTAAACAGAATTGTTACTTTGAATATACAGTAAATAAAAAAATATATAATTGTGTAGGCAAACCATCGGATTCACAATGCGATAATATAAAACAAAACTATATTTTTTTAAATGTATTGCCTCAGTTTGCATCGTTTCATGTTGAAACTTGCACAGTGACTTACTGTATTTTTTCAAACAACTGACAAAAACTATTGTTTTTATATTTTTTTATGTTATATTAACAAAATAATTTGGTATAGAGTATTACATTATTTCTCAGTTTTTTTCAACACAAGCTGTAATTTTAACAAATAAATTTGATTATATTAACACATTCTAATTGTAAAGTTAACATAAACATTCTGTTTATTAGTTTACAAAGGTTTACAGTGATTTAAACAAAATAGTTATGTTTTCCAGTTTACAATGCAAATTTGTTGTGATTTTACATAGTTTTTGTGTAAATTCCACGGTCATTTCTTACAGTGCAGTCTTGTTGATTATTTGGCTGAGGGGGTTCAGACCTCTGCAGAACAGCAGTGGGGATAGCGCATCACCTTGGTATATGAAATTTCCCCATGTGTGGACAATAAAGGAATATCTTATCTTATGCCACATTTGATGGTCACTTGTGCAAGTGTCTTGCCATTGGCCTCAAGGGTGGTTTTTCACAACCTCATTGAGTTCCCTATGAAGGCTCTTAGAGCCCCATTGATGTTGTACAACTCCAAGCATTCAATGATCCAAGTGTGTGGCATTGAGTCAAATGCTTTCTTGTAATCGATCCAGGCAGTGCTCATGTTGGTGTGTCGGGTTCTACAGTCCTGTGCAACTGTTCTGTCTACCAGGAGCTAATGTTTCTGGTATTTTTGCCGATGCCTTTCTGAGCAGTGCTCATGTATTGATCCATGTGTCCTCTGATCTTAGCCGCCATTATGCCCGACAGAAGCTTCCACGTTGTTGTCCTTCTTGATCAGGATCGTAGGCCCTTTGGTTAGCCATTCAGGGTGCGTCCCGTCCCTTAGCAGTGTGTTCATTTGGGCTGCAGGGCGCTCGTGGAGTAAGGTGAGTTTCTTGAGCCACAATGCTTGTATCATGTCAGGGCCCGGTGCTGTCCAGTTTTTCATGCCTGAGACTCTTTCCTGTAACTGAGTTCTGCTCAGGGATGTTGCTCTGGTCCTCTCTCAGAGCCATCAGCCACTTGGCATCTCGGTTGTGGGATACTTCCCTCTCCCATATATATGCCTTTCAAGTACTGTTCAGTTTCAAGTCTTGGTGGCAGGAGGCCGGTCCATGTTTAGTCCTGACTCTGGCACCAGCAGGAGGCCGGTCCATGTTTAGTCCTGACTCTGGCACCAGCAGGAGGCCGGTCCATGTTTAGTCCTGACTCTGGCACCAGCAGGAGGCCGGTCCATGTTTAGTCCTGACTCTGGGCACCAGCAGGAGGCCGGTCCATGTTTAGTCCTGACTCTGGGCACCAGCAGGAGGCCGGTCCATGTTTAGTCCTGACTCTGGGCACCAGCAGGAGGCCGGTCCATGTTCAGTCCTGACTCTGGCACCAGCAGGAGGCCGGTCCATGTTTAGTCCTGACTCTGGGCACCAGCAGGAGGCCGGTCCATGTTTAGTCCTGACTCTGGACACCAGCAGGAGGCCGGTCCATGTTTAGTCCTGACTCTGGGCACCAGCAGGAGGCCGGTCCATGTTCAGTCCTGACTCTGGCACCAGCAGGAGGCCGGTCCATGTTTAGTCCTGACTCTGGGCACCAGCAGGAGGCCGGTCCATGTTTAGTCCTGACTCTGGGCACCAGCAGGAGGCCGGTCCATGTTCAGTCCTGACTCTGGCACCAGCAGGAGGCCGGTCCATGTTTAGTCCTGACTCTGGGCACCAGCAGGAGGCCAGTCCATGTTTAGTCCTGACTCTGGGCACCAGCAGGAGGCCGGTCCATGTTTAGTCCTGACTCTGGGCACCAGCAGGAGGCCGGTCCATGTTTAGTCCTGACTCTGGCACCAGCAGGAGGCTGGCCCATGTTTAGTCCTGACTCTGGCACCAGCAGGAGGCCGATCCATGTTTAGTCCTGACTCTGGTACCAGCAGGAGGCCGTTCCATGTTTAGTCCTGACTCTGGCACCAGCAGGAGGCCGATCCGTGTTTAGTCCTGAATCTGGCACCAGCAAGAGGCCGGTCCATGTTTAGTCCTGACTCTGGCACCAGCAGGAGGCTGATCCATGTTTAGTCCTGACTCTGGACACCAGCAGGAGGCCGGTCCATGTTTAGTCCTGACTCTGGCACCAGCAGGAGGCCGGTCCATGTTTAGTCCTGACTCTGGCACCAGCAGGAGGCCGATCCATGTTTAGTCCTGAATCTGGCACCAGCAAGAGGCCGGTCCATGTTTAGTCCTGACACCTTATTTTGAACCGTCTCAGTGATGGAGTCCAAAACCTGACTGGAAAACATCAAAAGAGATGTTCACTTGGAGAAAGTCAGTGAGCTGTTGTCTTTTTCTAGGACTGAAAAAACTGCAGATTAAAAGCTGGACCAATAATGTTTAAATTCTGCGGCATCAAGACTGCTGTTCTTTGACAAACTCAAGAGCATCAAGTCATTTTCAAACCTATAACTCAAACCCTACACCAACAAATACACTCAGAAATGCTTTGTAAAGTTTGAAAATGCTTTGAAAATGCACACTATGCTCAGTTCGAGTACTTAGTAAACTATAACGTAATAAGTTTATATTTAATTGATTATCATTTGCAATATAAATAATACTATTAACAGGTTGTAGTATTAGTCCAATGACTGTGGGGTTATTCATGTCCCACTTCCAAAGAATGCGACGTTCAAAGTTGATACTGATTAAAGAATTGGATTACATTTTCAAACAGGCCACGGGTTTATTTAGTATATTTGATATGTTTGGGGCACCAGCCTCAAAGAGGCAATTATCAATGCTCAAATCAAATATCTAAATTTCAATATTCAATAATAGTTATAGTAGTCAATCTGAAGGTTTGTGAGCGTGTAACAATGACATTGACTTGTATTTAAGTTTTACTTCAATAAAATGTATTTGTTTGTGAAGATTTATTGAAGAAATATTCAAACAGACGGCATTTGAATACTGAGTATGCAAATGAGTCCTAAACTGATCTAAAGTTGAGACAAACGATCTGTCTGTGAAACATGCGTTAATACGACCAAGAGCAAGAGCTGTGTGATCTAGAAGAAGGAGGGTCTTTATGTTGTAGGAGCTGACGCCTCCAGGGTTCAGCTCTGGCTCTGGCTCTGGCTCTGGCTCTGGCTCTGGCTCTGGCTCCGGCTCCGGCTCCGGCTCCGGCTCCGGCTCCGGCTCCGGCTCCGGCTCCGGCTCCGGCTCCGGCTCCGGCTCCGGCTCTGGGCTGTGGGAAGGGCTATAGGCTGTGTGCAGGGACGGGGGGTAAGTGGAAACAGACATTTTCTGACGAAAATACAACTCAGAGTAAAGTAAAGACGAGGGTTTTAAAGAGCTGATTTTGGGCGTTACATAAATAAATAATTATTGTTTAAATAACAATAACAGCTCCTTTCACTGGACTCTCCTGGTGCTCAGGCATTTGCTTTAGATCAGTTTTAAAAATGCCTTCCAGATGTGTGTCTGGTGTGTGTCTGGTGTGTGTCTGGTGTGTGTCTGGTGTGTGTTTGGGGGAGGGACAGGAGTGAGTGGGTGGGTTGAATATGCATTATATGACTGAGCTCGTGGGATGCCCCTCAGGTCCACGGGCCACTCAGTTGCCTCTGGTGCAGCTCTGATTCCACCGCCAGGATCAAGATTGTGAATGTAAGTTTTGTGTGTAGATGTTTCCGGTGTTGCGGGTTGTCTGGGGCTAGTTTAACTGGTCAGGGGGCGTGTCTTGTGATAGTTCTGCTCTTTGCTGTGGACGTAGAGGCTTTAGACAGAGCGGCGCGTCTCGAGTGGAACCAGAACAAATATTCCACGTGATCGACTGTTTCCTTGCAGGACCCGCACGCGTAAGTTTATTTTTCATATTATCTGAAGCGTGTTTTTGTGCTTCAACATCCCGGGAACACAATAAAACCACAGTTTGTTTATACAATTCAATACTTGTGTGTTTTTTCCACGTGGGATGTAAAACGTGGATGTTTACCCCAAGTCAACGTGCACCTTGTCCTCTCTTTTTGACCAAACAGCTCAGAAGAACACACTTTTACTGCGTGGGATTTAAATGCAACACGTGACAAAGAAATATCCCATTCCAGCTTCATCATGAAGCTACAGCCAATGCAACAGGGACATTTGTTAAAAGTACCTTCATGTCTCCTATGCACATGTCTAAACTTTACCGTGAACTGAATAAAGTGATGTAAGAGAAATAGTGGTAATAAATCGCTTTGCAACTCAAATAACTTATGGCAAATGTATTATAAGAGAAGCAATATAGAGTGTTTACAGCGCACAAAAGCTCCCTTTGGTGATTTCACATGAAAGCTGAAGTGTGAGTTTTGTTACAGTGATGTGGACTTGACCGTGAATTACGTGTGATCGTTACTATGTTTGAAGTACATAAAGATACGTGTGATATAATTGAAATAAATAGGTAAATATCAAGATCAGATTTAATTTTTTACAGTCTTGTTTTTCCTGTTGCGACAGACTAAATAATAATTAATTTGAACAAGAACTGAATCTGTGGCATGTAGAAGAGGCTTTGGTTCACTTTTTCATTAACATTTTACAAAACTAATGTTTTACTAAACTCTCAGACAATGGTAGCTTATTGTGTAATACAAAGTACGCGCGGCAAGGACTTTGGCATGTTCACAGATACTAGTTATTATGTAACTGTTTTCAGGAGAAACCGTGGAAAAACTGTATGTGCTGTTTAAAGTGGGGAAATGTGAGATTAACTTTAAACACTCAGCGGAAAATGAAATAAACATGACGAATTATCAATAAAACACATTTTATCCATACATTGCTTTTCATGCCGAATGATAGTCCCTATGGTTAACCCTGACCCTTCGACCCTTCTACCCTTCTTCCCTTCGACCCTTCAACCCTTCTACCCTTCGACCCTTCTTCCCTTCGACCCTTCAACCCTTCTACCCTTCGACCCTTCTACCCTTCTTCCCTTCGACCCTTCAACCCTTCAACCCTTCGACCCTTCGACCCTTCTATCCTTCTATCCTTCTACCTTTCTACCCAACTGCCTGACCCACAGTTACATACAGTGACAACCCTACATCTACCTGACGGAACCTGTGTGAACCTCTGTGAACCTGTTTCTTAGAACTGTGTGTTCCTTTTGGGTCAACAAAGTGTGCCTTTCCTCACTTCACCCGTGTTTGTGTCCAGGATGGGTCCGGCTGCTCTCCTGCTCCTCCTCTGGGCCCTGCCGCTCTGTGACAGCGGTAAAATCCTGGTCTACCCCATCGACGGGAGCCACTGGCTGAACATGCGCGTCCTGGTGGAGGCGCTGCACGCTCGGGGGCACGAGGTGACCGTGCTTCGCTCTTCCACCAGCTGGTACGTGTCGGAGCACTCGCCTCACTACACCTCCATCACCATCGAGCAGCAGCGGCAGCAGAACCTCGAGAGCCAGGGCTTCATGAGCTCCTTCCTCCAGAGGTCCATCGAGATCAGGAGAAACCGTGGCTCGCTCTGGGCCTTTGTAGACTTCTACAAAAACCTGTTCGACATGATCGGACAGAACCAGGAGGTGGTGGCTGAGTTCGTGGTGACTATTTTTGAGAATAAGACTCTGATAAAAGAGCTGACAGATGCCGACTATGAAATGTTTCTGACTGACCCTGCGTTTCCAGGAGGAGTGCTGCTGGCCCACTTTCTAAACCTGCCCACTGTGTTTAATGTGCGGTGGCTTTTTTACGGAGAGGCCCACTTTGCCATCGCCCCCTCCCCTCTGTCCTATGTGCCCCAGCTCTTCTCTCAGTCCACCGACAAAATGGACTTTGTCCAGCGACTGTCAAATGTTGTTTACCACAGCATCCTGGTCTATATGCTTCACTTTGTGTCCAACCCTCCGTACCAGGCCGTGTGTGACCGGTACTTCGGCCCCAGTGTGGACGTCTTGTCTCTGATGCAGGGAGCAGACATCTGGCTCATGAGGGTTGACTTCATCTTTGAGTTTCCTCGGCCCACGATGCCGAACGTGGTGTACATCGGAGGCTTCCAGGGAAAGCCTGCCAAAGCTCTGCCCTCGGATCTGGAAGAGTTTGTTCAAAGTTCAGGAGAACATGGGGTGATCATTATGACGCTGGGGACGTTACTCGGAGACCTGGGCCCTGAGAAGTCTGAGATCGTGGCTGCAGCGTTTGCCGCGCTCCCTCAGAAGGTGATCTGGAGACACTTGGGCCAGCGGCCGGCTTCTCTGGGAAACAACACGAGGCTGGTGCAGTGGATGCCTCAGAATGACCTTCTAGGACACCCTAAAACCAGAGTGTTTGTGACTCACGGAGGGACCAACGGCCTGTACGAAGCCCTGTACCACGCTGTCCCTGTGCTGGGCATCCCACTCATCTTTGACCAGTTTGACAACATGGAGCGCATGAAGGCTCGCGGAGCAGCAGAGTTTGTGGAAATCACATCCTTAGATACAGACACTCTAGTGAAAACTCTGAAGGATTTATTAGACCCCAAAAAGCTGTATAAATCCAACATGGTTAAACTCTCACAGCTGCTTCATGACAAGCCCATCAAACCTTTAGACAGCGCCATATACTGGATAGAGTATGTCTTGAGACACAAGGGGGCGCCACACCTGCGCACAGAGTCCTACAAAATGCCCTGGTATGCGTATCACTCTGTGGACGTGATGGCAACTATACTAGCAGCACTTCTGCTGACTTTCTATATGTTTTATATGTTTTGTAGATTTATTATTCGAACTTTGATGAGTGTTAAAAAGTCTAAGACTGAATAGGCTCAAATAGATTTTAGAAATTAAACTTTTTTTTAATGGAAACTTGATTGAAAATACAAATAAGTCAAAGTGGCGTGGAAATTCTAGAAAATATTTTTTGGATTAAATGATAGTACTCACAAGTACTCCACTTGGTTATACACGTACATGAACTCGAGGGGTCCAAAGTATTCAACGTTCTATGCAGCATCAAGATACGTATACGTGCAACAATCTAATGACACTGGTTTTGAAATCAAGACATGTCGAATCCGGAAGTATCATTTTAAACCTTTGCTGCCGTGGAATACTCAGGGAATGAATGAAGGGATCAGACCCACTCGTTTAGAACAATGAGTTTGAATTTTTGAATCCTGTTCACCGACAATGACAATAAACCATTTTCTGATTCTGAATAACATAAAGGGGAATATTGTTTCCCGTTGTAGAGCATTCATCGGTCTGTTGAGTATTGGTCAGAAAACTGATCTTGTAGCTTATTTGTTTAGATTTGATGAATTGTGTCTGTGTTCTTATAGAATGTAGAACCTATATTGTTATATTATTTCTGCTTTTATGGATTTTTTGTGTATGTTTTGTTCATTTGTGTCATGACATGCTGAAGTTTAGAATGTTTTAAAATGAGTACTTGTAAGTGATGTACAAACATGATCAGTCCCGTCAATAAAGGGCAAATTCAACATTTAGTGGAGTATTTCTTCTTTCATAACACTTTATCTCTCATAACGTTCATATATTCAAACACAGTTCAGTGTAAACTTTTATCCAAAAATAACCAGACTTTCAACAATAACACCACATTTTGAAAAAATACTCAACAAATGGCATCATTGATAATATACTAGTTTTTATAAACACAGAAAATATTACAACCGGAAAACGCTATCACTGGCATTAAAAAGGATTTCGCCGAGCGCTGCTGAGTAGTCATACAGAAGGAGCATGTGACCACTCGCTGCAACTGTGGACAGGGCCAGACCTCCGTGAAGGCCCCCCATCAAATGCCTTAATATCTCAAAAACTACAAATGAAGGTTTTTGCAGCACTGAGTTCCCGAGTCGGTAACTTTACAACAGGTGGCCCTCATGTTGGGTGAAATGGAGCGTGACTTCACTGAGAGCTAAGGTGAGAGCGGGGAACAACAAACAAGGCCTGACCAAATCGATATATATATATATTTATCTGTTTTAGACCCATTTACACAGATCACCAGGTTATAAAGGGGTTTTGGCGTTTGGTTGCCCTGAGCGCCCCCATCATAATCCTTCTGCCGACCTCCAGATACACAGACTAAAAAGTCCTCTTAAAGTCCAGGGGATCAGTGCAGTGTTGACTTGTTGGTCACATGAACATTTTACTCAAATCAATCTACTTTAGAGCATATTTTAGCAGCCAGACTTTTTCTTCATTCTCCATAAGTGAACGGAGTCTCAAGTTCCCGCTCGAAGTGTCACTACAACAGAAGTGTCATTACAACAGAAGTGTCACTACAACAGAAGTGTCACTACAACAGAAGTGTCATTACAACAGACGTGTCACTACAACAGAAGTGTCATTACAACAGAAGTGTCATTACAACAGAAGTGTCACTACAACAGAAGTGTCACTACAACAGAAGTGTCATTACAACAGAAGTGTCACTACAACAGAAGTGTCACTACAACAGAAGTGTCACTACAACAGAAGTGTCATTACAACAGAAGTGTCACTACAACAGAAGTGTCATTACAACAAAAATGTCACTACAACAGAAGTGTCACTACAACAGAAGTGTCATTACAACAGAAGTGTCACTACAACAGAAGTGTCACTACAACAGAAGTGTCATTACAACAGAAGTGTCATTACAACAGAAGTGTCACTACAACAGAAGTGTCATTACAACAGAAGTGTCACTACAACAGAAGTGTCACTACAACAGAAGTGTCATTACAACAGAAGTGTCACTACAACAGAAGTGTCATTACAACAGAAGTGTCACTACAACAGAAGTGTCATTACAACAAAAATGTCACTACAACAGAAGTGTTGATGTGGTTTAAGTGACGTTCCCATGGGGTGGTGTGTGACAAGAAGAAGTCGCGGACACTGTTCTGTACTTTTCGAAGATGTTTAATACAGATAACAGCATCAGATAACAGGACAGCAGAAAACAGCGCCCTCGGTCCGCTGGTGATCAGGAAGACGAACCCCGTCTCTGGGCGCACCCCACCTTTATATACTGAAAACGCACAAAGACCGATAAACAATATCTGACAGGTATGATATCACACATGTAAAGGCCGGTTAGCCAATAAGAGATCAGATGTAAAAAATATCCATATTTGGGTAGGATGAGGACCGAAAAGCCCTCCTCTCTAAACTGGAGAACTTACAGAAATGAGATCATGAGAAAACACAGCTGTATACAATGCATCTCAAGGCCTCGCAGCCAATGGAGACATCTCCCATTCGGTAGTTAATCAGATGTGGGCCCCTTACATTCCGTGGAATAGACATTTTGGTAGAAACACACATATTCCTAAAAGCCAGTCTCAGAATGAGGCCTAACTTTGCATGGACCTAGTTTTAATACACTTCAGTGTCATTAGTCATTACAACAGAAGTGTCATTACAACAGAAGTGTCATTACAACAGAAATGTCACTACAACAGAAGTGTCATTACAACAGAAGTGTCAATACAACAGAAGTGTCATTACAACAGAAGTGTCACTACAACAGAAGTGCTGATCTGTGGCAAACTGAGGCAGAGGTGGGCGAGGCGGAATAAGGTGAATAGTAAATAGTAAATATACAAAGTTGCAATGCACATGTTTTTGACCAGGAAACACAAACACAATAATACGGTTATAACATAAGTTCATCAGGAGCTTTAGATTGAAAGTTGTCATATTTTTTTTTGTCATTGATTTGTAAATCCTTAAACCCGGTTGGTGGCGTTCGCTGGTGGAGCGTTCCCGGTGAAGGAGGACATTTTATGGCTCTGCAGGACACGTCGAGTCCGGCCCAGCAGCGCCCGGAGCCCAGAGGAGAGCTCCTCACTCACATGGAGGTACACCAGAGGGTTCAGGGCCGGGTTCAGACACACCAGGCCGCGGCCCACCTGATGAGCCACGTAGACGGCGTTGGACCAGGCGTAGCACTGCCTCCGCTTCAGCAGCACTCTGCTGCACAGGTTGAGGTTCCTGAGGACGTGATAGGGAATGTAACACACAGAGAAGAGCAGGATCAGAACCAGCAGCAGCCTGAGGCTCCTGCGCCTCAACAGCCGGTCTGTGGAGCCGGAGCCACACAGCGTCACGATCACATGACTATAACAGCCCACCGTGACCAGGAACGGCAAGCAGAACCCAGTCAGCGTCCAGCCCACACTGTATCTCAGATAGTCCTCCACAAACTCTTTGGACGTGGTGTCAAAGCACTTTTGTGCACCTTTTTGGTAAGTTTTGGGGAAGAACATGTCCGGGAGGCTTTGAACGATCACCAAAACCCAAACTAAAACTGAAACAACCACAGAATGAGTCACCGTCAGCCGTCCAATCACGCGCACCGGATGGACAATGGCCAGATACCGGGACACGCTGATGCAAGTGAGAAATCCGATGCTCCCGTACAGGTTTATGTTGAAACAGAACCGCGTGATTTTGCAAAAAGTGTCTCCGAAAATCCATTTGCTCTTATTAAAGTAATAGACCACCAAGAAAGGCAGCGTGAGAAGGTAAAGGACGTCGGCCAGTCCCAGGTTCAAGACAAAAACATTGATGATCTTGAGCTTAGTCCAGTTCTGCAGTAAGATCTTGAGTCCTATGACGTTTGCGGTGAGCCCGACGATGAAGACCAGGATGTAGACAGGAGGAAGGAACCTACCTGCGAAGTCAAAGCTAATCTGAGGACAGGAGCTCCGGTTCATGACTTCTCCTGCTCGCACAGCTCTTTTAGTGTGACTCCGTTTGGTGTGAGGCAATGTCGTTTTAGCTGACAACATCATTACAAGAGAAACGCTTCCTCTTCGGCCCAAATATGGATTCAGAAATGATGACTTTCAGAAGCAAAATGATAACCAAGTGTCACAATCAGAATCAGAATCAGAAAAGGTTCATTGCTGTCGCCAATGAAGAGAATTCACAACCATAGGACCTTGCTTAGGTGATTCGGTGCAACATAAAATAATGAACAACGAAAACAACATATATAAGTCAAAAATAAAAACTATTCAACTCTACTATAGGATACAAATACAAATAAGCCTATTATGTACAGAACATTTACAGTTAATTTAGAGTTATGTTTATTAATAGTATGAAGTTTGAGCTCACATTCCTCTGGCGAGGCGTCATCTGCTGGATAAAAACATGTTTTCTTGGAGAGTTTGGAAGAATAGCCAAAAGTTGAAGGAACATTATGTACGTTCTCTGATCTCTGTCTTCCATCTCTCTGTCTCTGTGATGTTTCCAGTGGCAACAAGAAAACTGAACATTTGAAGTACAAAAAAACAGCATGCATTAATGTAAAGGCAACGAAGTCGGAAATTGAAGAAAGCATTACAGCCCCGTCATGGGCCCTATCCCGGAGAGTCCTCCCGGAGCGCCCTCCCGGAGCGCCCTCCCGGAGAGCCCTCCCGGAGCGCCCTCCCGGAGAGCCCTCCCGGAGAGCCCTCCCGGAGAGCCCTCCCGGAGAACCCTCCCGGAGAGCCCTCCCGGAGAGCCCTCCCGGAGCGCCCTCCCGGAGAGCCCTCCCGGAGCGCCCTCCCGGAGTGCCATTTCTTGTGGCCCGAGCCCTCTTTGCTTCTGCGGCGCTCCTGGTTAACTCTCATGATGGCCCTTCACTTCCTCAGCCTGTTTTCCCGCTGCCCGGACACTATTTCCCGCTGTGGAGTTTCGGAGGTTCATTTGGTTCTAATTTAAAGGGGCAATATTAACTAGTTTTGACCACTTTTGTGCTTCACCCCCATCATTTGTTAATTGGTTTGCCCAGGGGAGGGACTCACTACAGTTCTTTCCCGGTAAATAAATAAATAAATAAAAAGACTTAAATAAATAAAATAAATAAATAAAGTAAAGAATAAAGAAAAAAAAACATCATTCATCTAGATTTTAAAGAGCAGCCAACAGTAGCCACAGCGACACGCTCATGACTGATCACATGTTTCACAAAGATGGAACAGTCCGAGTTGTACACGGAGGAAAGAGAAGGTACTGCAGCTTTAATTAAAGACTTGATTCTGATATTATCTGATTCAAAGTTGCCAGTGCTGTGCCCGTGACGCACTTTCACTTCTCTTTTTGAGGCTCTTGTGAAATCCAGACGTGATCAACTCGAGGTTGAAAAGATTTACACTGAAAACGAAAAATGTTCCAACAATCACGCGGAAAATCATATTCTGTCTGTAAATGTCAGACTTAAGTCATTAAAACAAATAAATAAATACATTAAATAAACAATAAAAAACAGTTTGTGGGTACATATTTAAAGGTGGTATGGATGATTTTTTTCATCAAATTTTTTATTATATTTCCTCGTGGCGTGGATAAATCATTTGTCCTACCACGTATCAATCATAAAACGCACCTATCGCTCACCTGCAGCCGCGTGCGTTTTTTCCCCACGTTTCCACGTGCCTAAGCGCATGGATCTATCATAAAATAGTTCCCTCAGAGTACGGGGAAAAATGAAGACGGAGAAAGACAGTTCGAGCTGACGCAGAAGTGGACAGAAATCTACGGGAGACAAGAGATGTGATGCGCTCCGTTGCTCTAATAAACAAACGGACGTGTGTGTTGTATCAGTCCACACGGGGGAGTGGCATGTGCACTTCCGCCTGAGTTCTCAAATCGCCGAAAAATCGTCCATTGCGCCTTTAATCCGTCCATCTTTGTCACTTTTACATTCATCTAACCAATCGGCATAAGAGACATATGTGGCAAAGTGGACCGGCGCATCCACTATTTTACTCTATTTTGTACACTGTTTACATACACAAATTTACCAACAACGCCTCCTGAGGTTCTGGCTCAGGACCAGGTTAAGGCACGCACGTTCGTCGTTGGAACGACAGAGGCATGGTTTAAGTTAATAATAATTTATTGACACAATCGTCGATAGTTTCAGTCCGTTGTTGTCATAGTCCATTCGGTGTGAGACAAGTTGTAACACATAAGGGTTCACAAAAAGGGTGGACAAAAAGGCAAGACAGGGTCTTCTCCGGGCACCTGACACGGGATGGCTGCAACACGGCGCAGCTAGCGCGTTCAGCCACCCGGCCTACAGCACGCCGCACATCCCGGAGGTCGCACACCACGCGGGCCCATGGCAGCACCGCGGCACATTAAATAGTGACACTAGTTAGACATACAATCTTTTCTCATTCACATACAACTCAAAATACCTGGACTGAGGAGCGATGTGGAGCACCCAGCAAACAGGAAGTGTGTGAGGTCAGAGGCCGACTGACGTCGCTAGACGGCAATTTATGGAGCTACGCTGGATCGATTCACCTATCAGGGGCGTGCGTCTAAGCAGTGGCAGGGGCCCGCCTTCAGGCTATCCTGCCACACATAGTATAATCACGACCAGTGTTCAAACGCACGATAAATAATTACAACAATGGGGGGCTTCGTCAAGCAGAGAGCCATTTCAGGACATTCACATCATAAAAAAGTAAATAATTTATCACTGATGCAGACTTTGGCATCGTAGTTGGACTGATTCCGTCCTTAAATAAGACGTTTCTGAGTCCATGTGTGTCCTGAATGTAGCGCACGAGCTAGCCAGCACAGTGGGGGCACAGTCGAGCCAACAACAGAGAGAAACTACAAAACAAAAGCTTGGGGTTTTTATGTGAAACAACGACAACAAAAGGCACACATCTTCCATCTGAACGCCTCTGCAGGCCCTGCAGCGAGGGAGGCGTCAAACCACAGCTCGTCAGGTGCTTCAGCAGGATGTCAAATCTCTGCATTTCCTCATCACTTTCTCATCACTTTCTCATCGGCGTGCGAAACACCTCGACACCAAATGGAGCTCAGCAACACGACGACCAAAGGTTTCTGCCTCTTAGAGGACATCACGTTCTCCGATCGGTTCCTCCCTCCCGTCTACGTCCTCGTCTTGGTCGTCGGCGTGGTGGCCAACGTCTGGGGACTCGTGTTCTTACTGCGAAACTGGAAGAAAGTCGGACACGTCAACGTTTTCGTTCTCAACTTGGGACTCGCCGATATTCTGTACCTGCTCACGCTTCCGTTCCTGGTCGTCTACCATTTCAAGGGAAGAAAGTGGGTTTTCGGAGACACTCTTTGCAAAATCACCCGGTTCTGTTTCAACGTGAACCTGTACGGGAGCATCGGCTTCCTCACGTGTATCAGCGTGTACAGGTACTTGTCCATCGTCCACCCGATGAAAGCTCTGGGCAGGTTAACGCCGTCTCATTCCAGAGTCATCTCAGCCCTGGTTTGGTTGTTTGTCGGTGCTCAAACAATTCCAGATATGTTCTTTACTAAGACGCATAGACACAAAGCGGGAAAGTGCTACGACACCACGTCCACGGACTTTGTGGAGGACTATCTGAGATACAGTATTGGCTGGACGCTGACCGGGTTCTGCTTGCCGTTCTTGGTCACGGTGGGCTGTTATGGTCATGTGATCGTGACACTGCGCAGCCCCTGCTTCACAGACACTGGTGGGTAGAAAAAATGTTTGGTCCTTTAAGAGCTTTTTACAGTGTTTGCCTCATTCACTCACTCATTCATGCGTGTTAGCGTGATCCTCGTTTCTTATACGTTTGTGTTAGCGTCCACAGCCCTGAACAAATCTTTGTAAAATTCAAACTCCGGTTCATATGCAAATGTTCCGAAAAGTTGCATAGCTAAAAATATAACAACCACAAAATAAGAATCTAAGGCAGGATGTGGACAGGAAATGATTATTATTGTTTCATCTGCGCAGCTGGTGTAACTTTAACACTTTAAGATAAAAGAGAGTTTGATTCATGTAAAGATAATACTACTTAGTCCACTGCCAGTTTAAAGGTGGAATGGACGATTTTTTTCAGCAAATTTTTTATCATATTTTCTCGTGGCGTGGATAAATCATTTGTCCTGCCACGTATCAATCATAAAACGCACCTATCGCTCACCTGCAGCCGCGTCAGGCTCATCCCCAAGTTTCCGCGTGCCTAAGCGCATGGATCTATCATAATATAGTTCCATCAGTGCATGGGGCAAAATGAAGACGGAGAAAGACAGTTCGAGCTGACGCAGAAGTGGACAGAAATCTACGGGAGACGAGAGATGCGATGCGCTCCGTTGCGCTAATAAACAAACGCACGTGTGTGTTGTATCAGTCCACACGGGGGAGTGGCATGTGCACTTCCGCCTGCGTTCTCAAATCGCCGAAAAATCGTCCATACCGCCTTTAAGTGTTTAGGTACAAATCTGAATTGATGCTCAGATATCAGTGAAATTAAGTAGAAGTAAAACTGCTCTGTGTCCACAGACCGGCTGTTGAGGCGCAGGAGCCTCAGGCTGCTGCTGGTTCTGATCCTGCTCTTCTCTGTGTGTTACATCCCCTATCACGTCCTCAGGAACCTCAACCTGTGCAGCAGAGTGCTGCTGAAGCGGAGGCAGTGCTACGCCTGGTCCAACGCCGTCTACGTGGCTCATCAGGTGGGCCGCGGCCTGGTGTGTCTGAACCCGGCCCTGAACCCTCTGGTGTACCTCCATGTGAGTGAGGAGCTCTCCTCTGGGCTCCGGGCGCTCCACACTCAGGCTCAGCTCGCCGTCTCCCGGATCGCCTCAAGCCCTCTGCGTCTACGTGACAGATGTAGTCACATGTAGACTTGTTACATTAAAGATGCACCGCGTAACCTTTCATGGTCTGTCACCGTAGGGGGCCGTAACTCCGTCATACTGCTGTTGTGTCCTTGGGCAAGACACTTAAGCCTCTTAAGTGTCTTGCCCACACTACACTGATAGTGCACCTTTCATAATGACACAGGGTCCTTTGCTTTCCTTGCTAAATATTACATGTTGTTTATATTTTATTTTTATGTAAAACATTGTGTAAATAGTTTTTATTTAAAACCGAAAAAACAATTAAAAAATGTCTAAAAGGTGTTTAAAATCTGTAAAGTTATTTAAAGATTCTCATTATGAAGTGTGATTTACAGACATATAATATACAGTGAGTTTAAGCTATTTTAAGCCTGAACAAAGTATTATCCCAGTTCTATCTGTACAATGTTCTTACAAAAGAGGATGAAAGACTTCAGAAGTTAGTGTCAATAATGAGTCACAGAAGTTACTTATTCAAACTTTTACATCTCAGATCTTATCGCACGGCAAATTCCCCTCCGCGGGAAAGAAAGTCCTGGTTCAGACCCGGTTCAGTCCTGGTTCAGACCTGGTTCAGTCCTGGTTCAGTCCTGGTTCAGTCCTGATTCAGACCCGGTTCAGACCCAGTTCAGACCCGGTTCAGTCCTGATTCAGACCCGGTTCAGACCTGGTTCAGTCCTGGTTCAAACTTGGTTCAGTCCTGGTTCAGACCTGGTTCAGACCCGGTTCAGACCTGGTTCAGTCCTGGTTCAGTCCTGGTTCAGACCCGGTTCAGACCTGGTTCAGTCCTGGTTCAGACCTGGTTCAGACCCGGTTCAGACCTGGTTCAGTCCTGGTTCAGTCCTGGTTCAGACCCGGTTCAGACCTGGTTCAGTCCTGGTTCAGTCCTGGTTCAGACCCGGTTCAGACCTGGTTCAGTCCTGGTTCAGACCTGGTTCAGACCCGGTTCAGACCTGGTTCAGTCCTGGTTCAGTCCTGGTTCAGACCCGGTTCAGACCTGGTTCAGTCCTGGTTCAGACCTGGTTCAGACCCGGTTCAGACCTGGTTCAGTCCCTGGTCAGAGTTTTGTCACAGTTCAGTCCCCGTTCGATCAGCAGGTGTGATGTAGAAACCACCACTTCCTTTCACTCGTTCTGAGAAACATGTAAAAAAATTAAAGTAATGAAAACTGTTTTATTTGTAACACCAACCAACAATCTTTTCTACATCGGATTGAAAAATGTAACTCTGGACAAAACACAGTAGAAAATGTCTATAGCGCACCTTGACAATTGTAAAAAAACAAAAATAAGAAAAAAGTTCATATATAACGTGAGTCAAATGACATATCTCATACATAAATACAAAAGTTATAAATTCTCTATAATGCTATTTACAGAAAGTGCAATTAAGGTTACACGCTGCATATGAAATACACAAAAATAAACTGCAAAAACATCTATACAGTACATCATTTACAATAATCGAACCGTTCTTTTACAGTTATCTCAACAAATATATAAATCCCTTCCCTCTTTGGCACGTGGATCGTTATGAGCTGTAGATGTTGAACAAAACGCTCTGTTGTGGCCACGGGACACTCACACACGATGCTCATGGTTTGTGGGGACTTGGTACAGCTGCATTCGCTTCCTGTCAACTGAGCCTAGTCTTAACCTCAATCTGACCCTTTACTGTAAACCGTGTTGTTGCTCTGACGTTGACGGGTTTATTCCAGTTTTGGTCCGAGCAAAACGTCTCCATGAACGGAGTATTTACAAGTATAAGTATTGCGAGTGTTGAATTAAAATGCACTATAAAGAATTTTTACCTTTGTCGTCACTATCTTTGTTTCACCCCAGCTTGAGATCATGGAAAAAAGTTAAATTGGACTCAGACTAAATTGGATTAATATATTTTGGACACAAAATATATTTTTTAAAATGTAAGTGTCACTGTTTTTGCACAAGAATCAATACTTGATACCTTGATACCGCAGTCAGTATCGTATTGGTGTCGATCCCTAATAATATTAATGAATACCCGCCCGTCATATGTTATTCAAAGTTAGGCTATGTGTGTGAAGTGCTTTGCTCGAGGGCACGGTGGCAGGATCCACTGTGGGACCAAAAGGTTTAGAAATGTTTTAAAAGCTTCAAAACGTAAAAGAAGGTGTGGTCAGTGTTTTGAGCAGCAGTATTTATCCTCTCCTGTGCTCTGATTGGCCCAGCCCAATGGGAGGAGTTTTGACTGAAACTTGCCCTGTCCTTGGTTAAAGGTCTTACCGGTCCAATCCTATACTTTGAGTTTATTGAGGTCTGGCCACCTCCACCTCAGTGCTCTGCCTCATTAGCCTTTGACTGGTTTGATTTTCATGGTCTTATGACACTGTTGTAGACTGAGGGGAGGTTGTAGCTCGACCAATCAGATTTGAAGAACAGGGTTTCTCAACAAAAATTGCCTCGTTCAATTCTCTTTCAAATCATTCCTTCTCCTGCTTAAAAAGAAGGGCTGGAAACTCCTCCCATTGGGCAGGACCAATCACAACTCAGTAAACTGTGTGGATGATTATATTTTAAACCAGTCGGGATGATTGAGGGATCGACCTACAAATCATAAATTAAACGTTCTATTCACACGTGCGAATAGTGCAGAGCAGATGTCTGTCTGTACAGTTCTTGTCCTGGGTTCCTCTGGGTTTCTCGGGGTTCCGCAGGGTTCCTCAGGGTTCCTCGGGGTCCCTCAGGGTCTGTAGCCCCACAGCGCAGGGTTCCTATAGGGAGCGTATGGGCAGTGTTGGTGGCACGCGCAGGACTGGATGACCATCACGGCCCTCTGCAGCAGTCGGCCTCCCGGGCACACGAAGGCGACCCGGGCCGTGGAGGTGTGGTGCGGCGTGCAGCACCGCGAGTCCGAGCACACGCCACAGTACCTGAGCCGGAAGGTCTTCGTGCTGGAGCAGCCCTCGTGAAGCAGCCGCACTCGCCCCGGGGACAGGACGGAGGGCTGGCACGCCCCTCGCTGGCCCAACTGTGGAGGACGGAGTCACACAAAATGAGATGAGGAATACGCTGGGTTCATGTCTAATCCTATAGTCTCAAACTGAGCTGGAGACAGGTCAGAATACTATGGTCACTTCACAGGTCACTTCACTGTTCAACTGTCGGGTCACAGATTTGTTGATCTGATTTCTGGTTCATATCTCTGTCATTTTTATATTTATCCCGGTGAAAGCAAAAACAACCCAAACTTCTTGCTTGCAGCAGAAATGAACCAAAGTGAAAGCTGCATTCAGTTTAACATTGAGCAGAGAAACCGTTCTGAAACCAGGAGCTCCAACAGTCCATTATCTCCTGTGATGGACCTGCAGATGATGCCCCACACGCCCTCGACTCCTAAAGTCTCTAGTTCAAATCCAGACTCTCTTGTGTGTGATTATAAACCACATCACAACATCTGCGGATTAGTCATTCTACTCTGTCATGTTCCACTGAGTCGTGAGATGTCTGAATGATATCTGCAGATGTTTGATAAATTCAGCAGGATTATGGACCTTGATTAGGTTCATAATCCTGGACATTTCTTTCCTGCAGCTCCTCCAGCTCCTGCTCTATCTGTACGACACACACTACCGTTTCAAACCATCAGATACACATGTCCGTGCTCACCGCTGGAGGTGCGAGCCGGGGCGGGGGGCCGCAGGGCCGCACTTTGCACAGCCTCGTCTCCAGCTGCAGGCGGCAGCTCGGGTTCTGGTTGGACACTCGAGTGGACACGCCGGGACCACAGCTCTGAGAACAGACGCTCCACTGGGTACTCTGCTCGGCACAGTGAGGCTGGGGCTGAGGGAGGGGCTGGGGCCGAGGCCGGGGCTGGGGCCGAGGGCGGGGCTGGGGCCGAGGGCGGGGCTGGGGCCAAGGGCGGGGCTGAAATCGAGGTAAAGAGGGCCACAATCCTCCAGACTGCTGAGCTAAAGACAGAGACAAGAACAGGATGTTAGTTTAGAGAAAACGATGTAAATATTTAATGATGATACATGAATGGGTGTAAAAATATTACAACATAACAACAGGGGGGTTGACTTTTCAGACAAAGACTGAAATAGACACGCCTTTGGCCGTTCCCCCAGGCAAGAGCGATGCAGCGCCCTGGGAACCCTTTTCCACGCCTTCAGGTTCGACAAATGCTGAAGTTTTAGTCTTTTGTGAACCATCTTATAACCCGCGGTCCAAACAGGTCGGGCAGGTTTTGGTGACCGTCGGCCGTCTGTGTTTAGTGCGAATAAAGGCAAGGGACCTCAGGGAAGCTGGTGGGGCTGGTGGGGACTGGTGGAGACTGGTGGGGGCTTGTGGGGGCTCGAGGGACCTCAGGGGGTCTTGTGGGAGCTGGTGGGGGCTTGTGGGACCTCAAGGGGGCTCGTGGGTGCTCATAGGGGCTGGTGGGGGCTCGAGGGACCTCAGGAGGGCTTGTGGGACCTAAGGGGGGCTGGTGAGGGCTCATGGGGGCTGCTATTTGCTGATTTGTCTGTAGAACGTGTCTCCAGCCGCGCTCGGACTGGCCCCAAGCTCCATTCACAAAATTCCCTTTTCAATGACATTCAACTTTAAACCTGACAACTCTAAACACGTGAAGATAATGCACTGCGATTAGCTTTCCTCTACTTTAGCGCTTCCTACTTTGGCCAAATAATAATGTTATGATCAGTCCGTTCTCCCCATGTTTGTGACCCGTGCGCTCAAGGCAGCCGTGAACTCCCTGAAACATTACTACATATTAAACCATTATTCATAAATTCTCTGAAACATCAGGCCGTCCCCCGAAATAGAACGGCGCACCAGAGCCGAAGCCCGACTTTAACACAACTCCAGATGTTTAAAGGTCGTTCCTTCGTCTCAGATTTAAATGAGCGGAGCTGCGTGTGTGCGAGTGCAATTGTGACGGCGTGAGACATACTTGTGGTCTAATAAACCAGGAGCGCGCGGAGCTGAAAATATGCTCGGATTCTTTTTAGGGGATATGTTCGGAAACAGACTGTTCCTTTGGGTCAGACACACCCAGTTTAACACGAGACGGTCCAGTAAAAGGTCCAGACGACCGCTAGTGACACGGTTTGAAAACAAACGGGATCACGGCGGAGTGTGGAGCGGTCAGACGTGAGATACAACGGTGAGTAAAGGTCAACAGGAAAATAGTTTGTGAGTTTTGCCAATTTTGTTTTTGCGGCGTCGGGACTAAATAAATGAGTCATTGCGGAAGAAAGTGCTGAAACGGGTTGTTTACTAAAGGTGTTCTTTTCCCGGAACAATTATGAAGTTATTTCATAAGAGCTAAAAATACTCCTGGTTGGAACATATTCTGAAAGACGTTTAAATATTTAAAATGTTTGTACATCAAGGAGTGGAAGTGTAAACAAAGGGATTTAGAGACACACTATTGCATTACTTAATCTTTTGTCTATATATTTAACCAAATCCAGAGTTAATATTTGGGCCTGAGATATTGTAAATAAACATTTCAAAACTACTTTATGTTCACTGAATATTTTTGAACCCGGGTCAATACTAGAACTTTCCATCTCAAATTTGAAGAAGTTTAGATGTGAACTGGACTAGACAGGACTGAACTGGATTAAACTGGACTGGACTGGACTCGATTGGACTGAACTGGACTGAACTGGATTAAACTGGACTGGACTGGATTGGACTGAACTGGATTAAACTGGACTGGACTGGACTGGACTCGATTGGACTGAACTGGACTGAACTGGATTAAACTGGACTGGACTGGATTGGACTGAACTGGACTGAACTGGATTGAACTGGATTGAACTGGACTGAACTGGACTGAACTGGATTAAACTGGATTGAACTGGATTGAACTGGACTGAACTGGACTGACCTGAACTGGACTGAACTGGATTAAACTGGATTGAACTGGACTGAACTGGATTGAACTGGATTGAACTGTACTAAACTGGACTGAACTGGATTTAACTGGATTAAACTGGACAGAACTGGACTGGATTAAACTGGACAGAACAGGATTGAACTGGACTGAACTGGATTAAACTGGATTGAACTGGACTGAACTGGATTGAACTGGATTGAACTGGACTAAACTGGACTGAACTGGATTGAACTGGATTAAACTGGACAGAACTGGACTGGATTAAACTAGACAGAACATGATTGAACTGGACTGAACTGGATTGAACTGGATTGAACTGGGTTGGCCTGGATTAAACTGGATAGAACTGGACTGACTGAACTGGACTGAACTGGATTAAATTGGATTGAATTGGACTGAACTGGATTGAACTGGATTGAACTGGATTGAACTGGACTGGATTGAACTGGATTGGATTGATAAAGATAAGATAAGATATTCCTTTATTGTCCCACATGGGCAAAATTCATTGATGCAACGCAAATGAGTCAAACTAAATCTGAGTGATGTAGGAAACAACAATCAAACAACTTAATATTGTCATCATAAGGTTTTTGTCACTTACAGACTCAAACAGTGGGGGAAGAAGTAACACTCCATTATGTTCATTTGTAAGTTAAAGTAGAAGTATCACATAAAAATCTACTTTTTGAAGTACTTTTACACAAATCCAGGGGGAACAAGGAAACACTGAAACAGAACCATGTGACCAGGCTCGTACCCGCGATGGCGTCTTGGATGACGGTGTTGTCCAGGTTCTCACAGACCCACTCGGGGCAGCACTTCCCAGGCAGCCGCAGGTACTGAGGGGCGGGGCAGTCCGGGGAGGGCAGACGGCCGGTCAACGGGCAGGCGTGGACGCAGCTCACACCGCCCCCTCGGCAGTGGCAGAACGCGTCGCAAGACGGACGGAACTCCTGGCCCTCAGAGTACGAGACGCCGTTGAGCTCACAGCCCACGTCCTCCAGACCTGAGACACGAGACAAGTTAGATTGTGTGGAAATGAGAGCGGGACAGACACAAGACAAGATAGATTAAGTGTGGAAATGAGAGCGGGACACAAGGACTGGTGCTCGGACCAATCTTCTTCCCCAGAAAGACACTTTTACAAGACAGTCCTGGTTCAGTCCTGGTTTAGTCTTGGTTTAGTCTTGGTTTAGTCTTGGTTTAGTCTTGGTTCAGTCCTGGTTCAGACCTGGTTCAGGCTTGAGTTAGATTAAGCGTGGAAATGAGAGCGGGACACAAGGACTGGTGCTCGGACCAATCTTCTTCCCCAGAGAGACACTTTTACAAGACAGTCCTGGTTCAGTCCTGGTTCAGTCCTAGTTTAGTCTTGGTTCAGGTTTGAGTTAGATTATGTGTGGAAAGCGTGTGTATGTGTGTGAGAGCGGGACACAAGGACTGGTGCTCGGACCAACCTTTTCCCCAGAGAGACACTTTTACAAGACACAAACGGGTCGAGATGCTCCAAACCTTCACCCGTTCATCAGAGCACAACGTCAGGCCTCTTTAGTGTTCGTTAACAATAACTGGCATGAGATGAATCAAACTTTAATTATGCGGCGTAACATGTATGATTACAAACTGCTTTGGAAGCTACTTTGAAGAGGGAGATATTCTGTTGCTCTCGAGTTAAAAGGCCGTGAATAAACATACACAAACAACATCTACAGCTGTTTTAATACGATCACGGTCACAAATAAGTGAAGGTTTGAGAAACATTTGAAACAATAATCCAAACTCTCAAACTCACTGGCACTTTTCGCTTCAATCTGACACCAAAGCAAGTGGCGATATTGCAATTTCAGACCGATACCGATATCAACTTCTTTCTTCTTGCTTTTAAATTCCTTTACTATTCATGATTTGACTTGGACGACATTATCTTTGCTCCACTGCAACATCAGCTGATCTAAGAATGAAATATATACGTGTAGATAAACTCAAATAAATCAACGTATTTCAAAAATGAATCAAAAAAATGCAGCGAAAAACTCTAAAAACCTTCAATTTTGCACGAGAATCTGTACTTTTTGATCTGTCCGTCAGTATCGAAGCGGCGATATTTGGGATCTGACCGTGTAGCGGGACGGAGGGGAGCGGGAGTGCACTTATATGACCCTGTGACACTGACCCACGCACTGGCCAGGCTCCCCGGGCAGACTGGCGCTGCGGTCGCACTGCAGGCCTCCGTCGCATGGCTCCAGCTCCGTGCACGGCTCGCCCCTTGAGCGTGCGCACACCTGACAGCAGCCGCACCCGTCCCGCACCAGAGGGACGCCCACTCGGCATGCTGGGAGGTCCGCCGGGCACCGACAGGGCGTCCGACACAGCTGGCACCGCACCTGCAGCAGAGGTTTAGAAGGAGCGCACATTTACAAACCACTTCAAAGCAGCAAATGCAGAAGTTTTAGTCTCGTTAGCACATGTTTTTATGGGTTTTTTGGTTCTTTTGCGCCCTCTGCTGGCTATCGTTGTGTTTGGCACCGCTCGGATATCCGGGTTGAAGACTTTTCTTCAACCCGAAGTGTTTTCTTTTTTTCCAGTGGCTGTGAAACGTGGAAAACACTAACAATATTGAGGTTTCCAGAGAACGATGCGACGATATTTGGGATCTGACCGTGTAGCGGGACGGAGGCGTAATGGACGATTTTTCATTGATTTGAGAACTCGGCGATTTGAGAACTCAGGCGGAAGTGCGCACGCGCACTCCCCCGTGCGGACTGATACAACACACACGTGCGTTTGTTTATCAGCGCGACGGAGCGCATCACATCTCTCGTCTCCCGTAGATTTCCGTCTTCTTCTGAGTCAACTCGAACATTTTGTCCCGTACACTGAAGGAACT
Source organism: Eucyclogobius newberryi (assembly GCF_026437365.1). NCBI lineage: Eukaryota > Metazoa > Chordata > Actinopteri > Gobiiformes > Gobiidae > Eucyclogobius > Eucyclogobius newberryi. Next base: position 7,256,243 of record NW_027315801.1, read on the forward strand.
ATATAATGATAGATCAATTCACTTAGACAAGCGGAAACATGCTACTCTCGTGGGGACGAGCCACACGCAGCTGCAGGTGAGCGGTAGGTGCGTTTTATGATCGGTATGTGGCAGGACTAATCGGCAGTCCACGCTACGAGGAAATAAGACTCAGATTTGGGCCAAAAAAATCGTCTATTCAACCTTTAAAATCACATCAGCTTCACATTTTTATTTCTATTTCGTTTTTATTCAGCTCTTTTTGTAGCATTATAAACAATGTACTCGATACTGAAAATTTGTACATCTTTAAAAACCCTCAAAAAAACATTCACAATATTATACAATGTCGAGAGCTTGTCCAACTATTGTTTCAAATGTGTAGGATTTATTTTCATTTCTATTCATATATTTAAGGCTGTGACAATATTAAGGATGAAAAAAATGAAGGACAAAAAAGGACAAAAAAGGACAAAAAAATAAAAAAAATATCAAGGACAAAAAAACCAACAAATATTTTTTTTTAAAATTAAGGACAAAGGAAATTAAGGGCGAAAAAAAAGGAAAAATCAGGACAAAAAAAATCACGACAAAAAAAGAGGGAAAAAAAAAAAGAAATATTAAGGACAAAAAAATTAGGACAAGAAAATAAGTAAAGAAATGGGACAGAAAAAGGAAGAAAAAAAACAATTAAGGACAAAAAAATAAAGAAAAAAAAGGACAACAAAATTAAGCACAAAAAATTAAAGACGATTTTTTTTGTGAAAATGTATGAGACTAAAATAGTATGTCAGACCTGTACCTGCTGCAAATATCCATAATAAAAACATAAAATAAAGTGTCAATAGCCCTATTACACAGTTACCAAGAGCCTCTTCTCACGGACTCACCTGTGATACGGCCCCAAGCAGCAGCAGCAGCAGCAGCAGCACAATCCAGCCTTTCATTACTCTGGCGTTAGCTCCCATGTCCAGCCTCGTTTCTCCCGTTCCTGCTCATTCCCTCCGCTGCGTCTGGCTCCCTCGGATTTATAAAGTCCACTCCGGTGATGTCATGGGTCGTGTAAACATCCAGAGCAGCAGCAGCAGCAGCAGCAGCAGCAGCAGAAGAAGAAGCAGCACAAGCATCACACATGGTTCACATTCCTCAGGCTGCACTTCCAGACAGAGACACGCCCACGTCCAGGACCAACGAGAGCCGACGTTTCTCCTGCTCCCTCTCTCTCCATCTCTCTCTCTCTCTCTCTCTCTCTCTCTCTCTCTCTCCATCTCTCCATCTCTCTCTCTCTCTCTCTCTCTCCATCTCTCTCTCTCTCCATCTCTCTCCCTCTCTCCATCTCTCCATCATAAATGAATGGATTATCATGAATGAGAGGTAACGGGGCTGAAGTGGCGGGATCGGTTTCTTGTTAGCGAAGGAAAAGTGAGTGAGGTGGTTTCCCTCTACTCATCCAAGTGTCTTCTTCGGTTCATCTGACGAGGTTCTGGGAAGGGACACGCCCCTTATCTGTCTGAGGGGAGGAGCTAACTGCAGTGTTTACAGAAAATGCATATCTTGTCTCAGTGTAACCGTTGAGTACATCACACGTTGATGTTATGTCCCTCTGACGGGCATTAATCCAAGTATAGAAGAGGAAAAGCCTGTAATAGTAGTAGTAGAATAGTAGTAGTAGTAGTAGTTGTAGAAGAATAGTAGTAATAGAAGTAGTAGCAGTAGTAATAGTAGAATAGTTGTAGTTGTAGTAGTAGTAGCAGTAGTAGTAGTAGTAATAGTAGAATAGTAGTGGTAGTAGTTGCATCAGTAGTAGTAGTAGTAGTAGAATAGTAGTAGTATTAGTAGTAGTAGTAGTAGTAGTCCGACTACTACTACTACTACTACTACTACTACTACTACTACTTCTACTACTACTATTCTACTACGACAACTACGTCGTAGTAGAATAGTAGTAGTAGTAGTAGTAGTATTAGTAGTAGTGGTAGTAGTAGAATAGTAGTAATAGCAGTAGTAGTAGTAGTAGTAATAGTAGAATAGTAGTAGTTGTAGTAGTAGTAGCAGTAGTAACAGTAGTAGTAATAGTAGAATAGTAGAATAGTAGTAGTAGTAGTAGTAGTAGTAGAAGTAGTAGTAGAATAGTAGTAGTAGTAGTAGTAGTAGTAGAAGTAGTAGTAGAATAGTAGTAGTAGTAGTAGTAGAATAGTAGTAATAGCAGTAGTAGTAGTAGTAGTAGTAATAGTAGAATAGTAGTAGTTGTAGTGTGTGTAGTTGTAGTGAATGAGGGATTACACCGACAGTAGTTGTAGTAGTAGTAGCAGTAGTAGCAGTAGTAGTAATAGTAGAATAGTAGAATAGTAGTGGTTGTAGTAGTAGTAGCAGTAGTAGTAATAGTAGAATAGTAGTAGTTGTAGTAGTAGTAGCAGTAGTAGTAGTAGTAGTAATAGTAGAATAGTAGTAGTAGCAGTAGTAGTAGTTGCATCAGTAGTAGTAGTAGTAGTAGTAGAATAGTAATAGTAGTAGAATAGTAGCAGTAGCAGTAGCAGTAGCAGCAGTAGTAGTAGTAGTAGTAGTAATAATAATAATAATAACTTTTATTTATATAGCGCTTTTCAGTGACCCAAAGACGCTGAACATAATAAAAAAGGGGGGGTATTAGTAGTAGTAGTAGTAGTAGAATAGTAGTAATAGTAGTAGTAGTAGTAATAGTAGAATAGTATTGGTAGTAGTAGTAGTAGTTGCATCAGTAGTAGTAGTAGTAGTAGTAGAATAGTAGTAGTAGCAGTAGCAGCAGTTGTAGTAGTAGTAGAATAGTAGTAATAGTAGTAGTAGTAGTAATAAATATTCACAATTATTAGATTGCAATTGCGACCGAACAACAGTGACATCGTTCATTTTCTTTCATTCTCGTGGCTCTGACATGTGACTGTTCCTCCAGTTTATGAGCGTCTTTACAATTATTAACTCTCTGAAAAACAAAATAAAGTACAATTTGACCAAAACAGCCGGATGAAAAAAACTTTTTTTACATTTATCCGCTATTTTTGGGCGGGACATTGAACACAAAATTTGCTTCTGAAATTGTCTCGTTTATTATGTTTTGGTTCTTACGATTATACTGTGACCTGAATAAACACGATTATCAATTAATTGAATAATCCTTGACATCCCTGATTGACAATCAATATAAGTTATGTAAAAACAGAGAAATGTCGAGTGACCAAGCGCTCGGCGCCGGAGGTGAAAACGCCACATTCTTCCGTGGACCTTCTCTCCAGGTGGGAATGAGGCCTGGGTTATAAATAGCCGGACAGAGGAAAGAATGCGTGTCTTCGTCAGGTGGGCGGGGCCGGCGGTGTGGGCCGGTGAAACCAACCCCGGTCCAGACTTTTCCTCAGAACTGGCACTCGTCTGCGTCGGTCGAACTCCAAGAATGACACAGACGGGAAAGACTGAGCGCGAGAGGGGTTTTCACTGTAGCGCGTCCAAGTTTGGAGAGGTTTGTGTTTTCGGTGTTGGAACGTCTGGTGAAGGAAGTCTGGTGTGAGTAATGCTGTGAAGAACATCTAAAAAACACTGACAAAACAACTGAAAAAACACTGACAAACTGAAAAACCGACTGAAAAAACAACTGAAAAATTTAAAAACCAACTGAAAAATTTAAAAACCGACTGAAAAACCGATTGAAACCAACTGAACATCACAACGTGTTGAAACTAAGAAAGATCTGACTCACACCAGCATTAAAAAATGATTGGAAAAGAGACAGGACCTCATGTGCTGACTTGAGGGTCCTGCAGGGGGCGTAAGGGCGGGGCAGGTCACAGAGGTGCGAGGGGGCGGGGCCACGTCAGTAAACCAAACACTGGCAGTGCGTGAAGTGTGGATGAGATTAGCCAAATGGACTGAAACGTCATTGTATTCTCCGAAAGACTCCAGGACTAAACCAGAACTAAACCAGAACTAAACCAGGACTAAACCA